>NW_011494608.1:3243792-3244844 GCF_000754665.1 Bison bison bison | reverse complement strand
GGCAGGAAGGCAGGAAGAGTAACAGAGAAACAGGGAGAGTGGATGCTGGCACTTTCTTTTTTCAATCACCAGCTGTGCAGTGTGAGACTATTCACTTTACTCTATAGTCCTCATTTTCCCCATCTGTAAAATGGATTCATGTGATTTCCAACAAGCCCATTCGTGTTTGTCAGTCTTTAAGTCTAAGTTTCCATGATTTTACAGAAGGGTAAGCTCTTGGTAATTCCTGGTAAGGGGAAAAGGCATCGTCACTGCTCTCATGGGGCTTACATATAATTGAAAAATAAATAAAACTATGTAAGGCCACATCTTCGGAAGTAATAGAAACAAAGACATTATCAGTTACAGAGAAAAGGTGGCTGTGGACTCCTTTCCTTGACTCAAAATTCATTTCTTTAATCAGCTCTCCTCCTCCTTCAGTCACCAAATGTAGTACCCATCACAAAAGAGACAAGGTAGCTTCTCTCATTCTCTTGAGAGGTTACTGTCACCTGTGGCCTAGTCGCCCAGGCTGCATGTCGGCAGCAGCCATCTCCCAGAACACGAGTTCTCCATTGCTCCACTGGGATCCAGAGATATAGCACATCCCCAGTCCGTCACAGCCATGACCCCAGCCTCCAGGGTCATCACAGTGCTGCCTGAGCAAACGTTTCGTTTCCAACTGTAATCACTTCTCTGAATGAGGCCAGCTCAATTCAACTTTCATTCTAAGTCAATTATTCCAGTAATTCCCTGGTTGGAATACATTCTATAGGTCTGCTGCTGCTGCTAAGTCGCTCCGGTCGTGTCCGACTCTGTGCGACCCCATAGACGGCAGCCCACCAGGCTCCCCCGTCCCTGGGATTCTCCAGGCAAGAACACTGAAGTGGGTTGCCATTTCCTTCTCCAATGCATGAAAGTGAAAAGTGAAAGTTAAGTCGCTCAGTCGTGTCCGACTTTTCACGACCCCACAGACTGAAGCCTACCAGGCTCCTCTGTCCATGGGATTTTCCGGGCAATAGTACTGGAGTAGGTAAAAAAAAATATATATATATATATATATATATATATAT
>NW_011494608.1:3242563-3243692 GCF_000754665.1 Bison bison bison | reverse complement strand
TTTAATTTAATTTTAATTTCATGGCTGCAGTCACCATCTGCAATGATTTTTGGAGCCCAAAAACATAAAGTCTGTTACTATTTCCATTGTTTCCCCATTTGCCATGAAGTGATGGGACCAGATGCCAAGATCTTCGTTTTCTGAATGTTGAGTTTTAAACCAGCTTTTTCACTCTCCTCTCACTTTCATCAAGAGCCTCTTTAGTTCTTCTTCACTTTCTGCCTTAAGGTATCTGAGGTTATTGATGTTTCTCCTGGCAATCTTGATTCCAGCTTGTGCTTCATCCAGCCTGGCATTTTGTATGATGATGTACTCTGCATAAAAGTTAAATAAGCTGGATAACAATTTACAGCCTTGATGTACTCCTTTCCCAGTTTGGAACCAGCTTGTTGTTCCATGTCCAGTACTGACTATTGCTTCTTGGCCTGCATACAGGTTTCTCAGGAGGCAGGTAAGGTTGCCTGGTGTTCCCATTTCTTGAAGAATTTTCCAGTTTGTTGTGATCCACACAGTCAAAGACTTTGGCTTAGTCAGTAAAGCAGAATTAGATGTTTTTCTTGCTCCTTGGAAGAAAAGCTATGACAAACCAAGACAGCATATTAAAAACCATAGACAGTACTTTGCCAACAAAGGTCCATCTAGTCAAAGCTATGGTTTTTCCAGTAGTCATGTAGGGATGTGAGAGTTGGACTATAAAGAAAGCTGAGCACTGAAGAATTGATGCTTTTGAACTGTGGTGTTGGAGAAGACTCTTGAGAGTCCTTTGAACTGCAAGAAGATCAAACCAGTCAATCCTAAAGGAAATCAGTCCTGAATATTCATTGGAAGGACTGATGCTGAAGCTGAAACTCCAATATTTTGGCCACCTGATGCGAACAATTGACTCATTGGAAAAGACTCTGATGCTGGGAAAGATTGAAGGCAAGAGGAGAAGGGGATGACAGAGGATGAGATGGTTGGATGGCATCGCTGACTCCATGGACATGAGTTTGAGCAAGCTCTGGGTGTTGGTGATGGACAGGGAGGCCTGGCGTGCTGCAGTTCATGGGGTCGGGAAGAGTCAGACATGACTGAGCGACTGAACTGAACTGATATATATATATATATATATATATATATATATATATAT
>NW_011494608.1:3232329-3242463 GCF_000754665.1 Bison bison bison | reverse complement strand
TATACACACACACACACACACGTTTCTTCTCTTCCTTTTCTTCAGATTTTTTATTGGTTAAGCCTAGCTCTGAAATTAGGTTACTTCTGGCAAGCCTCTGGAATTTCATCCAGAGCTTATTTTAGCCTGTTGAGACTATGAAATTGGACTCCAGTCTTGTGAGAACTGCCATTCCACAATAGAATTTTTAGAAGTTTTATTTTGGGTCAGATGCAAAAAAAAAAAAAAAAATCCGAGGACAGCTTGTCTGTTGGCACCAATTCTCGTTTAATACTGAAGGAGAATCAAAAACATATATTTTTAATGGAATAGATGTTATAGGTTGATCCTTTATTTTCTACCCTGTGCTAGATACGGTTCTCCCTCTTCATTATAAAAGATTAATTGTGCCACCATCACTCTTGCAAGGAAATAAATCTCATATGAGAAGTATCAGGTGAATAAATAATCACACAACCATGTGCATGCGCCCTTATGCACAATAGTGAAGGGATTCCTTATCTATAATGTTTGGATGAGTCAAGTAAGACTTCACAGGCATATGTCTTAATGGATGTTTCTATTAGGTTAATAGTATAATATAGAAAATAGGGTATGTAGTATACTGTCCTATTTTAAAGATGATACCCAGAAAATCATCTTGTAAAGGCATAAAAATATCACTGGTGTTAAGAAGACTTGGGTTCAAATCCTAACTCTGACACTTACTGTTCTGTGAAAGTCACTCAGTAGGACATCAGTGTCCTACTCTTTGTGACCCCATGGACTATACAGTCCATGGAATTCTCCAGACCAGAATACTGGCGTGGGTAGCCTTTCCCTTCTCCAGGGGATCTTCCCAACCCAGGGATCGAACCCAGGTCTCCTGCATTGCAGGAGGATTCTTTACCAGCTGAGCCACAAGGGAAGCTCATCTATTGTTATAATACCTTGTAAATTGTGTTGCATTGTTATTATTAAGATGGTTTTCCCTCCCACAGTACACTGTGTCATTTTACCTCCAGAAAGTAGAAAAATGGGCCCAGTGGGGTGGCAATGTTGTACAATGATTTGGGATACTATTGATGGCCGCCTCAGCTCTTTTTGGTACTGCAGATGCTGCAAAGTGAATAATTGCCTTTCACCTCTCTGTTCAGTCAGAATGCTTTCCGTCTTTGCCTTGATTCAATTCACTCCTGTAAGCCACCTCTCCATAGCAACTCATCCTCTCATTCTCCTTGGCAGATAGTTTTTTTGTTTTTTTTTTTTCTCATATTCACTGGTAACACAAAACTTTTTGAAACCCATTCATGCGATCCTGGAAGCATACAACTTGAGAGAGCTAATTCTTACTCTTTTTCCCCGTGATACCATACATGTTGTAGTAAATTGCTTTACTGGCACTACAACACTATTATTATAACTTTAAGTCTTCAAACCAGATAGAGTCCTCCAATATTTTTTAATTCTTTTTGAAACCTGTTTCGCTGTCTATGTTCTTTGCATTTCTACATAAATTTTTAAATCAGCATGTCAACTTTATAAAACATGTTGATAATCTTGATTTGTATTTACATTGACTCTCTTCCTATATTAGGCTGAGAAGAACTGACACTTTAACCTTAGTCTTCCAGTCCCAAAAGCATGATAGATTTTCCATGTGCTTAGAATTTACTTACTTTTAGCAATGTTTGGTAGTTTTCAGTTTGATGTCTTATGCATATAGATCAGTGGAATGAAATAGTAGTTCTAGAAACAGGTCAACATATGCATGTCAATTAATTTTTGATAAAAATGTCGTATTAATTCAAAAGGGGAAACAGTCTTTTAAATAAATGTTTATTCAGCAACTGTATATTCACATGAGAAATAACTTTTTCAATTCTTAATTTACAACATATGGAAAAAATTATCTTGAATCATATACCTAAACATAAAAGATGCAATTGTAAAACTTCTACTTGCAAACATAGGAAAAATCTGTAATCTTGCAGGATCTTGTGACAAGTAACAGTTTCTGAGCCAAAACAATAAAAACTTAAGCCATATAAAAATGGTCAGAACTGAATTTAATCAGAGTTGAAAACTTCAGCTCTTCCTAAGTCATGGTCAGGGAATGAAAGACAATCTGAAAAATGCAAGAATATATTCTCAGTCCACGTATCTGATAAAGGATTTGTATTCAGAAATAAAGAATTCTTTCAACTCAATTAGAAGATAGTCCAGTTTGAAAGTGGGAAAACTTTCAGACACTTATCTAAAACATACTAATGGCCAATAATCATTGCTCATTAAAGAAAAAGTGCTTAATGTTATTGGTCATCAGTTTAGCTCAGTCCACTTACTCGTGTCCATCTCTTTGAGACCCCATGGACTGCAGCACGCCAGGCTTCCCTGTCCATCACCAACTCCCGAAGCTTACCCAAACTCATGTCCATTGAGTCTGTGATGCCATCCAACCATCTCATCCTCTGTCCTCCCCTTCTTTTCCCACCTTCAATCTTTCCCAGCATCAGGGTCTTTTCAAATGAATCAGCTCTTCGCATCAGGTTACCAGAGTATTGGAGTTTCAGCTTCAAATCACTCCTCTAGGATGGACTGGTTGGATCTCCTTTCAGTCAAAGGGACTCTCAAGAGTCTTCTCCAACACCACAGTTCAGAAGTATCAATTCTTCTGCAGTCACATCCATACATGACTACTGGAAGGGAAATACAAATTGAAACCACAGTGAAAAAACAGTGTGTATCTACTGGAATGGGCTTCCCTGGTGACTCAGAAGGCAAAAAAGCCACCTGCAATAAGAGAGACCTGAGTCCCATCCCTGATTGGGAAAATCCTTTGGAGGAGGGCATGGCAATGCACTCCAGTATGCTTGCCTGGAGAATTCCCAGGGACATAGTAGCCTGGCAAGCTACAATCCACAGGGTCACAAAGAGTCAGACAAGACTGAACAACTAAGCATATCTACTGGAGTAGCTAAAACTCTAAAAAGCCTGACCGTACCACTAGTGGTGAAGAAGATGTAGAATAATTGCAACTTCTGTACACTGCTTTTGTTAAGTAAAATAATAGAACTGCTCTGAAAAACTGTTTAACAGTTAATTATACACTGAGCATATGACCCTTTGATTCCACTCCTCTGTATTAATGAACACCTTCTATAGATCCCTTCTGAGTATCATTCACATTCTTTTGACTCCTTAGAACTAAAGGCAACCCAATGGTAGTGTCAGACTTATTTTCACTTGCTTTCTTTTCTTCTTCTTCTTTTTTAAACTGCATGTCCTAAAAAGAGAAAACAGCTGTTAATGGACAAATTAATGTTAGCAATTAACAAAACTCAGTGAAAATGCAAATATTTTAGGAAACTTGAGAAAATAGATTAAAACTGGTCTCATGCCATCAAAAGTGCTATGCATTTCTTAATCTCTTGGCTTTCTTTTAGAACATTTAGACAAAACTTATACATTTGTCTAGAGTTTTTCTTTTCTAACAGAAACTTGTGTTTTCTGCTGAGGTGATTCTTCTTTTTCTTCTTCTTCTCCTCCTCCTACCCCTCCAGCTCCTGCTCCCCACTGCCTTAGCTCAGGCCCCTCTCACTTAACTAGCTTTGGCAAGTGATGGATATGTTTAAGGTCTTAAAGTTGATCATGGTTTCATGGGTGTATACTTATCCCCAAACTCACTGTGTGGTATACATTCATATATACAGCTTTTTTGAAATGTTAATTGTAACTCAATAAAAACAAAACAAAAAATATAAAACCAAAAATTTTATCTTTTATAAATACCTATTAAAATATTTAATGATAAAATTATATATCTTCAGTTCCCTTCAAAGTAACATGGGATGGAAAACGAGTGGAGATAGATATAAAGCATGGTTAGTTACTAGTTGGTAATTAATGAATCTGGGTGTGGTACGTAATAAATCATTCTCTCTACTTTGTGTATGTTTAACATTTTCTATAATAAGAACAAAGCTACTGGAGGTGATGAAATTCCAGTTGAGCTATTTCAAATTCTGGAAGATGATGCTGTGAAAGTGCTGCACTCAATATGCCAGCAAATTTGGAAAACTCAGCAGTGGCCACAGGACTGGAAAAGGTCAGTTTTCATTCCAATCTCAAAGAAAGGCAATGCCAAAGAATGCTCAAACTACTGCACAATTGCACTCATCTCACACACTAGTAAAGTAATGCTCAAAATTCTCCAAGCCAGGCTTCAGCAATATGTGAACCATGAACTTCCAGATGTTCAAGCTGGTTTTAGAAAAGGCAGAGGAACCAGAGATCAAATTGCCAACATCTGCTGGATCATTGAAAAAGCAAGAGAGTTCCAGAAAAACATCTATTTCTGCTTTATTGACTATGCCAAAGCCTTTGACTGTGTGGATCACAATAAACTGTGGAAAATTCTGAAAGACATGGGAATACCAGACCACCTGACCTGCCTCTTGAGAAACCTATATGCAGGTCAGGAAGTAACAGTTAGAACTGGACATAGCACAGCAGACTGGTTCCAAATAGGAAAAGGAATACATCAAGGCTGTATATTGTCACCTTGCTTATTTAACCTATATGCAAAGTACATCATGAGAAACGCTGGGCTGGAAGAAGCACAAGCTGGAATCAAGATTGTTGGGAGAAATATCAATAACCTCAGATATGCAGATGACACCACCCTTATGGCAGAAAATGAAGAGGAACTAAAGAGCCTCTTGATGAAAGTGAAAGAGGAGAGTGAAAAAATTGGCTTAAAGCTCAACATTCAGAAAACAAAGATCATGGCATCTGGTCCCATCACTTCATGGCAAATAGATGGGGAAACAGTGTCAGACTTTATTTTTTGGGGTTCCAAAATCACTGCAGGTGGTGACTGCAGCCATGAAATTAAAAGATGCTTACTGCTTGGAAGGCAAGTTATGACCAACCTAGATAGCATATTCAAAAGCAGAGACATTACTTTGCCTACAAAGGTCCGTCTAGTCAAGGCTATGGTTTTTCCTGTGGTCATGTATGGATGTGAGGGTTGGACTGTGAAGAAAGCTTAGTGCTGAAGAATTGATGCTCTTGAAGTGTGATGTTGGAGAAGACTTTTGAGAGTCCCTTGGACTGCAAGGAGATCCAACCAGTCCATTACAAAGGAAATCGGTCCTGAGTGTTCTTTGGAAGGAATGATGCTAAAGCTGAAACTCCAGTACTTTGGCCACCTCATGCGACGAGTTGACTCATTGGAAAAGACTCTGGTGCTGGGAGAGATTGGGGGCAGGAGGAGAAGGGGACGACAGAGGATGAGATGGCTGGATGGCATCACTGACTCGATGGACGTGAGTTTGAGTGAACTCCGGGATTTGGTGATGGACAGGGAGGCCTGGCATGCTGCAGTTCATGGGGTCAGGAAGAGTCAGACACGACTGAGTGACTGACCCGAACTGAACTGATAATAAGTTTACTGAGTTCTTATAAATATATACTTTGAATAGCTTCTAGTATTTAAAAAAAAAAAAGACAAGAAAAAGTCTTCATAAAGGAGAAGAAACTTGTAAGGTAGATTTGAAGGATGTGACCAAAGATAAGAAGAGAGGGAAGATCTGAGGGTCTCTGGGAAGACACTTGGTTTGCAGAACCAATATTTGATAATGGCTTCAAAGCCTCATTTTTCTTACTTGACGGGCTCTTTAAGAGCAGAAATTGTGAGGATAAATAGCAAAGAGAAAGGAAATATGGTTAATTAAGGAGTTGTGAGGACCTTGCAAAAATAGCTGCTTCAGAAATTGGATTAAGCAACATGTCCTTGAAAAATGAGATCATATTCAGATGAGTATAGCCAGATGACAAGCCCTCGGTAGAGTAATTAAGAGAATGGGTTAATGAGATTACAGTCATTTAAAGTTACTTAGGAAGTGTGTAGTGTACCTAGACACTGCCAAAAACAGACAAACAGCAAGGATGGGTATGCAGAACACCCACATGTGCGTATATGCACGCACACACACCCATGCAACTTCTTCTTTAGTTCTCCAGAAGGCAATAGATGCCCTCAAATCATATCTGTACTTTATGTAGTCTCTAGTTTGATGAGATCCCTTGAGGATCAAGTTCAGTAACAGTAACAGGCATTTCTTCTCTATTATATACCTTTTCTTAAATTTTTGCTTTTTTTAATCAAAACTGGAAATCAATGCACCCTCAACTAATATGTTAAAGAATTTAAGTATTTTAGAAACAAACTTTGGTAAGATGAAATGAGTTTTAAATTCATCTTTTCATTTTTTCAAAGCAGAAGTTATTGATCTCAATATTGAATTTCTTTTCTTTCCATGTGTACGGTGGAATATTTTTTTGAGCTTGAATCTCGGCTTCTGTTCAATGTCACTTACCAAAATGTAACATGATTTTGAAGGGCTTGATCTTATTTTATATTCTCATGTATCACACATGATGAGTTTTTGTCAGGGTGGGAAAAGTTGGCAAGTAGGAATCAGGGAGGAAATGAGAGGCACAGGAGAAAGTGAATGATGGTGAAGAGGATGTAGGATCCATCATATGCTAAAAACACGATTCTAGCCAGGAGTTCTCAGTGTATAAGCTAGCTCAGTAAGGTATTTAGGATTTGAATATCATCATTCCCATTTCACAGATGAGTAAAATGATTTCAGAGATGTACATCCATTATCATGTACAGTAATAGTGACAGTCAAAATTTGAAATCAATCCTGCCACTTTGAATTCACCCTCTCAGCCTGCTTTTATCAAAATTAAATAAGCCCTTTTTATTATAAACATTATTTGCTCAATAATAAAAATGCATAATTAATCAGCTTAACAACATGAATAATCTACAAAGATTCCACTTTCTCCTGCTACTTCTATGAGATTTCATGTCCTGACTTGTGAAATGAAGTGACTTTTAAAGTCCCTTTAAACAGTCCCATTTTATAATGCATGCATGCGTGCTAAGTCATTTCAGTCATGTCTTACTCTTTGAGACCCTATGATGATAACCCATTAGGCTCCTCTGTCCATAGGATTCTCTGGCAAGAATACTGAAGTGGAGTATCATGCCCTCCTCCAGGAGATTGATCTTCTGGACCCAGGGGTCAAACCTGTGTCTCTTACGTCTGCCTGCATTGGCAGGTGATTTCTTTATAACTAGCGCCACCTGGAAAGCATGATTTTATAATATATGACTCCAAAATTTTGTAGAAAAAAATCTGGATTTATTTTGTGTACCTAGTGCATCTACACGAATTAATCATAGCTTTTTGCCACCTAAGATATAATCAAGCAAACTTTATGAAGCACTGTAATATTCCAGGCTATCTGCCACTTTCTGTAATATACTGGAATATAAAGATAAAAGTCATTCCCACTATCTTTTACAAGTTCAAAGAAAGTTACATTGAGAAGAAGAAAAACAAAAGCAAGTACAGAAACGAGCGCATTGTCACGGGAACTCAGAGAAACAGTGATGGCGCCTACCTCCAATTACCTTCAGTTCAGTTCAGTTCAGTCTCTCAGTCGTGTCCGACTCTTTGCGACCCCATGAATCGCAGCACGCCAGGCCTCCCTGTCCATCACCAACTCCCGGAGTTCACTCAAACTCACATCCATCGAGTCAGTGATGCCATCCAGCCATCTCATCCTCTGTCATCCCCTTCTCCTGCCCCCAATCCCTCCCAGCATCAGAGTCTTTTCCAATGAGTCAACTCTTCGCATGAGGTGGCCAAAGTACTGGAGTTTCAGCTTTAGCATCATTCCTTCCAAAGAACACTCAGGACCGATCTCCTTCAGAATGGACTGGTTGGATCTCCTTGCAGTCCAAGGAACTCTCAAGAGTCTTCTCCAACACCACAGTTCAAAAGCATCAATTTGTCGGCGCTCAGACTTATTCACAGTCCAACCCTCACATCCATACATGACCACAGGAAAAACCATAGCCTTGACTAGACAGAATTGGCAAAGTAATGTCTCTGCTTTTGAATATGTTATCTAGGTTGGTCATAACTTTCCTTCCAAGGAGTAAGCATCTTTTAATTTCATGGCTGCAGTCACCATCTGTAGTGATTTTGGAGCCCCCCAAAATAAAGTCTGACACTGTTTCTGCTGTTTCCCCATCTATTTCCCATGAAGTGATGGGACTGGATGCCATGATCTTCATTTTCTGCATGTTGAGTTTTAAGCCAACTTTTTCACTCTCCTCTTTTACCTTCATCAAGAGGCATTTTAGTTTTTCTTCACTTTCTGCCATAAGGGTGGTGTCATCTGCATATCTGAGGTTACTGATATTTCTCCAGGCAATCTTCATTTCAGCTTGTGTTTCTTCCAGTCCAGAGTTTCTCATAATGTACTCTGCATATAAGTTAAATAAGCAGGGTGACAATATACAGCCTTGACATACTCCTTTTCCTATTTGGAACCAGTCTGTTGTTCCATGTCCAGTTCTAACTGTTGCTTTCAGGTTGCCATTAAAATTAAATGCTTTAAATATTTAAATATTTCATCATAGAACATCTTTGAAATCCAATGTGTGTTTTATATTTACAATAATCTCCATTCAAATTGCCCCCATTTCAAATACTCACTGTCTATATAGGTCTATCAGATGGGACTGCACTGCAAAACTCTAGAATTTTACAATTATATTTGCCATAATGGAATAGAGCAACTTTATTACAGAAAAGGTGTAATTATTTTTCCATAGTGATAAACAAAACTATGTCACATTCCCATTTGTTTCTTGAGTTAAGAGTTAAAATTTTTTCCTATTTTATTTATTTATTTATTTTAAATTTTATTTTATTGTTAAACTTTACAATATTGTATTAGTTTTGCCCAACATCGAAGTGAATCTGCCACAGGTATACCCGTGCTCGCCATCCTGAACCCTCCTCCCTCCTCCCTCCCCATACCCTCAGGTGATTGTTATTAGAACTGTGCTTCCAAACTCATGTATGAACAACAAGAGACTGTATTATGGTCAAGTGTTAAAGAAAGTCTAGCTATAGGAGTCACTAATGTATCTTCTGATATGGTTATTTTTGAGTTCTATTCCATTAGGCATAGTGATAAAGAAATTTGATAACCAGGTGGTGGAGCAAATTTTTTAAAAACGAATCTCACACATTATTGTCAGCTTGTTTCCTTTATTTCTCCTCATTCAGTGTCTCCAAATGAGGAGAAATGTGCTGAGGTATTTTCATAGATCCAACCAAAACTTCCAAGCCAGCAACAGTTCCAACAAGGCTGTAGGGCAGTGCTAACACATAACATACAGCAATAATCTGGTAACCTTCTCAACATCACATATCAAAATCTCACATACCAGTATTTCATTATTACATTATTTGAAAGAATATGGTATTTTTCCATTATTATTATTATTATTATAGTCATGATGACATATATAGTTTAGGACAGTTATCTTTTGCATAAACTATGCACTGCATGTAGGAATACATTTCCTTCTCTCTGGCTTATTTTCCAAATGCACCCTGCAGCTCTTCACTTGTATGCCTGACCCATTCAATTGAATCTCCTGTTGCCAACTGATGAATTTTCAGGCCCAAATATCTATTTTTCTTTCCCTCTTAAATTTAAAACCAACTAGAGAACAAATCAAATGAGGATGGAGCCCTCATGCTGGGGTTGGAGCCCTTATCAGGAGGAGGATCAGAGAGCATGGCCTTTCTCTTTCTGCCACATGAGGACATAGGAAGAAGGTGGCCATCACTAAGCTAAAAAGAGCCTTTCTACAAGGAAATTAATCTCCCTGCACCTCAACCTCAGATGTCCCTGCCACCAGAACTGCAAGAAACAAATTCTTGTCATTTAAACCACCCAATCTATTCTGTTTTGTTATGGCAGCCTGTGTTGACTAATGTGTGGAAAACTCTGAAAGAGATGGGAATACCAGACCACCTGACCTGCCTCTTGAGAAATATGTATGCAGGTCAGGAAGCACAGTTAGAACTGGATGTGGAACAACAGACTGGTTTCAAAGAGGAAAAGGAGTACATCAAGGCTGTTTATTGTCACCCTGCTTATTTAACTTATATGCAGAGTACATCATGAGAAATGCTGGGCTGGATGAAGCACAAGCTGGAATCAAGGTTGCTGGGAGAAATATCAATAACCTCAGATATGCAGATG
>NW_011494608.1:3229034-3232229 GCF_000754665.1 Bison bison bison | reverse complement strand
CAGATGACACCACCCTTATGGCAGAAAATGAAGAGGAACTAAAGAGCCTCTTGATGAAAGTGAAAGAGGAGAGTGAAAAAGTTGACTTAAAGCTCAACATTCAGAAAACAAAGATCATGACATCCAGTCCCATCACTTCATGGCAAATAGATGGAAAAACAGTGGAAACAGTGTCAGACTTTATTTTGGGGGGCTCCGAAAATCACTGCAGATGGTGATTGCAGCCATGAAATTAAAAGACACTTACTCCTTGGAGGGAAACTTATGATCAACCTAGACAGCATATTAAAAACCAGAGACATTACTTTGTCAACAAAGGTCCATCTAGTCAAGGCTATGGTTTTTCCAGTAATTATATATGGATGTGAGAGTTGGACTATAAAGAAAGCTGAGTGCCGAAGAATTGATGCTTTTGAACTCTGGTGTTGGAGAAGACTCTTGAGAGTCCCTTGGACTGCAAGGAGATCCAACCAGTCCATTCTCAAGGAAATCAGTCCTGAATATTCATTGGAAGGACTGATGTTGAAGCTGAAACTTCAGCACTTTGGCCACCTGATGCGAAGAACTGATTCATTAGAAAAGACCCTGATGTTGGGAAAGATTGAAGGTAGGAGGAGAAGGGGATGACAGAGGATGAAATGGTTGGATGGCATCATTGACTCAGTGGGAATGAGTTTGAGTAAACTCCGGGAGCTGGTGATGGACAGGGAGCCCTGGCATGCTGCAGTCCATGGAGTCACAAAGAGTCAGACACGACTCAGCAACTGAACTGAACTGTTGACTAACATGTCTTGTATCTATCCCCCAACCCTTCATCATATATAAGGTGGGTATCAGACACTCCATCCCAGCTTCCTTGTTGGATTGTATGGAGGGACTGAGAAACAAACAAGATCATGTCCTAAAAATTGCTTTACAGCCTGTGTGTGTGTGTGTGTGTGTGCATGCTCAGTTGCTAACTTGTGTCTGACTCTATGACCACATGGACTGTAGCCCACCAGGCTCCTCTGTCCATGGAATTCTCCAGGCAAGAATACTGGACTGGGTTGCTATTTCCTTCTCCAGGGCATCTCCCTGACCCAGGGATTGGAATCTCATTTCCTGCACTGCAGGCAGATATTTTACTGCTGAACCACCTGGGAAGCTCCTTTGCAACCTGTACAAAAGCTATAAAAGTCAGTAAAAAGACTGACTACCAATAGCATTTCAGTGTCTCTTGTTTTTCCTCTGTAGAATTTCCATCTTTCCAGGCTTGGCCATCTGCTCAGTCCATGGTCACTTCTTATTAAGGAGTGCTAGTGACATTAAGGTAACATGATCAGCGATCACGGCATAGATTAAAAAGTAGCAGTAGCTCTACTGGGAAGTATTCTTGCCAAGCACTGTTGTTAAACTGAATTAGCATCCCATGAGCAGGAGGAGCACAGCAGAGATTCCGCACAGGCCATCCATCAATGGACACTATCAGCGGACCTCGGTTAGAAACACCCCTGTACTGATGGCCCTGTGTAACCTTGGCCAAATCACTTAGCCTCCCTGAACTTGAGTAGTAAAAGCTGCTAAATTGTATTAATAGGAACTCTTATCTTACAAGCCTAGTGAGGAATAAAAATCCTCCAAAGTCCTGACAATTCCTTTGTTCAAGGTGAGGTCCAGGAATAATATGCTGATGGGAGGAAGGGGAAGAGTCAGCAGTGCCTGGGGTGAGCTCTGGATCCAATGTGTGTGGATGCACATCCTTGGCTGCATCATTCAAACACATCATTGAACAGATACATAACCCGTGGTGCTGGGGATACGGTATACAAAACATACAAAATTCTTATCCTCATGAGAAGCAAACAGAGAATAAATATATCAAATATTCTATACAATCAGATGCAACAAGTACTATGTAAGAAAATAAAGATATGATGAAAAATACAGAAGTTAGATGTGGAAAGAAACCCCTGTGGATTGAAGGTAAAAAAGTATTCTAAGGAAGGAAATCACCAACTCGACAGACGTGAGTTTGAGCAAGCTCCAGGAGTTGGTGATGGAAAGGGAAGCTGGCGTGCTGTAGTCCATGGGGTTGCAAAGAGTCCGACACGACTGAGTGACTGAACTGAAGAAAGGAAAAGTCAGTGAAGAAGCCCCGGCAGAAAAGAACATGATGTTTATGAAGAAAAACAAGAAAACAGGTGTGGCTGGAGCAGATGTGTGAGGGAGGTTGTGCCAGGAAATAAGAAAGGTAAGGCAATCAACTTCAAGTTCATCAATTTTGGAAAGCTTATTATACATTTTAAATTTATTTCTGCAGAATCCAGTATGTTACACCTAATGACTGGAGTTTCGTCAGGATACCATGAAATACTGTATGTGAAAGCACAGTGCATCTTGAAACTGTAGGAAATCTTCTAAACGGTGACAAATCAGCTGAGCATGCTGCCTGGATCCAGTTCTGTTCTTTCCTGATGAATAACCCACTAGCTACTCTTCTACTTGCTGTTGCTGTTGTTCAGTAGCTAAGGCATGTCTGACTCTTTGTGATCCCGTGGACTATAGCCCACCAGGTTCCTCTGTCCATGGATTTTCCACAAGAATATGGAGTGGGTTGCCACTTCCTTCTACAGACCCTTCTACTACTATGACTTAGAGTCTCAAACATCTTGCAAGAGTGATGCACATTCTCTGAATTAACTCAAAAGTTCAGCTGAATTCTTAAATGAGAAAATAGACACAAAGCTTTTAGAAGAGTTCCAGCATTGTCAGTTTTAGCCACTGTTATTATATTCTCAACCCAATCCAGTGTTCTTGCCTGGAGAATCCCAGGGATGGGGGAGCCTGGTGGGTTGCCGTCTATGGGGTCGAATAGAGTCGGACACAACTGAAATGACTTAGCAGCATAATATTCTCATTACTCTTGTAAGATGGTCAGAAAATGTACAAAAGGACTTTGCAAAATCCTTGCTTTGGACTCTCTCCTTAAAGAGATGAGTGGACACTGGCCTCCGTATTTCTTCTTCTCAGTGATACAATCATAAAGGAGACAGACACTCATAAATTAGTTACAATTACATTTCTAATAAAGGATGAGAACTTCAAGAAATTATTTTTTATGGAGCCCCAACATTTTTTAATAAATGTGAGTAAGGTTGATCCTTAAGGTGAGGGTAAAAAGTGAATAAAGATGATGGGGCAGTACTAGTTTTATAT
>NW_011494608.1:3131171-3228934 GCF_000754665.1 Bison bison bison | reverse complement strand
TATATAATGGAATGGAATGGAATGGATGAATTTAATTGAAATGACCATTATATCTGCTACTGTGGGCAAGAATCCCCTAGAAGAAATGGAGTAGCCATCATAGTCACAAAAGAGTCTGAAAAGGAGTACTTGGATGCAATCTCAAAAACAACAGAATGATCTCTGTTCGTTTCCAAGGCAAACCATTCTATATCACGGTAATCTAAGTCTATGCCCCAACGAGTAACGCTGAAGAAGCTGAAGTTGAATGGTTCTATGAAGACATATAAGACCTCCTAGAACTAACACCCAAAAAAGATGTGCTTTTCGTTGTATGGGATTGGAATGCAAAAGTAGGAAGTCATGAGATACATGGAGTAACAGGCAAATTTGGCCTTGGAGTAGAAAATGAAGCCGGACAAAGGCTAACAGAGTTTTGTCAAGAGAATGCACTGGTCATAGCAAACACCCTCTTCCAACAACACAAGAGAAGACTCTACACATGGATATCACCAGCTGGTCAATACTGAAATCAGACTGATTATATTCTTTGCAGCCAAAGATGGAGAAGCTCTATACAGTCAGCAAAAACAAGAATGGGAGCTGACTGTGGCTCAGATCATGAACTCCTTATTGCCAAATTCAGACTGAAACTGAAGAAAGTAGGGAAAACCACTAGACCATTCAGGTATGACCTAAATCAAATCCCTTATGATTATACAGTGGAAATGAGAAATAGATTTAATGGACTAGATCTGATAGACAGAGTGCCTGATGAACTATGGATGGAGGTTCGTGACATTGTACAGGAGACAGGGATCAAGACCATCCCCATGGAAAAGAATGCAAAAAAGCAAAATGGCTGTCTGGGGAGGCCTTACAAATAGCTGTGAAAAGAAGAGAAGCAAAAAGCAAAGGAAAAAAGGAAAGATATAAGCATGTGAATGCAGAGTTCCAAAGAATAGCAAGGAGAGATAAGAAAACCTTTCTCAGTGATCAAAGCAAAAAAATAAAGAAAATAATAGAATGAGAAAGACTAGAGATCTCTTCAAGAAAATTAGAGATACCAAGGGAACATTTCATGCAAAGATGGGCACTATAAAGGACAGAAATCATATAGACATAACAGAAGCAGAAGATATTAAGAAGAGGTGGCAAGAATACACAGAAGAACTATACAAAAAAGATCTTCATGACCCAGATAACCACAAGGGTGAGATGATTCACTCACCTAGAGCCAGACATCCTCAAATGCAAAGTCAAGTGGGCCTTAGGAAGGATCATTGTGAACAAAGCTAGTGGAGGTGATGGAATTCCAATTGAGCTATTTCAAATCCTAAAAGATGATGCTGTGGAAGTTCTGCACTCAATATGCCAGCAAATTTGGAAAACTCAGCATTGGCACAACACTGGAAAAGGTCAGTTTTCATTCTAATCGCAAAGAAAAACAATGTCAAAGACTGCTTAAACTGCCACACAATTGCACTCATCTCACAAGCTAGCTAGCTTGGAGAAGGAAATGGCAACCCACTCCAGTATTCTTGCCTGGAGAATCCCATGGATGGGAGCCTGGTGGGCTACAGTCCATGGGATTGCAAAGAGTCGAACACGACTGAGCGACTTCACTTCACAAGCTAGCAAACTAATGCTCAAAACTCTCCAAGCCAGGCTTCAGCAGGACATGAACCGTGAACTTCCAGATGTTCAAGCTGGATTTAGAAAAGGCAGAGGAACCAGAGATCAAATTGCCAACATCCATCGGATCATCAAAAAAGCAAGAGAGTTCCAGAAAAACATCTATTTCTGCTTTATTGACTATGCCAAAGCCTTTGATTGTGTGGATTAAAACAAACTGTGGAAAATTCTTAAAAAGATGGGAATACTAGACCACCTGACCTGCCTCTTGAGAAATCTGTATGCAGGTCAGGAAGTAACAGTTAGAACCGGACATGGAACAATAGACTGATTCCAAATAGGAAGAGAAGTACGTCAAATCTGTATATTGTCACCCTGCTTATTTAACTTGTATGCAGAGTACATCATGAGAAAAGCTGTGCTGGATGAAACACAAGCTGGAATCAAGATTGTCGGGAGAAATACCAATAACCTCAGATATGCAGATGACACCACCCTTATGGCAGAAAGTGAAGAAAAACTAAAGAGCCTCTTGATGAAAGTGAAAGAGGAGAGTGAAAAAGTTGACTTAAAACTCAACATTCAGAAAACTAAGGTCATGGCATCCGGTCCCATCACTTTATGGCAAATAGATTGGGAAAAAATAGAAACAGTGAGAGACTTTATTTTGAGGGGCTCCAAAATAGCTGCAGATGGTGACTGCAGCCATGAAATAAAAAATGCATGTTCCTTGGAAGAAAAGCTATGACCAACCTAGGCAGCATATTAAAAAGCAGAGACATTACTTTGCTATCAAAGGTCTGTCTAGTCAAAGCTATGGTTTTTCCATATATAGTCACGTATAGATGTGATATTTGGACTCTAAATAAAATTGATCACCGAAGAATTGATGCTTTTGAACTGTGGTGTTGAAGAAGACTCTTGAGAGTCTTTTGGACAGCAAGGAGATCCAACCAGTCCATCCTAAAGGAAATCAGTCCTGACTATTCATTCATGCTGAAGCTGAAATTGCAATACTTTGGCCACCTGATGCAAACAACTGATTCATTTGAAATGACCCTGATGCTGGAAAACATTGAAGGCAGGAGGAGAAGGGAAAGACAGAGCATGAGATCATTAAATGGCATCACCGACTCTACAGACATGAGTTTGAGTAAGTTCCAGGAGCTGCTGATGGACAGGGAAGCCTGGCGTGCTGCAATCCATGAGTTCACAAAGAATCAGATATGACTGAGCGACTAAACTGATCTGACTGATATATATATAGATATATATGCACATATATAACAAAATATATGCACATATAATTATTAGTATTTGTTCACAGTGTTTAATTGAGGTATAGTTGACTTACAATGTTACATTAATTTCAGGTGTATAGCAGAGCAATTCAAGATCTTTATATGTTGCACCCATAGAAAAAAGTTATTATAAAATGTTGACTGTATTCCCTGTGTTGTACGTCAAGTCCCTGTGGTATATTTAGTTTAAAAATGTTAGTTTTCACCTCTTAATCTGCCTCACCCATATCAACTCTCTGGCAACGGATAGTTTATTCTGTATCTTTGACTCTGTTTTTGTTTTATTATATTGTTCATTGATTTTGTTTTTTAGATTCTTCATGTAAGTGAAACATATGGTATTTGTCTTCTTTTGTCTGACTTACTTCACTAGGCATAATACCTCCAAGTCAATTCATGCTGTTGCAAATAGCACGATTTCATTCTTTTTATAGTTGAGAAATATTCCACTTTGCATGTGCACACACCCACACCCACACTTACACATTATACCATACTTCCTTTTTCCATTCATCTGTTGATGGATGCTTCGTTTGCTCTCATATCTTGACTATTGTGAACAACCCTGCTGTGAACACTGGAGTGCATATTCTTTTCAAATTAAAGTTTTTATTTTCTTTATAGAAATACCCAGGAGTAGAATTGCTAGATTAAATGGTAGGTCCATTTTTAATTTTTTGAGGAAACTCCTTACGATTTTCCATAGGGACTATGACACTTTAAGGCCCACTAACAGTATACTAGGGTTTCCTTTTCTCCATATCCTTACCAAGACATTGTTTTTTGTCTTTTTGGCAATAGCAATTCTGGAAAGTGTGAGATGAGACTTCATTGTGAGTTTGACTTGTATTTCCCTGATGACTAGTGATGCTGAGCATCTTTTCATGTGCTATTGCACGTCTATATATCGTCTTTGGGAAAATGCCTATTCAGGGCCTCTGTTCATTTTTAAATAAGATTCATTTTTTTAATGTACTGAGTTGTATTAGTCCTTTATGTATTTAAGCCCTTATCAGACATACTGTTTACAGATAACTTCTCCCATTCAGTAGGTTGCCATTTCATGTGTTCAAGTATTGGAAAAAAATAATATTGTTAAAATGCCTATGCTACTCAAAGAAAGAGAAGGAAATGGCAACCCACTCCAGTACGCTTGCCATGGAAAATTCTATGGATGGAGGAGCCTGATGGGAGGGCTACTGTCCATGCGGTCACAAGAGTCAGACACGACTAAGCAACTTCACTTTCACCCAAAGAAATCTATAGATTCATTTAAATTCCTATCAAAATATTCATCATTTTTTTCCTACAGAACTAGAACAAATAGTCCTAAAATTTTATCAAAACATAAAAGACCCCAAACAGCTAAAGCAATCATGAAGGAAAAAAGAACAAAGGTGTAGATATAATGCTGCTGCTGCTGCTAAGTCGCTTCAGTCGTGTCCGACTCTGTGCGACCCCATAGATGGCAGCCCACCAGGCTCTGCCGTCCCTGGGATTCCCCAGGCAAGAACACTGGAGTGGGTTGCCATTTCCTTCTCCAATGCATGAAAGTGAAAAGTGAAAGTGAAGTCGTTATTTGACTTCAAACTATGCAATAAAGCTATAGTAATCAAAAAAGCATGGTACTGGTACAAAAACAGACACATAGAGCAATGGAAGAGCACAGAAAGCACAGAAATAAACCCATGCACAAATGGCCAACTAATCTACAACAAAAAAGGCAAGAATGTGAAATATGAAGAAGATGATCTCTTCAATAAGTGAGGTTGGGAAAACTGGACAGCTACATGTTAAAAAATGAAAGGTCAACCATTTCTCACATCATACGCAAAACTAAACTCAAAATGGATTGATATTTGGCAAAACTAATACAATTATGTAAAGTTTAAAAATAAAATAAAATTAGAAAAAAAAAATGGATTGAAGCTTAAACTTAAGACTTGAAATTGTAAAATCTCCTAGGAGAAGGTATAGGCAGTATGCTCTTTGACATCATTCTCAGCAATATTTTGGGGGGATCTGTCTCCTCAGTCAAAAATAACAAAAGCAAAAATAAACAAATGGGACTACAATTGGTATTTTATCTAAGAATAAACTTTTATAATTTCATCAATATGATTCTCAAAAAAAGTGAAAACACATTGTATTGATGTCTTAGTCTTCACCATCGGTATTTCTTTTTCATGTATTTGAAAGGACATTTTATTCATAAAAAGAAATCTGAAAGGTTACTTTGGTTTTAAAAATTAATATTTAAAGTGTTAATATTGTCAAGTTAACTCAGGTTCTTGTGCTTTTGAATTTACTAATTTAATTGACAGTTCATTTTATGTTCTACTTATAAATATAGAAAATACTAGCAAAACTTTAAAGTCAGCCTTTACACCTTAATGTTAATTAAACATTTTAAACATTATAAATTTAATGTGCTCATTTTTATTTTTAAGTACTTCAACTCTCTAGTAAGCTAAGCTTCCCAAGCACTTAACCAACTTCTATAAATTTAATAAATCAAAATCATAAGATGTCCTAATACTTTTCACAGATGTAGTAAAATTTTCCTAGACTATTCAACTTAGAATGACAAGCAAAATCAAATTTTCAATTCCACATTTTAAGTTGAAATCGATTTAATCTACTAGGTACTCTACAATGTCAAATTATACTTTAATATGCCAAATTTGCCTGTTATAAGTGATTAAAATGTCAAATAAGCTCAGATTATTTTCAAACTTAACATGAAAATATTAACACTATGCGTTATAATTCACTTCAGCATTTTCCAGAATTAAGCCTATTATTCCCTGCAGTTAAACCAGTCACTCTCACTTCAGTTCATTCGTACAACCTTCATTCAGTATGTCTGTAAACTCTGCCCACTCCAGGCTTGTCTGAAAATGCAAATATTGGGTAGGGGCAGTATTTTAAGATCAATCACACTTTATTTTTTCTTGATCTGAGGGAGCTAAGGTAGAGAGAAAATCTTTGGACTTCTCCAAAAGTTAACAAAAGTGTTCCATATGAGTAAGCAGAGTGTTCAAAGACCAACTTTGCTTAATCATGGGGCTACTGGCTTTGTTCGAGGGAGAGGTAATCTTTCCAGGCTGTGTGTAACATGGTAGGATCACACGTCCTCTCTCTGAGCTTAGTCTCCCATTTATCCAACCACCTCTTCTGTGACCCACGTTGCTGAAAAGAAAAAAAGACAAATGTTTTCTGAGGGGTCCAAGTGTGTGTGTATGTGTGTGTGCACTCAGTTGTGTACGACTCTTTGTGACCCCATGGATTATAGCCCACCAGGCTCCTCTGTCCGTGGGATTTTCCAGGCAAGAATACTGGAGTGGGTTGCCATTTTCTTCTCCAGGGGATCTTCCCCACCCAGGGATTGAACCTGTGTCTGTTATGTCTCCTGGACTGGCAGGTGAGTTCTTTACCAACTGGGAAGCCCTGAAGAGTCCCTGTAGTATTAGATAAATACATTTGTGGAAACCTGGGCATTTTACTTAAAATCCACCCCATCCCAAAGCCCTCTTTAAGGCTGTTTTTGCACCGAGAAGGGGAAGAGTGACGGTTGCAGGAAGGGCTGCTGTGAGTTGGAGGTACAATCTGAGCAAAGGCAGAAAGAGGAAAACTTGAACGCTAGATTCCCAGCTAGAATCACAGTCAGGCAGTGTGAATTCCTTAAATTCATTAGGAAGGGTGAACTTGCATTTAATATCGTTTACATAGCAAAGGAGAAACAGGTGCAACCAACGTGCAAGGTTAAAACAAATCTAGTAAAAAATGTCTGAATGAAAAGCTTTAGTCCTAAAATGAGCACATTTCCAATCATTTGGAAAACTGTTTTCTGAGTATTTCAAACAGCCTAAGTTTTGCTGTAGAATAATATATTATTACAGAAAGCTTCAAATCCATTTTCTTTAAATGGAAACAGTTCCAGAAAAGTTAGGTGATTTTTTTTTCTGACATCATACAACTTATTAATATCAGAACCTCGATTAAAACGAAGTTTAACAAAAATGTCCAGAATGGAGTTTTACTCTACTGCTTTTTGAGTTAACATCTAACTTTCCATCCTGTGCCACACCATGATTATGGCTATGATTTTTATAAAAACTAAATTAAAATGGAATTTGCTATTTTTCTTATTGGTTTCATAACATGTTTAATTTTCATTTATAAATGATCATCTGAATCAAGTTGTATCTTTCAAGGACCACATGATCTGAGGACAATTTTGGACTTGGCTATTTTTGCCACATCCTTAGTGTTCTCTAATTAGCCAGATTGTTCTCTTTTCTTTTAAGGCCTAATTTTTTAAAAGCATCCTATATGCAGCTTTGTGTTCTTCCCCATTAAGTAAGTCTGTCTTCTTACTTAATGTTGGCTGGTTTTACTGTGTTTGCTCCAATTTCTTTTCTCTCAAGTGAAGAGCTTCAAAAGTTTATTTCTTTTAATGATGCCCTATACATCTTAATGGGTATGCATTTTGTTTCATTTTCTTTCCCACTCTTTTATTCTTAGTATAAACTTTTGTAACCTACAAATAAATGTGGGTATAAAAAAATAAGAACAAACAAAAAAGTAGTATTCTGAGACCGTCTGTTTAATTTCCGCATCAGGGTTCTTTTTTCATGTAGTCATCTTGTTTGCTAGTGAAATATGTAATTACTATAAATCTAACATATTTCCAAACAATTTGTTTCATTTTATTTTGGGAATCTGGGAGGCCTCTTTCTAGAACATTTTCCTGTTCAGTCTTACAATAACCTGATCTAATGGACATCATTAGTATTATCAGGGAGTTCAAGACCCACTAAGTGGCAGTCCTAAAGACATTTCTTACTTCCTCCTCCAAAATGTTCCAGTGTTCATGTCTATCTCCAGTCTTTTCAGAAGACCATAATTATGATTGAGAGTCAACAGAGAAAGCATTCTTTTTTAATGGATATTATCTAATAAAGGTCAGTTGCTTGAAAAGACAGTTTTTTTTTTTCTTTTCTCATTTTGAATATTTGTGATATAAGGATTCCAGAAACATACCAAGCAATCCTGGGTATTCTTAATAAAATAAACTGCACATTTGGTCACCTTTTCATAATGCCTAAAAACCACCATAATGAATAGTACTTACCGAATTACTATGTTTAACCCATGTGTCATCTCCACTCACTGCCATTTAAACTCTAGGTAAGATCAGCTGACACTCCATTCAATGCCTTGTGTGAGGCTTAATGTTCTACCCAAAACTTATGCAGGTTCAGAGCCTCAGTTTCCTCCTCCGGTTAGACTGACATTTCATATGATTGTCTTCTCTATATGTTACCCCTCTTCATTCTTCCTATCACAAATTGAAAAACAAATGCCCAGAGTTGCATTTGAGTCGAGTTTAAAGTGCTGGGCCTGCAGAGGGCTAGGTTCTCAGCATAATAAAGCCAGGGCTCTTGCATCAGCCTGTGGGAGGCAGGGGTGTAAATGTGCCTGAGTCATTTCCATCACATCAGCACTCACTAGAGCAGAGGAGCCTCTCCTCTGGTACCATGTGGTCATATTCATGGGTCCTAGCATTTTCCAGTTTAACAAAGAAAACCTGAAAAATACTAGCTTGTTTTCCTCCTTTTTATTTTCTTATCTAAGAAATGTGTTTCTTTGCTATACTGATTTTCAGATTTCATGGTGCAGAATTTGGTTTGGGGAGACAAGGGCAAGACCAGATATCTTGTTTTACTAACATCACTTACACATCCATATGTATTGTCTTTCTTTCCTATGAATGTGGAGTCCCATCTGTTTTGTTAATTTTTCTACTTCCTGTGCCTAGAATGTTGCCCGGCATACAGAAAGCATTTAATAATGAAAAGTATAGTTTGCAAGTCTGTTTTTCATAAGGCAATTTCATTTATACCATTTCCTAACCATGAGCATGTACAAAATCAATTAGCCCAGAGAAAGAAAACAGGAGGGCAGAAGGATCTATTATTTATTTTGTGCCCCTTAAATTTCAGGCACTCTATTAGGCATATTATATTTACCTGAATGTGTAATTTAATTCTCATAACTTCCCAACAGAGTAATCACATTTAGAAATAAGGAAACATTAGCCTAGCTATGCTAGGCAAGTTCGCCAAAGTCTCATAGATAGTAAATAGGAGAGTAGAATACAAATTCAAAAATCATTTTTCCTGACTTTTATGGTTTTTCACACTGATTTGCTAATTTGATCAACACAATACAATAGTAATATTTGATCAGCCCTGCAATAGCATGTGGGCTTCCCTGTTGGCTCAGTGGTAAGAATCTGCCTGCTAATGCAGGAGACACGGGTTGGATCTCTGAGTCAGGAAGATCCTCTGGAGGAGGAACTGGCAGCCTGCTCCAGTGTTCTTGCCTGGGACATCCCGTGGACAGAGGAGCCTGGCAGGCTACAGTCCATAGGGTCACAGAGAGTCAGACTCGACAACAGCAACAAAAATAGCATGTATCCATTTGCTGACAAAGAAGCTAAGACCAGGAGAGGAGAAATAACGACTCTATAGTGGTGTGGCTGTGTGCCCTTGAACACAGTTTCTTTGGTGGTATGTTAGAGCCCTCTTCCTCAGATTGTGGCAGAGATTCAACATCAGCAACGCACGGTAGCTGATGCAGATACCATGTCTGAGGGTCCACTCCAGGAAGACTGGGAATTGTACTAGTGGTCTGTCACTCAAGAGCCAAATGAGGCCTCTGGATGGTGTGAATCCAGTGAAGACGACACGGAACCCAGATCACACGTGACAAGAATTTCAAGTCAACACACCAGCCTAAAACCTGTTCACTATAATCACTGGTACTGATCTCCTTAGAATATTACTAATATAAACTTCAGAGGCCCCGAGAAGAGATGACACATTAGAATTTAAGGTTTGGAAAATCTTGGCACATGGTTTCAGGACAGGACACAATTTATCACAGAAATTATAATTTCCCTGTGCTTCTTCTCCATCTAAAATGAAACAAAGGCTGATGGAAGATGCTCTTGGCACTCTATTAATGGATGCTAATTAAAGTCTTGCTTTGGACAAAATAAAACAGATGAAGAAGGCAGAACACAATAGAACCTCACAGATGGACTCTGGGAATAAGCAAGGTGGGCTGGAGAGAGCTTTGGTGATTAAGACACAACACTGTGGAACTTTTAGCAGCTGAAGCTCTTCTGTTCTTCATCTTGACACAGTATGAAAGTAATTATTCATATGCAAATTGAATGATTTTTTTCTCTGTCCTTAAAAATATGGGCTTATTCACTGTAAATACAAATCCTTAACAAATGAATCCAACTGAACGTTACTCTGCAGCTTTTTTTTTTTTTTTAATTTTCTCCTCTCTTTTTTGTTTTCTGTGTTTAATGGCGCTCTCCTTTTAGATGTGACTTTGCAAATAAGAAAGCATGTAACATCTGGAACTGCTTAAAATCAATTTCTTTTCTCCTTTATTTTTTTTCTGTTCTATAACTAAAAATGGACTTTCCAATTCACATCATGCTTTTCTCCCTCTCTCTCCTTTATAAAATAAATAAATAAATAAATGCCATCTGGTCTAACAGCTCAGTTGCCAATTACAAGCCTGAGGCAATCCAAAACTGCCAGATAGTCAACGCAGAAAATATGGTTTCAAGAAGAAATGCTAACAGAGCCCTTGCTGCAGTATGGCTCGGCGCTCTGCCAAATTACCACCCCGTGCAGACACTGTCTTATCTCCTAGGGACTTGCAGGAAATCCTGGCAATCTACATTATGGTATATCAGCACCTTGACTTATCTTAATGAAGATGTCTTGAAAACTCAGTTGTTTCATAGCTAGTGAAACATACTGACATCTCAGAAAATCAGATCAGCACTCTTTGGATGGAGCTCTGAAATTTTCAAGTGACTACATTTTCAAGTGTTTCATTTTCCTGGGATCACAGCTCCTTTTTGGTTGTGGCCAGAGGGGAATAGCAGCAGCTCCCTGTTGTGTCCAGCTGAACGAAGGTCACTGGGTCCACTGATAATAGGTATTCACTTAAAGTGAGTCTCACAGAAAATGGTCACTTAGTCTACCTAACCTGAGTACTAGTTTGGTTGCTTATTCAAACACATCAATGAAAGGTTTAGAGACACCATAGAGCCCTCATCTCCCTTTTTTTCCCCATGTATAAATGAAGACAAAAAATCCTAAAAATTCTACTCCCAGTACTGACCCCACTCTTTTCCATCTTCACTTCCACTCTCAGAAAGTGAAAGTGTTAATCACTCAGTAGTGTCCAGTTCTTTTCGACCACATTGACTGTAGTCCACCAGTCTCCTCTATACATGAGATTTCCCAGGCAAGAATACTGGAGCAGATTGTCAGTTCCTTCTCCAGGGGATATTTCCGACCCAGAGATGGAACCTGGATCTCCTTTATTGCAGGCAGATTCTTTAGTGTCTGAGCCATCAAGGCAGCCCACCACTCTCTAGATTCAAGCTATTAAAAATCCTTTTCTGGCTGCCATTCAAAACCTTGCGTATCTTGTGTATGCTCTTACTAAGTCTCTTTTCTCTACACAGTCAGTGTAGTCTTCTGAAAATATAATTCATCTGCTTAAAATGTGGCAGTACCTTTCCATTGCACTTAAGAATAACATCCAGAATCCTTAAATTGGCTATAAGTTCACTATGAACTGATTTTCCCTCTTAGACTATCTTGATCCTTTTACTGTTTCTCTCCCCAAACTGGTCTGTTGGATCCAAAACAGCAACCACCACATCTAATTTTGTTCAACATTCAGCACCTCACAGTGTCAACATACAATAGTCTCTCAACATATCTTCTTTGAGTTAATTCAGATTGAATGTTAGTTCTTCAATTAACATTGAGTTGAATGTTAATTGAACTTGGCAATTGACCAAATTCTTAGCCAAAATTACCTTATCTATAAGATGAGACAACCAATCACTTACCAGAGTTCTAGTGGGAAGATTAAATGAGAGTATGTTTGTGAAGTTCAGTTGGCTTCACATACACAGAATGCCTCTACAATGTCCCTTCAAATTACATCTTCTCACTTCATTTTGGTAACTGATGTTTCTTAATCTACATTAAGTATCTTATATGTGCTCTATCTTTTTTCTACCCTAGCAAGTATTATGATCCTTTTGAAGATAAAGAAACCATCTACCTTGTCCATCCAGCCTAGTACCTGCTTGCTGTATGATTCCTAAATAAATATGGGTTAAAAAATAAAACTAAAATTCTAGGTGTCCCAACTTTATGTCCCCAAATGCCTATGTGGAATATTCCAGTCCTGTTTGAGCCAGTCCTTCTTACACCTGAGAAGAAATACATTTGGATGCTGGGGGAAAACAAAACAAAATCACCTTTTACATGAAAAGGTTAGTATTGTATCTACTTTTCTTGCAACTTATTAAAACAGGAAGTAAAGGAACTTAGGTAACTTCTCAAGGCATCATGTCTTCATCTGAGAAATAGAAATAAAAGTAGCCACCACATAAAATTAGGTAGATTAAAATACTCATACAGTACTTATCAGAGAAATGTCCATTAATTTTGTTCTCCTCTCTTCTTATATTAGAATGTAGACAGAATATAGTACACAGCATTGCAAAATATGCCAAAAACAAAATTTTGAAGTAGACTCATACATAGCCACTTGCTCATTTTATTACAGAATGAGGCTTGAGTTCCCTTCTTCCTTGAAATGCGGCAAACCTTCAATTTCTACTGTACATCTAGGTAGATATGAAGCATGGAAGAATGTCCTTCCTACCACCCACAGGGAAGTGCTTTGAGCCTTCAGGTATAAGGCCTAATTATCATTTTCTTACCTTGCCTAGATAAAAATGTTGTGATAGCACATGGAATTAAATATCATCATTTTCAATCTGTTGACATCGATTGGCTTCATGACTTAAAATAATATAAAGGATAAATGGAAATATGAGAGAGCTGAAAGAAATTCCAGGCAGTGGTCTTCATAGCCAAGAGTCGCATTTTCACACTCCAGGTGTTTAGATGAGCATTTTTGTATACAATGAAGCAGTAGAATGGTAATTATACTTGGAGGAGTCATATTATGTTTGTTAAACTCTTCAGTTATCATAAATATTATTTTTTTCATTTAATAACTAACCAAACCTAAATTATTTGTTTATTCAGGCAATGATATATCACTCTCCATTATTTACTGGGACATCACTGACTTCATGAATACAGTGTCTTCCTATGAGGCAACTATACAAAGCACACAATTATCTTGTTCATTAAGATGTAACTGAAGAGAACATCTGTTAGAATTGTGGAAACTTGAATGAAAAAAAATAGGCAATGCATTACTTGTCACCATGGTTTTCATGTGCATATTGCAATTCAACTAGCAAGCTATCATTACTGGGATGAATTTCATGGAACTTCTTTACTGATGTGTGTGTGTGTATGTGTGTGTGTGTGTGTGTGTGTGTGTACATGTGCACGTAGAGTCATGTGTGTCCACCTCTTTGTGACCCCTGGACCAAGCTCGCCAGGCTCCTCTGTCCATGGAATTTTCCTGGCAAGAATACTGGAGTGAGTTGCCATTTCCTTCTCCAAGGGATCTTCCAGACTCAGGGATCAAACCCACATCTCTTGCATCTCCTGCATTGGCAGGCAGATTCTTTATCACTGAGCCACCGGGGAAGTCCTTCTTTACTGAGGTGAACTTAAATTCAAGAATTTATTTATTCAAAACATTTCTATGGACTTACTATGTTCCAAACACAGGTAAACTGATCAAAGATACAGAGATGAGTAAGTCATTTTCTTAGCAAAATTTGTGAAGTTTTCTTTAGGGCCAACATACCACCCTGTGGTAACTTCTGTGGGAGAAGTATTAAGAGCACTGAAATGTCATGGACTTATAAGAGGTGTTCAGAAACCATTCAGTAGAGGAATGAAGGAAGTAGAAGTTTCAAAAAGAAGAAAATATTTGGGGTTGAATCTAGATCAATAAGAAACACCAGGGATGATCATGGGAAGGTAAGAGAGGAGAAAGAAACCATATTTTAGGCAAAAGGAAGGATTATTTACAAGACATGGATGTATGGTTATGCTATTTTCAGGGAATTTTAAGTCACTTCTTCTTGGTGAAATGTTAGGTGTGAGGCAGAGTGTGGCACAAGACGTAAGTTGATGTGAGGCAGACCAAATAATGTGAATTATGAAGGGCTCCCCATATTAGGATATGGAGTTGGAATATTTTTCCTAGAAAGCTGAAGGGAGTCATCAAAGGATTTTCAACAGAGATGACATGCCATTGGATGCTGGTTTAAAATTAGTGTGAAAAATGTGGAGGGAGAAGCGGACAGATCCAGGTAAGAGGCCGAGACCAGGTGGAGATGATAGTATAGCAACTCAGTGAGGAATGATCAGTCTCCTAATACAGGCATGTATGCATGGAGGAAATAGACTCTTCATGGTTTGAACATTAATCACATGTGGTGGTATTTGGCAAGGCTTGGAATTGGACAACAAGATGGATGGTGCTACCACTGTGAAATATAATAAGAGCAGTAGATTTGGATCACTGCGATGAGGAGACTGAATATTTTATCTGAAGACATGCTTTATGGTATTAATTATAGTTGCAGTATGAATTTTTTAAAGTGAAGCATACCATATCTTATCTACTCATGAAATCATAGGGTTCTAAATTATTGAGATTTTGCCTTTGTTATAGAAAGGAATTAGTGATTTAAAGGGAAATGAGTTATCATGTGTTCCATCAGCCTTACTCTGCAGAAAGTAAAGTAAGGCTCAAGAGGAGAAAAGTATGTCACCAGAGATTAAGAGTCAAGGCTTCTACCAAACTGAACACTGACCAGATTATCTGCAAATCCAGTGTCATTTCCAGATCAAGGAAACCTGTTCCTGATTCTTTAACGTGTTTCTTCACCTCTTCCTCCACACTCTGAAACCAAAACTGCTCATGTAGCCTTTTGAAGCCATTATCTCAAGCCTTGAATCAATCTTAAAGAAAGCTGGAAAAACAAAACAAATGTGATGTGATTTCCCAGCTCGAAGTCTGTCAATGGACAGAAGGTGAAACTTCCAGGTGTGCCTGAAAGCACCGCTAGACACACCTTCTGCTGTGTGACCTGCAGTGTGGTCTTTTCAGAGACATCCCTTGCTTCTCCGGATCTCAACCACAAGGAGCTGCTGGCAGAGTGTTAAAGGCACTGGCTGTGAGGTTCAAAGAGGCTGGAGTTCACCTCCCCAGGGGTGACCCTGGGAAGATAACTTCTCTAAGTCTCAGTCGTCTTTTCCATAGAACAGGGATAAGCAAGGAACACACCTCTGGGGAAGTACAACTGAGAAAGTGTATGTGATACAGCATGGACTTGAAAGCAGGTAAATTTCTCATCCTATCATATTATCACTTATTGAATACTAGTTAATAACTTCATGAGATTAGGTCGTTCTTACTAAACTTCAAAATCCTTCAAGCTAGGCTTCAACAGTATGTGAACCGAGAACTTCCAGATGTACAAGCTAGATTTAGAAAAAGCAGAGGAACCAGAGCATCTGCTGGATCATAGAAAAAGCAAGAAAATTCCAGAAAAACATCCATTTCTACTTCACTGACTCTGCTAAAGCCTTTGACTATGTGGATCACAACAAACTGTGGAGAATTCTACAAGAGATGCGAATACCAGACCACCTGATCTGCCTCCTGAGAAATCTGTATGCAGGCCAAGAAGCAACAGTTAAAACCAGACATGAAACAATGGACTGTTTCCATATTGGGAAAAGAGTACATCAAGGCTATATACTGTCACCCTGCTTTCTTAACTTATGCATAGAGTACATCATGTGAAATGCTGGGCTGGATGAAGCACAAGTTGGAATCAAGATTGGCGGGAGAAATATCAATAACCTCAGATATATAGATGACACCACGCTTATGGCAGAAAGTGAAGAAGAACTAAAGAGCTTCTGGATGAAAGTGAAAGAGGAGAGTGAAAAAGCTGGTTTCAAACTCAGCATTCAAAAAACTTAGATCATGGCATCCAGTCCCATCACTTCATGGCAAATAGATGGGGAAACAATGGAAACTGTGACAGGCTTTATTTTTGGGGGCTCCAAAATCGCTGCAGATGGTGACTGCAGCCATGAAATTAAAAGACGCTTGCTCCTTGGAAGAAAAGCTATGACCAACCTAGAGAGCATATTAAAAAGCAGAGACATCACTTTGCTGACAAAAGTCCGTCTAGTTAAAGCTGTGGTTTTTCCAGTACTCATGTACGGATATGAGAGTTGGACCATAAAGAGAGCTGAGCACAGAAGAATTGATGCTTTCCAACTGTGGTGCTGGAGAAAACTCTTGAAAGTCCCTTGGATTGCAAGGAGGTCCAACCAGTCAATCTTAAAGGAAATCAACCCTGAATATTCACTGGAAGGACTGATGCTGAAGCTGAAGCTCCAATACTATGGCCACCTGATGTGAACAGTTGACTCACTGGAAAAGACCCTGATGCTGGAAAAGACTGAAGGCAAGAGGAGGAGGGAGTGACAGAGGATGAGATGGTTGGATGTCATCACCGACTTGATGGACATGAGTTTGAGCAAACTCCGGGAGATAGTGAAGGACAGGGAAGCCTGGCGTGCTGCAGTCCATGAGGTCGCAGAGTCGGACACAACTTAGCAACTGAACAAAGCAAACAAGGCTTGTCTCATTTATTTACTTGTTTATTTATATCACTTATTTCTCTTTCCCTCATATGTATGTCAGTTTCATGGGAAAAGGAACTTAGACCAGCTCCATAAAAACAGAGTTGTTAAGAACACAGAGAGTAGATGCAGATTTCCCAGGATTCATTCCTGGTTTCATCTCTGAGTAGTTGTGTGACTCAGTAATTTGTTTAACCTATTTCTCATCTGTAAAAATTCAACTAATTATAAAGTGCCTAATTTAGAACAGCGTGCTTAGCACATAGTAAATTATCTGTAAATGGTATTACTCAAAGTATTAGTCTCCTCCTCTCACCTGTAATAGTGATTTTGTTGTTGTTCAGTAGCTAAGTGGTGGGCACCCCATGGACCACAGCATGCCAGTCTCTCCTGTCCTTCACAATTTCCTGGAGTTTATTTAGATTCATGTCCATTGAATCTGTGATGGTATCCAACCACCTCATCCTCTGCTGCCCTCTTCCTCTTTTGCCTTCAGTCTTTCTCGGCACCAGGGTCTTTTCCAGTGAGTGATAGGCATACAGAAAATATAAACGAAGATGTACTAGTGTAGTGCTTGAACAGCAATCAGTGTTCAATGAATGGAGTTTGCACATGTTACTGTTAATAATACTGCTGCTGCTGCTGCTAAGTCGCTTCAGTCGTGTCCGACTCTGTGCAACCTCAGAGACGGCAGCCCACCAGGCTTCGCTGTCCCTGGGATTCTCCAGGCAAGAACACTGGAGTGGGTTGCCATTTCCTTCTCCAATGCATGAAAGTGAAAAGTGAAAGTGAAGTCGCTCAGCCATGTCTGACTCTTGGCGACCCCATGGACTGCAGCGCACCAGGCTCCTCCATCCATGGGATTTTCCAGGCAAGAGTACTGGAGTGGGGTGCCATTGCCTTCTCCGGTTAATAATACTAGTGCTGGTAACAAAGATAATAATAATACCATTGCTCATCAACAGCAACATTAACAACTCTGAGTGTCAGGATTTTGTGAAGATCTACAGAAACTATGAACTATCCTACTCTTGCTTTACTTTTCTTATTTTCTTTTCCTTCACACACAGATCTCAATGCCTGTAAGATGTTTCCAGAAAGCCTGGAAATGCAGAAGTTAATAAGCTAGAGTCCTTGTCCACAAAGCTCACACTCCAGTGCAGATATAGACATTTAGAACAATCACTCTGCTCTTACAGAAATAGGGATACAGTGCTTTGAAATCTTAAAGGAAGCAATTCCCCGTTCTTCCTAAGGGGGGCAGAATGTTGTCACAGAGTAGGCACCAAATGAATTGCAGTTGGAATAAAAATTAGGACTTCTTCAAGTAAAGAAGACAGGAAGGTGATTCCACGAAGATAGAAAAGATCATGATGGTTTAAAAAAAATCACTATTCAGGGAAGCATGAGCTACTAGGAGGAATTGCAGCAGTGCACAGAGAGCAGGAAATAGACTGGGGATTCAATTGCTATTGAGGTCAGATCACCAACTGTAACAATTTTGGGATTGAGTTTTGTAATACAGTCAATGGGGGAATATCAAAGGTTTTTAAAATATGAAAGTCAACTGATCATATTTGAGTTAAATTAATTACCTTAAATTAAATTATTAATTTTAATTAATTCATTATAATTAATTAAACAAGAATAGTAGGTTTTTTTTTTTTTTTTTGGATGAGCAGGAAAAGAGTAGATAGAAGTAAGAATATCACTTGTGAAAGCTTTTGTGATATTCATAATTAGAACTGGGCTCAAGCTGCATCAGTGCAGAAGATAAAAGGGAAGCAGATTTTAAGAGTATTTAGGACAGAGGGTCAAACAAGCTTGGCAACCCTGGGGATATAGTTATTAAGAGAGGGAGAAAGCCAAAGATGCACTGCTATATCCGTTCTGGAAGGTAACTTCTGTATGCCAGTTGTGTATGTAGGGAATGTGAGACCAGAAATAGGTTAGCTGCACACAAGTCTGAATTTGGAAATGCTACTTGTGATTTGTGAGCCATTGATCTGCAAATTTTTAATTTTAATTTCACGACTGAAGCGACTTAGCAGCAGCAGTAGCAGCAGTAATTTATTAGCTGTTTTCTATGTGAATATGTTTGTGGAAGGGTTTATATATAGGGTAACGATATCAATTTAGTTAGGACAGTGCTGAGTTTTGACATTATCCTGGAGTAATTATTAAATCACCCCCTTTTCTTCACTAAAGTATCCTAGTTTGCATCACAGTTAAATAATTGAGAATTATAAACCTCAATTGAAATTTATAATCTACTGTAAGATGTAGACATGTTCAAATATTTTTTTTTCACATGTTACCAGAATGAGGAAAAACAGGAATAAAAAGTGTCAAGATCCCAAAGGTAAGAACCACTTTTAATTTCCATTCCAGCTTCATGGGTGATGCTATTGTGATGTTGAATCAACAAATTACAGTTTTTACAAAGGATTGTTATTAAATGTCTTTCCAGGAGGATGGCCTCTGGTAGGGACTAGCATGATATGCTGGGCTTCCCTGGTGGCTCAGTAGTAAAGAATCCTCCTGTCAGTGGAGGAGATGTGGGCTTGATCCCTGGGTTGGGAAGATCTCCTGGAGGAGGAAAGGACAACCGACTCCTGTATTCTTACCTGGAGAATCCTATGGACAGAGGAGCCTGGTGGGCTAAAGTCTATGGGGTCGCAAAGAGTCAGACACAACTGAGCGCGTGCACACACACACACACAGTGTGATGTACTAGATACCCCGAGAAGCCCTCCCAGATGTAGTAAAATGTAGGCATAATTGTCTCCACTTAGAGGTGAGGATCCTAGGACACTGAGAGGTAAAGTATTAATAACTAGTCACACAGAGACAGCACTTGAATTCCTCAAGCCTGATGTCAAAGATGGCTTTCTTTGCGTGCCACCAAATTTCTTCCACTTTAGAGAACTAAGCCTCACCCGGAAGTCTGAGAGGAGAGATGCATGAAGCCAGGTCTCAACTGAGGGCCCAGGTACCACGTCTGTGCAGAAGGAAAGAGCCTCTCTTTGGGAGAGGTGATTGCTGTCAAGCACACATGAGTGAAACCCACTCAAAACTGATTCAGCTAAGCTGCCATAACATCCAAAGTGATCTAGGAGGATGCTGTAATCAACAGTGTCAAAAGCAGCATTCAGATCAAGCAAAATTAAAATACTCAAACTGTCAGATGTGGCTGCATCAATAAACCATTCATCACAAGGAAAATCTCAGGCAAGGGCTGCCTCTGCCCTGAGTGAAGCGATGAAAAGCTGGATTCAACTTTCTCAGAGAGACTATGTCCCTTTCTTAAAAAGAATGTGTTCCTTCTGGCTGTGAGCGTTCATCTGATCCAAAGGAGCCCATTCAGTCCCTGACTACACATAGCACAGCCGTTCATTTCCTGGGATTTTATTGTCCCCTCAAAAAGACTGAAGAGCCGAATTCATTCACTGAACAACCATTTATCGAGTTTTGACCTAGACAAGCACAATAACAAGCACTGCGTAGACAGAACTGACTACAACACAACCCCTGGCCTCAAGGTGCTATGACCGTGTAGACTCTATACCTCTTTATTAAACTTAGTAAACGAGGTAAGGACTTCCCTGTAGCTCAAACGGTAAAGAATCTGCCTGTGATGCAGGATACCAGGGTTCAAGCCCTGAGTTGGGAAGATCCTCTGGAGAAGGGAATGGCAACTCACTCCAGTATTCTTGCCTGCAGAATTCCATGGACAGAGAAGCCTGGTGGTCTACAATTCGTGGGGTTGCAGAGAGTTGGACACAACTGAGTGACTAACACACACACATGCACAGACAAGGGAATCATTAATAACAAAAGAGTCAGGATATTTGAGAAATGCAAAGAAGGATTAGATACAGTCCTTACAAATCCCTTTGAGAAGAAAAGGAAAGAACTCTGCCAAAATTTAAAAATACAATTCTAGGGGTCATACTCAGTGAGATGACCGCAACATTCATGATCTGTTTTAGTCAGCTTGGGCTGTTACAACAAAATGCCTTGAACTGGGGGTGGAGGACTATCAAACAATAGAAATGTGTTTCTTATAGTTCTGGAGGCTGGAATCCAGGGGTCCTGGTGCCAGCCTGGGTGGATTTGGGTGAAGGTCCACTTCCTGGTTTGCAGATGCCACATTGCCTTGTACCCTCACATGGCAGACAGCAAGGACAGGAAGGAAGCTCTCTCCTGTCTCCTCCTGTAAGGGCACTAATCTCCATCTTCTAACAACCCCACGTTGAGGGTTCAGATTTCAGTGCCTGGCTTTTGGGAGGAACAGCAACATTCCGTCCACTGTCATCCAAAGTGGATTTTAAGATAGAAATGAGGTATTAATGACCACAGTAGGACAACAGATACACATGGGCACTGCCCAAGTAGGTCTACAAGACCACTGGGGAGTCACCGAATGCTGTATGCGAGACCATCATTGTCTGTGACTGGGAGAGATTTCTTTACGTTTGGCAGGTAGACAATGTAGCCACCACACACCTGACGCAAACTGTCTTTTTCTTTGTCTCAGCCCTACTGTTACACTTAGATGAAGTTGAGTACTGAAAACTACTCCCCTCTCAGGCTAATGTTCTTACTTATCCACTTCTCACTTTGATAGGATATAGGAGGGAACTTGAGCGGCTGTCTGCATTAAAGCCTTCACCCTGAGGTACCCTCATTTAATCTATCACTGGTCTTCCCAAGAGGACTTTGGAGCCTCATTCAAAGAGATCACCAACAGATTCTTTGGCTGGACCACAGATGTACTAAGAAATTCACTGTAGTTGCTTGATACCATACCCACTCAGGACATTTTACAATCTGTATTCCATTTGCCTAGGTTCCTTCTGCATCAATGACTAGTAAAACCTGCAGCAATAATAAAATTATGCTTGCATATTATGGTTATTATATCATTTCTATTATCAATGTCACAATGATATATGAAATTGACACAATAGCATTATGTGAAATTATGGCTTTCCTTTTCTGTTAGAGCTGTTAGGGAAATCTCTGAGTATGAGGAACTTGGGCTGAAATGGATGACAAGGAGGGCAGTTTCTATAGAATCGCTGGTCCACAGCTTGAAATCAGATGTGGTCTTGCTTCATTAAAATCACATATTAACCCTGTGTGTAACCCATGTAACCTCTGGGGACATTGGTATCTTTAAGAGTGCTACTCTGAGAGGATCAGTCAAGCCTTGATTTACGTGCTACCTAGTTCAACAAAAAGTTTTAATTCCGTATCATTTATAAAATCCATTCTTTTATTTTGGAGATGAAAAAAATCCTTTCCTGAGATACAAATATTTAATAACCCCTTTAAATATTAAATGATTCTACTTTGTACAACATATTCTAAAAACGGAAATACTTCGGTGAAAATGGCCTGAAAATTTTTTGCCTGTTTTGTGAATCCTGTTCTCAATGAATATTGTCTCATATTTAGCTACATTTTTGCCATAACTAAGAGCTGTTGTACAGAAATACCTTCCATAATGATATAATGATCCACGTAACATCCACATCACTTCAACCGTACACTTCTGTTCCTTGAAACATGAAGTCTCTCATCCGGATGTGTTCCCTGCGTGCGTCCGTGCATGCTAAATTGCTTCAGGCCATGTCCAACTCTTTGCGACCCTACGGACTGTAGCCCACCAGGTGCCTCTGTCCATGGGTTCTCCAGGCAAGAACACTAGAGTGGGGTTGCCATGCCCTCCTCCAGGGGATCTTCCCAACCCAGGGATCAAACCTGCATCTCTTATGTCTCCTGTTAGCAGGCAGGTTCTTTACCACTGCTACTGCTGCTACTGCTAAGTCGCTTCAGTCATGTCCGACTCTGTGTGACCCCATAGACGGCAGCCCACCAGGCTCCCCCATCCCTGGGATTCTCCAGGCAAGAACACTGGAGTGGGTTGCCATTTCCTCCTCCAATGCATGAAAGTGAAAAGTCAAAGTGAAGTCGCTCAGTCGTGTCCGACTCCTAGCGACCCCATGGACTGCAACCCACCAGGCTCCTCCACCCATGGGGTTTTCCAGGCAAGAGCACTGGAGTGGGTGCCATCTTTACCACTAGCACCATCTATGTTCCCTGGGGTGATCTGAAATACAATCCTAAAGGCTTTTGATAATCAGTGCCTGAAGAGCTTCATCTTGTCTCAACCTTCAAAAAGGCTTTCTCTACTGGCTTTGACTCCTACTCCAGACCTTTATTTTCCATTTGATAATGTGGTGGGAGAAATAATGTGTTGTTTAGTAATCTGACTGTGAAAATCCAAACTATTGAAACATATCATCTTATTTTCTGTTTTAGCCAATCACAGCTGTTGCTCATACTGTAAATAACTGAGAAATCTGTATTGAATAAATGAAAGAACAAGTGAATGTGTGATCTGAGCAATAAACTTGTGTAAACCCATTGTAAGAGTAATGCAATGTAACATTTAGACATTCTCTTCAATAGTCCCACCATTGTATTAACACAGCGTTTGAAATAAATAACCTTTATACTAAAGGCATTCTTCCAGCTTTCATACCACATGAAAGCAAGGGCAAAAGGTGATATGGAACTTACCTGACTTGGGCACACTCCCTGTGAGTAGATAAACCTCAGTGATGCAGATAGGGGGTGAGTAGGACTGCAGGCCAGAGATGGAGCTGACAAAAAGGAGTCAGTGTAGTTCAGTCACGTGGTATCACGGCTGAGTTATCGACATCAACAGAGTTAAGATACAGAACATTTCCATCACTACAATGATTTCTCATGATGTCATGTTTCAGCCGTGCCTGCTTATTGCCCTCCATCCCCACCGTCTTCTTAACCCTCGACAACCATTGGTCTGTTTTCCATTTCTGCAGTTCTTTCATTTCAGTAATGCTCTACAGATCGAATCATAAAGTGTGTAACCTTTTAAGACTGGGTCTTTTCACTTGGCATCCTTCTGTGGAGCTTCACGCGGTTTGTTGCATTTCACTTATTAATGTGTTATTGCTTTTTATTGTTGAATAGTACACCGTGGTGTAGATGTACTACAGTTTAACTGTATAAGGACACCTGGGTTGTCCCCAGTATCTGTCTGTTGCAAATTAAGTTGCTAAAAGCAGCTGTATACAAGTTTTAACACGAATGTAAGTTTTTAAAGAGACTGCCAAAGTATTTTCCAGAGAGGCTGTGCTCTGTCACAGTCTCACAGTCTGATTTTCACAGTCAGATTATTATTCTCATGGATGAGTATGATCCAGCTTTTCCACAATCTTTGTGAGTGTAAAAGCATTGGCTATAGTCATTCATTTTTATTTTAGCCTTTCTGATAGGTGTGTTGTGATATCTGATAATGGTTTTAATTTGCACTCCCTAATGGCTAATTGGCAACCCACTCCAGTATTCTTGCCTGGAGAATCCCAGGGACAGAGGAGCCTGGTGGGCTGCCGTCTATGGGGTTGCACAGAGTCGGACAAGACTGAAGCGACTTAGCATGCATGCATGCAACGGCTAATGATATTGAAAATCTTTCATGTGCTTATTTATCCTCTGTATATCCACTTTGGTGAAATTTTTGTTCATGTTTTGTACCTGTTGTTTATTTGGATTAATGCATTCTTTTTTCATGTATCTTAAAAAATATTCTAGACACTAGTCTTCTTCAAATATGAGATTTTCAAACATTTTCTCCCACTCTGTAGCTCATCCGTCTCTGCTCTTTTCAGGGTCTTTCCTAGAGCAAACATTTCTAATGTTGATGAGTCCAGTTTATCTATTTCTTCAGTGATTTGTAACATCATTGTTATTTTTCATAAATATTTGATAAAATTTGCCAGTGAAATTACCTAGCCCTGAAAGTTCATTTTGAGGGATTCTGTAATTACAACTGTGATATCCTTAATAACTACGCACATGCTCAGTCACTCACTCGTGTCTGACTCTTTGTGACCCCATGGACTGTAACCTACTAGGCTCCACTGTCCATGGGATTCTCCAGGCAAGAATACTGGAGTGAGTTGCCGTTCCCTCCTCCAGGGGATCTTCCCAACCCAGGAATCATATTTGTGTCTCCTTCACCTCCTGCATTGCATGCAGATTCTTTACCCCCTGAGCCACCAAGGAAGTCCTGATGTCTGGTTTATTTAATATTTATATTTATTCGATTCTTAACATATTTAGTTTCTACTCCTACTTTCCTTAATGCCATATTTTCATACTATATCCTTCCCTGTTTTTTTTTTCTTTAGCTTTCAGCCTTCCTATATGTTTATATTTGAAGTAAATTTCTTATAGACAACATACTATTGGTTCATATGCTTTATTCTACCCTGTTTTATTCTCTGTCTATAAATATAAAAGAGCAACAGCACAATGAGAGTCAAAGAAATACTTGATTAATATCTTAAGTAAATAAATTCCAAAACAGAGAGCTCTGATATGAACTGGAGTGGAGCATATCTTTAAGCTAGTTTGAAGATCTAATCTAAGTCTCCTATTCCTACTGTAGCTAAATATTCAGCGTACTCAGGCACATCAGTGGAATGATGGATGGACAGACTCTGGTCTGATACTCCCCTCAAGTTATAGGTATGCAGAAACATGCAGAAAAAGGGAACTGGCTGTCTCTACCCCTACAGATCTTGCCTCAGTCCCTTTAGAAGGATGGTGATTTCCAATGGACCAAAACTCTGCTTACTGATAAGCTTGGTCTTGCAAATGTCCTCTCCCTAAGCAATGAGATAATTATGTAGTAGATAGGTAAGCAAGCAGTGTAGGAGACCAATGAAGGGATTTAAGAATCTTCTTTTCTGACAAGAGATATTTTTTATTATGGCTGACTCTTTTTCTTCAGGCTAAACTTCAAAACTTTATATTTATTCCTATTTCTTTTCATCATTTTTTTTTTCCTACTTTGGACAGACACATTTTCCAATAGATTTCTGTATTTCATCATCTTCCCTCTCTATGTCTCCCTTTCACACGTGATATTCCAGAGCTTTCCTGAGAAGACCAGGTGCCCATAGTTGCTGCCCATGGCAGAGAGTGGCCTTTATTAGAAACCTTCCTTATGATCTCCTTCAAGACTGCATTACAATTTTATTGTGCCTGAGAAGTGAGCAAGGCTCTTCCCTCTCTTCTAATTAGCTATCTGGACATTGCAGCAGCTCAACAATGGTAGAGACTGAAGTAGGTGGTTTATCACAAAATGATTCCCTGGGTGATCCAGGCCTGTCTGTCCAAGTTGGGAGGAAGACCAGTGGTAACCACTATAGTCACTCAGACAAGTTTTTGATGATTCTGCAACACCAATTAAATCAAGAGTAATTTATACCAAGAGCCAAATGATTGTGTTAGGATATCTTCCAGGAAATTTAAAGTGGGACTGCACAAGAGAAGACAATTGAGAGGCCCCCTGTACCATTTGTAACAAATCAGTGATTGATTGATCAAGAGAATTCCAATTCGGAAATGCATTCTTTCAATAGATATGGTTATTTCTCACAGCAATACTCCCCAAAAGTAACAGGGTCACCACCCTCTCTCCTTAGGCAGAAAAACATTACTCCATGGCAAGTACATTCTTACTTAAAGATTTTTAAATTACTTTTATTTAGAACACCAAACTTGCACCTTAGAATGGCAACATGAGATGGACGGAATGTGGAGTATCACTATCTAGTGAAATTAAAACACAACAGTTTAAATACGTTACTAAAGGCAGTGCTGTTCAGAATTGATGACTGAATTTGAATCCACGATTATTTAACTTCAAGTTCCGTGATCCTTAAATGTCTCTTAAAGACGTGTTAAAAAGGGACAGAGGAATCAGAAAGAGGGCAGCCCTTCTTGCTAAAGACTGGTCTGTAACAATCATGTGGGAAGATATCAAACTCAACATCAAATTAAAAAGCAGAAGAAGGTAAAAGAAAATGTGGGAGTGGTAGAAATAATGATTCAAACACAAAGATAATGCATAAAATTGAGTAAAAATGATTTTGTTAAGCTTTTAAAATACCTCAAGTACCATACAAACTCTATGACTTTGGGGCCCCCAGGATAGGAACCAAGGTATATTCAGTAGTCGAATGATCGAACTACACTAGTGTTACTGGGACTGTTCCAGGTTTAGCATTGAAATTTCACTTCCTAGAAACTGCAGCCCTGTGCAAGCCAGTGTGTCTGGTCAGCCTGTGTATTACTAGTAGAGAAGGACCAAATGTTAAAGGCGGTGCCTGGATCCATTACCAGTTCCAGCCCAAGACGCCCATGCTTGTTGTCAGCTTAACTCACTGTGAGTTTCCCTATCTGTCAAATGTAGATCTCTTTACCTGGTTTAGGGGGCTTCTCTGGTGGCTCAGACGGTAAAGCGTCTGTCTACAACATGGGAGACCCAGGTTCGATCCCTGGGTTGGGAAGATCCCCTGGAAAAGGAAATGGCAATCCACTCCAGTACTATTGCCTAGAAAATCCCATGTACAGAGGAGCCTGATAGGCTACAGTCCATGGGGTCGCAAAGAGTCGGAGACGACTGAGCAATTTCACTTTCACTTACCTGGTTCAAGTGCTGTGAAAATTAAATACAATGTTATCTTTGTCAAAAGCTATCATTTGGCAGGTCAATGCTTTTGTGTTTCAAGGCTGTAAAGAAATGTTGCAGGGCCAAAAATCAAGGGAGGAGAAGAGATGCTCATTGAAGAGTCCCTTCCCAAGACAGAGAGAGGGGAGGTCATGGAAATAATGGCAGGTCAGAGGTACAGAAGTTGTAGAGGTCTGTGCCACGCTTGCCTGCTGCCCCTGAATTATGGGTGACTCCTGGATATCAGCAAAGACTAGACGTGAAGACCAGAGGCCTCCAAGAGCTGTGTTGAGGGTCTCTGCACCGGCACTCTGAGAGCTAAGGACTGAAGCATAATGACCTCAACTCTACAGTGACAACCACTGTGGTGGATGGAGCCAAGGCAAGGATGGCGGCCACAGTGACTCACGACCACACCCTTTTCCTACTTTAGATACACGCACTTATCGTCTTAGGAAAGACAGGTGGTCCCCACAATATGATAGATTGAATTGGCCACTACCTTGGTCAGTGGGGGCTCAGTTTGATTTGATTTAAAATAACTAGAGTAAGCTTCTATTAATCTAAATGTTATAAGGCAACATTTTGTCATCTACTCAAAGAAAAATGAGACATTTTTCTGGACCATAAATATTCTCAGAGAATAGTTTAGGAGAAAGACACGTGTATAGGTAATTGACACATAGGAAGGTGAAATAAGATTTGTCAACAGGTGAGGGTTTGGGGAGAGCTTAGGGAGAAACGCTCTGCTTGTAAATTTCCAGACAGATAGGTGGGCAGAGCAGTTCTGAAATTCTCTCTCCCTTGGTAATCCCTGGGACAAGGGTGTCCTCTGAGATCAGTTACACAGGCTAAATGGGAAAGATGAAGATGGTCCAAATGTCATTTTTATGCATAATAAAATAAACGCAAGCACATAGAAACAGTAGTCAACTCTTGTTGATCTTTCCATTCCCAGCAGAAGTGCCCTGCTGCGGTAGGAAGGCAAGGGAACAGCTCCCTTGCAGAACACTTGAACATGTAGCTAACACTTTGGAAGGTACTAACCCTCCTGATTCGACGGAGGAGTTAAAGACAGCAACAGCCATCAAATGTCAAAAAAGTCCCTTTGTTCCAAATGGGCTACTTTTAACCACATGTGTTATAATCTATTGCTAATTCCACTGAGGGTATGAGATTTAGCTTCCCCTTAATTGGCAATTGCAAAGAAGTCTCCCCAGGAAGCTTCCTTCTAAGGGAAAATTTTAAATTCCATTAGTGACAATGACAGCACTATAGCTGAGAGGAGGTAAGGTTGGTCTAATCTTTAGTCTAAAATATTCAGAACAGTTGACATCAGAGAAGAGGAGGGAGGGAGGAAGAAATAGAGACACAGATTGAGCAAGCAGGAGAGCACATTAGTTGAATGATTGATAATGGAACGTTTCTAATTACATCAGCCCTTTCCAGAGGAGACAGGTCATAGGGAACTTATAGATCCATAGCTACAAGTTTAAGTGTTTTTGACAAATAGCTATAATTTAAAATACAATAATTAAAAGATAAGACAGATGTGAACAGCTTGTTTCTTTTTTTCATGTAGAAGTCAGACAGGGGCAGAGAAATTTTGCTACCATAATGGAACTAAGAGTTACAACTTCAGTGAATGGTTTGAGGTTGGTAAAGTTAGATTATAAAGTACCAAAACAGTGAAACTGAAGTTATCTTTAACTTCAGTCAAAGAGAGAGAAAAATGTATGTCCTCTTTTTTAATTCTCTAGAGATTTAAAAATAGTATTTTATTTTTTGGTTGTAAATGGCATATACCCTCCTTGTAGAAGTTAAAATAAAATGAAATAAAGTAAAATAATAAAACAAAATAAGATAAATAAAATAAAATACCTGCCAAAACCAATTCTCAGAGCTAACTACTGCCATGACTTTTTTCTGAGTACCTTTATATGGTTGAGATTTTATATAATTCATGTAGAAGCCTTATTTTTGTACTTACTTAAAAACATTTTGCAATGTCATTAAACTTTTTCTATGTTTAATTTTAATATCTTACAGAGTATCTTGACACTTCTGAATTTGTAATTTCAATTTAATAAAATGAAAAAATAAGCTAACAAAATGTACTTCCTAAGATTGCTAGGAGGCATTTAACTTGTTTATGATTGTAAATAATTCTCTGAGAAATTAATTTTGTTAGGGAACGTTAGTTTTGCCAAATTGCTTTCTAAAACCTCTGTGCATGTTCTGTACCTTCCCCACATCCCACCAAGAAAAATTAATTTATATGTTTTAAGTTCCTGGATAAGTTCATTGACAAGGTGAATTACTAATTAGCAACAGCATATTCCAGTTTGGAAAAATGTCTGTCTTCCAATTCAGTTGAGTTCATCAGGTTTCCTGTTTTAATTCCATCACTCTTTTTTCTTTCTCTTAAAGGTTCTTCCACATCAATTGTAGGGAAAACAAGAGCTTGGCTTTACCTCAAGCCATCAGTTTGCACCGTCAGTCTTCTAACTTCAGAGGACTTTCTTTTTTCCCTGGGTTTGCTGTTGCTGTTTTGGTTTTGGTAGTTGTTTACTGTTGGAAACATGATGATGGCTGATTTATACAATAGAAATCTTCACTGCTAGATATCATTTTTTGCTAATATTAATACAGATAGTAGCTAATTTGTACAGAGTTTTTACTATATGCAGGGGCCATGCTAAGGAATATATACATTTTTTCCCCTCCAATTTAGTTGTCACAGTAAGTAGTGTTATTTCTGATTTGTAAATGAAGAAACTGTAACTCAGAGAGGTTGGGTGTCTTTGCAAAGTTACACAGCCACAGAACAAGATGGGATTTAAGCCAGGATTTAAGCATCGTGACATCAGAATTCATGCTCTTTCAGCATGTAGAATTTGAAACATAAATTAAGCAATTCCTATTTCAATAATGTTCTGGATGTATAAAGGGCCAAATATTGGATTTCTTAGGCTTTTATGTCTAAATTGCCCTTGGTCATGACTTGAAACATGGATGGAAAATAGTGTCTGTTTTACTTGAATCAGGAAAGTGACTATTTCAAGTTGTTAAAGCTGCTTATCAAATCCTATGTTCCTTCTTCCCACCCATATCAACTCTTTAAATGGTAAATACTTGTGAATCTGGTTGTTTCCTCAGTAAGCAACTAGAAAGTGAGATCTGAATATATTCATTTTAGGAAAATAATCATTGTTAATGGAGATATGGTATAAAGAGCTATAAAGCTGGTTTTATCAAGCTATGGCTTGATAAATTTGGATAAATCCCTATACCTTTCTGTCCCTCAATTTTATAGTCTGAAAAATAAGGACCATAGTAGGTTTCTCATAAATTATAAGGATTTTATGAGATAATTGATCTGAGCATGCTTTATTAAAGCATGGTGGTGGTGGTGGTGGTTTAGTCGCTAAGTTGTGTCCGACTCTTGCGACCCCGTGGACTGTAGCCTGCCAAGCTCCTCTGTCCATGGCATTCTCCAGCAAGAATACTGGAGTGAATGGCCATTTCCTTTTCCAGGGGATCTTCCTGACCCAGGTATGAATCCTGGGTCTCCTGCATTACAGGCAGATTCTTTACCAACTGAGCTATGAGGGAAGCCCTTATATAGTAACATGATAAATACCTGTCCAAAGAAGAGAGATTGTCCAGCTTTCTTATTTTGCTGAAAAGAAGGAAAATAAGCCCTAACATTTGTTCTTGTATAGGGCAAGTTCTCTGACATGCTGTGTCAGTAAGCCCCACACTACTATCTGAAATGCATCCTTGATAGATGGAGAATCTGAGGCTCAGAGAGATTAAGTCAGTGCCCCTTCCCTGTTTATACATGTGCTACATAACCTGGCCAGTATTTGAAGCCATTCCTCTTTCTAGAAAAGCCATACTCTACCCCAGTGTCCCACTCTTCACTTTCTTCATCTTAAAGACACTATCTCCTGCGTTTGACCACCTTCTGATTCTGACCAGGCCATTTCCTTGGGATATATTGGAAGGCAATGCAACCACCACATTCAAGACTCATTTTCTCCTCAGCATGCATCTCTCTCCCTGGAGCTGGGTCTTCATCCCTTTCCCAGTTGTAGAAAACGTTATCCTTGCTCAGTTCTCTTCTCTCTCCTGCACAAAAGCTCCCTGCCTAATGGAAAACCACAGGAGTTTAAGTTCCCATGATGTATGGGGTCTGCCTCCAACCACAAATCACCAAGTATAATTAAAGCATAATAAAACACCAGAGTCAGTCGGGGCCTAAAGGGACCTTTTCTACAATCATCACCTCCAACATTAATTCTCGAATTATGCAACCACACTTCATCTTTCTATAAGCCCAGTTCAGTATCTTAAAAGAAATTAATTGTATATATGGCTTATATTTGGAATATAAATAGCTGCTGTGGGTGACAGGGCTCAAGAAAGGAGAACAGAGAAGAAATCCTTACTTTGCAAAATAACACTACATATTTGGAATATGTAGTCCAGACCCCTAGACAGTCACTGTATTCCTGTCATCATCTTTCAACAACAGCAATATTAACAACAACTTGTCATCTATACATTCATTTGTTTAACTAAAGTAAAAGTGTCCTTCACTCAGTAGTGTCTGACTCTTTGTGACCCCGTGGACTGTAGCCCACCAGGCTCCTCTGTCCTTGGAATTCTCCAAGCAAGAATACTGGAGTGGGTAGCCTTTCTCTCCTCTGGGGGATTCTCCTGACCCAGGAATTGAACCTCGGTCTCCTGCATTGCAGACAGATTCTTTACTACCCGATCTATCATGCAGTCAGAGATAAATCCTGACCACCTCCTGTGCCAGGCACTGTTCTAAGTGATCAGTGAGCCAAACAGACATGATCCTTCCCTTTCAGGATTTATGTTCTAGCAGGGGAGGTAGAGTTGGACCATAAAGAAAGCTGAGCACTGAAGAACTGATGTTTTTGAACTGTGGTGTTGGAGAAGACTCTTGAGAGTCCCTTGGACAGCAAGGAGATCCATGCAGTTCATCCTAAAGGAGATCAGTCCTGAATATTCATTGGAAGGACTGATACTGAAGCTGAAACTCCAATCCTTTGGCCACCTCATGCGAAGAACTGACTCATTTGAAAAGACCCTGATGCTGGGAAAGATTGAAGGTAGGAGGAGAAGGGGGTGACAGAGGATGAGATGGTTGGATGACATTACTGACTTGATGGACATGAGTTTGAGTAAGCTCTGGGAGTTGGTGATGGACAGGGATGCCTGGCGTGCTGCAGTCCATGTGGTTGCAAAGAGTCAGACATGACTGAGTGACTGAACTGAAACTTAAATCAACCAGCATGTTGAACTTGGATTTCCCAGCCTCTGAAACTGTGAGAAAGAAATTGCTATTGTTTAAGCCACCTGGGCTATGATATTTTTGTTATAGAAACCTGAACTAAGACACAGGCAGTAAAATAAGTCATTTATATTTAACTCTCAACAATTCTGCCTGTTAACACTAGCAGTTCATTTTACAAATGAGCACAAAAAGGTTCTGAGACATGAAATGCCACAGGAGAGATGGTCAAGACGAGACAGAAGTAATAGCCAGCCCGTAGCAGAAACCCACTGCACACACTCCACACCTCACTGATTCTCATCCAGCAACTTTCCCATGCAGGTCCCCAGACACTCCCCACTCCTCACTTTCAGATTCCTCTGGATTCTGCTCTTTCAGAGCTAAGCTTAAACAGAATGTCTTGGATAGAGCCAATCGTGAACACCCTAGTTAGTACTGCTGCTTACAACCCCTTCTTGGTTCTTTCATAGACTCTTTCATCCAATCTTTATCTATTTATTTACTGATTCATATTCTATCTGCTACACTGAATATAAGCTAAATTACTGTAAGTGATTTGTGAATATTGCCAACCTAGCACAATGCCTGGTATTTTGTGGGTGTTAAATAAATATTTATGGAAAGAGAGAGTAATGAACACCTAAAACAATATAAAAATAAACAAAAACTCATTTTTTGCTATTTTTACAAATGAAGCAAGCATGGTTCGTCACTGCCTACAGAACCAAAAGCTGTACCGTCCTTCACAGCTTGGCCAGAGTGTGTTTTTATGGGATTTTTTACGGGATATTCTGCTTTGTTCTCCCCACTAGGAGGCATCTCCATTATATCCAGGTCATCATTGATCATCAGCTACCCTCCAGGAGGCATATAATTCCTGATATGTTACTTTTCTCACTAGAATTAAGCTTCTCAGGAATAGACTCTCTGGTTTACTTCATAAATTATAAATTTACTGTAGCAAATTATGGTTTAAGTTACTAACTCAGTGAACATTAAAAAATACTTAATACATAAAAATACATAAAGAATATTACACTGAAATGTTTAGATTTATGAAGAGGAGGTTAATATTGGTTATTCATATTATTATTCCATGAGCTCACCTTTTAGTCAAGCCTTTCAGTATTATTGAAGTCACCCCAGTTTCACTCCAGAGTCCTCTGCAGTAGACACTATGATCGTTATCTTGTTTCAGAATCAGGAAAGCTGAAGTGCTGGGGTGAAGGGGAGAGGTAGAGTCACTTGTCTAAAAAGACTTACCTGGTAAGAGTTTGAGCCAAGGCCTCAGTCATAAGAGCCTGTGCATTTGAATCCAACAGGTTAGTACACGTAATCGAAGGCAGCAGAGCCCCTGTTTTCCAGATGGGGAATCTGCTTGTAAGTCGTAGAGAGACTACCACAGCCCACACTCTTTCCATGATATAAACTTGCTTGCCCAAGGCTTAATTTGTTCTCGGGTATGTGTGAGAATTGAGGGTTCTAGAGTTACCAATGTTACACTGAAATTTTCTCAACAAACGAAAGAAGAGCTGCAATAACCTCATGCAGGTGTGTATAACAGCAAAATGCCATTGTAATGCATCCCCCTGGAAGATCCCAGTAGAACTGAGAACTGTTCAGCTAAATGGGACCATATTTTCAAAAATGAGAACACTGAAGGCCCACAGAAAGTCAGACACTCGTAACATACCACAAAGAATGGACCTTCCTCTGCCAGTCCTGGAAACCCCACTTCCCTTCACTTAGTCCTGAGTTGCCTCTTCCACTCCTTGAAAGATCCAGGTTGATTGTAAATCATTAATTTGGTGCCGGGACAGACTGAGTCATCTTCTCTAAAGTGACATTAAAGAGATAGACACGTCCAAAATGTCAAGTGACCCAGCTGAAGCAGAGACCTCACTTATTTGATTATTATGATAATACTGACAGTTGTAATAATCCTTGCCACAGAACAGATGCTGGCTATTCAATAAAAATTGAATAATGTGGCACGGTTTTCTGACATTGCTGCCCTGCTTAATGGAAACAGCACGTAGGAACACAAACATACATCATTATGTAGGTCTGGCAGAGAAATTACTGCAAATGTGGAAAATTGAACAACACATTAATATCAATGTTAGGCCTTAAAGGATCTAAGAAGTAGGAGGAAGCAGGGGGTCTGGAGTGCCCCCTACCATTCCTAGTGTGAGAATTCTCATATGAATAGACCAAAATCAGTGAAAGAATACTGGGCATGCTCCTTCTGACCATAGCTCTTGGCCACTCCAGGAGACATCTCCTGTATCATAACAGTTCATCCACCAGAGCCTCAGAGGGGAAGGCACGTCTGCAGGAAAGAATGAGTCTAAGTGGACGCAGTCGAAAGTCAATGGACCACAGGTATGGCCCATAATGGAACGCTAGCAGGAGTGCTAAGATAAGGTTGCTCAAGGAACCTTACGTGACATCTAAGAGTAGAATGGGGTAGAGATTCGAAACTAGAAAATATAATTTCTCAACCATTTTTTAAATAGCAGAGCCCAGCATCAACTATCCATAAGCCTTTTCCTAGGGGAAAGATTGAATAAGGAAAAAAATAAGGCCTCTGTCTTTAAGGATATTGCTGTGTGTAACTGGTAGGAAGAAAGATGAACAAACGCAGTGTAATGTATTTTCTTGCAATACAAAGAGAGTGTTCTTTGTGTTAAGAAGGATCCTCTATTCTGCCTAAGGGAAGCAGAAAAATGTGAATAGTGGAGAAAATATGCCACTAAATTAAATATAAGTCTAAGTCAGAGGAAGGGGCATCATTTTGAGTGTGATAAAACATTCTGATGGAGGTAGGAGGTCACGACGAGTTGCATGCTACAGGGGCATAAACTGAGGAGGTTATGGCTGGGGTGGAGAGTGGATTGTGAAAGTCACTCAATTGATGTTTTGCGAGTCCATGGAGGTATAGAATTCTGCAGGCCAGGACACTGGAGTGGGGGACCTTTCCCTTCTCCAGGGGATCTTCCCAACCCAGGGATTGAACCCAGGTCTCCTACATTGCAGTCAGATTCTTTACCAGCTGAACCACAAGGGAAACCCAAGAATACTGGAGTGGGTAGCCTTTCCCTTCTCCAGTGGGTCTTCCCAACCCAGGAATCAAACCGGGGTCGCCTGCATTGCAGGAGGATTCTTTACCAAGTGAGCTATCATATAGTCACAAAAGGGAGACTTAATGACTCGGGAGAAAGCGAGGATCCAGGAAGCACCAGAGAGACTAGGCAAGTTTTAAAGAGGAAGTCAAAGGACAGAGAACACTTTTAATACATGCAATTTCATTTTATAGAACAAATAGTTTAAATGGGTTAAAGTGTGCAGATATGAGACTTTTTAACAGATGACACAGTTTTCATTATTTTTGGCAATAAAATCATACCATGATGGAAATATTTCAAAACATTGCTTACCATATGCTCCTTTTGTCAAATTATTTTCTTTATGGAAAAGAGATATTAATTGCTAAGATGCCTTCTTTTCCCTAAAAGAAGATGGATATGAATATAGATGGCAAAGAGGTAGAGATACAAACATATAGGTTCATACTGATATAGATTTGTAGATTTATTTAGCCATCTATCTACTTACACAGATATCCATATACCTATAAATTCCTATACATGTATGATGATAGGTGTAGAGACAAAGAGGTATAGATAAGATAGATAGATAGATAGAGATAGACAATTTTCTACAGAGAAATGGGACCAATGATAAGAGCTTTTGTGCTCTGTGTCTGTCTGGCTTTGCGTTTTGTAAAACTGCACTGGTCATAAAGTGCATGCAGGAGGCTTGCGGGTTGGGGATGGGTACAGCAGATTATTGAGATGACCCAGGCAAAACAGGCAGGAGAATCTGGAGCGAGGCTTAAGGCAGGTGGTCCAGCGGCCGTTGGAAGCTTTACATGAGCAAGCATATGGTGGCTGGTTTTGACTAGGGTTTAATGAGCTCCATTGCTGCTACAAAAAATACGGTAACAGACCCACACTACCTATGGCTTATGCTGACGGTGACACAGCGCAATCTCCAAAGCTTCTCAGCATTTGAGAACTTCTCCGAAGTGCCCCTCCTCTGGGGGATACTGGAACCATGCCCAGCAGGAGACCCCAAGACTCGGGAAAGCACTGTGCTGAGGCTTCACTAGGACGTCCCTTACCTGGAAGGACTCCTGGTACAGTGTGGGGCTCTGGGATGTAATAGACCAGCCCCGGCTCTGAATCTGTTGTCTGTTAGCTCTGCCGTGATGCCGGGGGCTGTTCTGCTCTGATTCTGTCTCCCTCTCTGGCGTGCCCTGCCTGCTACCGCAGGGTTTACCTGAACTGACGCATCGCGAGCACGTGAAGCACTCAGGATGCGCAGGCCATACCTGGCTCCCTGTGCACCTCCCTCCCTGAGTGTTACTGATAGAAGTGTGTCCATAGCCTCATCCTATGTGATTACCGAAACATCGGAGTTGCACACCCTGCACGTGGAACAGAGATTTGCTAGGCAGTCTCTAAGACTGCAAATATCCATCTTAATTAAAATAACACATTCCTGTTTATGCGAGCCTAGTACTGGACTTAACCTGAACCCCATCGTCTCAGCCCAGAGAGACAAAGTAAGCAGATACCTCTTGTCAGTCATTCTGTAATTGCAACAAAGCTTTGATGTCAGCTTCTCAGGGTCACCTACAGTCTGCATATTAAATATGTGCAGCCCAGCCATATCTTGTTTTATTGAGCCTCGCAGATAATGCATTTTTTACACACTGAAGGTTCATGGCAACCCTGTGTCGAGCAAGTCTATTAGCACCATTTTACCAATAGCACTTGCCCATTTTGTGTCTCGGTGTCATACTTTGGTAATTCTCATATTTCAAAGCCTCCACAAGCAAAAAGATTATGACTCGCTGAAGGCTCAGACAATAGTTAGCATGTTTTTAGCAATAAAGTATTCTTATGTCAAGTACATTGATTTTTTTTTAGACATATTATGCTATCTCACATTTTAAAGACTACAGTATAAGGTAAATATGATTTATATGCACTGGGTAAACAAAAGATAAGTGTAATCCCCTTTATGACAACACTCACTTCTTTGGGGTGATCTGACAGCAAACCCGCAAGTGTCTCCAATGTCTGTCTGTAGTTGAACCATATAAATTGCCATTTGTGAGGTCAAAATAGTCAAATATTGGCAGCAGCATCTGGCTAAACCTGATGCTATCTTTGTGGTGGATTAGCAGACCATTAAAATAGAAACATTTTTAAATTAAACTAAAAATGCCCTTCCTTATTCCTGACAGTCAGTTTAGTTTGATAGATATTCAGTGCTATGAGCCAGGCATTGGCTCTTTATTGCAAACAGGAAAAAAAAAAAAAGCTTGCTTCCAAGGAATTTACAGCTTAGTGGTAGAAATCGAGTCAGACAGATGGTCTGTGGACCCTTTAAGTAGCTGGAGGTTGAATGCAGGTGGCAGTGAGGTGCCTGGGAGCAGTTTATCAAGAAAGGCCCCACAAAAGGCCAGCACTGAGGCAGATTATCACGACGGTGACCATCAGCATCTCTGTGCAGTGGAAATTTGCTTTTATTTTCGGTGGGTCAGCAAACATATTTCAGAGTTTTAGTGAAATATCTCTATTTAAGTCTTGTTGGGAGAAAAAAAGTGTGCGCCTCACAGCAGAAGGCAAATAGGAGAAAGCTCTTCCCTCCTCTCCTCAAAGCAGGCACATGGCCACCAGATCTGAACTTGACAATCAGCTGCTTCACGCTCAGTTCTTACTGTTGAGCAGTCGGCGCAAGGACAGAGGGGCAAACCGCAGTCCGAGGGTGAGAGCAGAGGTAGGGGAGGGTCCAGCAGCCAGTCTGGCAGCGACTGCGTTTTGGAGAAACAGTGACAGTGGTGTCCTTGTCAGCTTCCTAAACAAACACTTCTTGGCTGTGCCCTCCTGTGCTGTCCTTCATGACCCCACGTCCATCTGGTTCCTGCTTGATTGAGCAGCCTGGTTTTCAGCCTTCCCCTAATTCTATCAGTCACCAGAAAGCCATCTGCTAAAGAGCTTTTCTGCTCCTCCAGGGCTTTCTGTCGCTCGCAACCCGGAAGCGTAATGATATAAGCCTTTTCGTTAAAGGTAATCAGAATGTGGCAAACAATGCACCAGGGCCCTTTTTCTTTTCTTTTCTTTTTTTTTTTAGCATTTAGTCCTCACAAACAAATCCTATAGGGCCTTTAACCCCGTTGCACAGGTAGAAAATTGCAGTTGAGAAGTTGTGTTGCTTACAAGTTAGGTTTAAGGTCTCTGGAGCTGGAATACCTCAAAGCACAGTGAGTTACCATAACTACCTAAGAAGTGGAAATAAAAATAGTATTTCTCTGAGGCAGCTTTGTGAAAGGTAATTGTTTATATGTACAAACCACTTAGCAGTGTCTGGCAATAAGAACTTTTCAGTAAGTGTCAACTATCAGCTCAGTTCAGCTCAGTCGTGTCCAACTCCTTGCGACTCCATGGACTGCAGCGGGCCAGGCTTCCCTGTCCATCAACAACTCCTGAAGCCTGCTCAAACTCATGTCCATCGAGTCAGCGATGCCATCCAATCATCTCATCCTCTGTCGTGTCTTCTCCTCCCGCTTTCACTCTTTCCCAGCATCAGGGTCTGTTCCAAGGAGTTGGTTCGTCACATTCAGGTGGCCAAAGTACTGGAATTTCAACTGTCAGTACTGCTAGGTAATTTAGCTCAAGTCTTTGAGCTGATAAATGTCAGAACTGAGGTCAGAATGGAGTTAGGATCTTCCTGACTGTGAACGCTTGGTCTCTTTCTGGGAAAATGTGCAAGAATGAATGTCTCACATCCCAGAGATTGTTTTTACAAACAAATCCTTTTCCTCTGGAGTTAAAATTTAACTCCATGAGTGAATGACTCATGCTTCTGTTTTCCTGATTCATCCACATAGATGACAAGAACAGGAAGAATTTGATAAACCATCAAAGTTGGTAATAAAAGCACTGAAAGAAGCATCGCACATTTATCCACTCCTGTGCATCAAGATACATTAAAGAGGTGACCATTTAATATTCACAATAACATGATGAGGAAAAGATGCTCTCTTAGCAGGTTTGAATGAGTTGGTGACTAGTATGCTTCTAGTTTGCCAAATTTTGATGAGCTGAGGTACACAAAAAGCGAGACTATGGAGACCAAGATATACCTTTATGCTAATAAATGAGGTGCTGAAAAAATGCTTATTTCTGCATGGATGTGGACTTTCTTATACTGAACTGCAGGATTAGACAAATGTACATACCAAGCAGCAGTGGACCACTGAGGGAGACTTGAACTTGGGCCCATGTGGGTTTTTGGACCTGGGTTCTAACCACCACGGCACACTTCCTAACACTTGCAGCTGCGTGGAGCCTCACTCAGAGCCCAAAGTCTCAGACTGAAGACCCTGCCCGAGGTGTAGCACTTCCCTATCCAGTTCCTGGCCAAGCTTCACGTCACTGTACCCCTATGGTTTTCCGTCCAGCATCTCTCCTGTCTCCACCTGAATTCTGTGTGTCCAGAATTCACAGAGCCCTGAGCAGATAGACTCTCACCTCAACCAAAGGTGCTTCTCTGGAGACCCCAGGATCTGTCTGATATTTACCTCTGCAGTGATGGTTAAAATGGGGAATCCCTTCTATTTCACATGCAACACACATTTATTAAGTGCCCCTCACTGGCAGGTACTGACAAAGGCTCACAGTCAGAAGCTTTGGTAGGAGTGGAGCAGGACCTCCAAGTAGGTTCACAGAGCATGCAGGGTAAACCAAGGGAGTGCTACGGCTAAAAAAAACAAACCTCAAAATAGAGCCTGCATCTTATTAGGCTGTTTTCCTTATAAAAATTAACTCAAGAATCTGCTTGCCTGAAGCCAGAGGCAAGGAACACTGTGTCTCTATCTGAGAACAACTTGGAAGGTCATGGACAAGGTCTTCACATTGTCTTTACCTGTTGTTCTTGCCTTTCGCCTCAGATGGGAAAAAAGTAGAGCTCTCTAAGCCTCATTAGGTTAACATGTATCTCATGAAAGGTGCAGAGAAGGCAGTGGCACCCTACTCCAGGACTCTTGCCTGGAAAATCCCATGGACGGAGGAGCCAGGTGGGCTACTGTCCATGGGGTCGCTAAGACTCAGACACGACTGAGCAACTTCCCTTTCACTTTTCACTTTCATGCACTGGAGAAGGAAATGGCAACCCACTCCAGTGTTCTTGCCTGGAGAATCCCAGGGACAGCAGAGCCTGGTGGGCTGCTGTCTATGGGATCGCACAGAGTTGGACATGACTGAAGCGACTTAGCAGCAGCAGCAGCATGGCAGGTGAAAAACCTTTCAACCCTGATCCTCTTATTTACAGACAGAGATGATAGTTATCAGGATAAGTGAATGCTTTAAAAAGGTCGGAAGAAAACGGACTCTGGACAGAAAGTTCTCCATCAGCCAAGCTATGCCCATTCTGTCATTTCCAGTAATATATATTGAAACATGGAAACCATTTCCCCATGGTGTTCTCAATCATTGACCTTTCTCAAAGAGTTAAAAGCACAAGCATTCATTGGACACTTAATAAGGTGCCATTCATTGGACACTTAATAAATTTTTCTAATGAGAAAACGGAATTTTTATTTAAAGCCAAGAAAAGTAAAGGGCTATAAGAAAGATATCTTTATGTATTGAAAGGGCTTCTTGCAAATAAGAGAATAATTTTGTCATCTGATCAGTCCAGATAGATTTCTGACAGCAGCTTAGAGATTATAAGTGATGCAAATTTCATGTCACTGTATAATTTTACTGCCCTTTGATTACAAAATAAATTGTTTTTTCTTGTTATTCTCATTTTACTAGGATGCACACACTCTTTGGGGGCACTTGATCATAATTAGTTGTCATTCAGTGCACTGGAATATGTCCTCCTCTTCCTAAGAGTTTCCAGGCACACTAACTTAAGTCTTCTGGGAGAAAGAAGACAGTCTTCTGGTTGCATGTATCTTATCCCGCTGCTCTGCTGCAGAAGTTAAATGCCCTCATGGCTTGGTTGCTCTGATGAGCACAGCTGTCTCCACTGATAAGTGCAGCGACCCCCCTCCCCCCCCCACTCCAGCTTGAGGGATGGGTCACTTGCTTCCTACTTGGAGGATAAAGCCAGTCTGCAATCATCATTTGCCAGTGAGAACAGAATTCAAGAACGGCTTGTGTCATAGGACTATCAAATTGCTCTCTAAGGTGTGGGCACGTCTAATAAGTGGATGTGTTTATGTTTTGTTAATTCTTCCATGGCAGCTGCCAGTAAGAGAGAGAGGAAGAGAAGGGGAAGGGGGAAAGGGAGAAGAAGAACGAAGAGGAGGAGAAAAAGAAGAGAAGAAAGATAAGGAGTGGGGTACGAGGAGGTGAAGGGGAAGGAAGGAGACAGGGCTTACACTCCTTTGTGTTGCAGCCCAAAATTCTTTAATTTCCATCTTGCTGCCACTTCTTGTGTCCATAACTCCCTCAGGAAGCCTGAAAGAGGGGGGTTATCAATAAGTTGTCGCCACAATGATGTTCTATAACACGACAGATGTAATTCAGTGGCATAGAACAAAAACGATATATTTTTGATCATGTGTTTTCTGGTCAGCTTGGTCCCCAGTTTCAGATTCAGCCCAAGTCTATCCCATGTCTTCTGTCCTCCCTGAGCCAGTAGCTACCCTAGGCAAGTGTTCTCACATCAAGAGGAGGAGTGAAAGAAAGGTGGACAAAGCCACTAGATGCTTCTTCAGGCCTAGTCTTGGAAACGATGGCCCAAATCTCATGCAAGCCAACATCAATGAGGTGGCCTCTAGTAAAAGGAGTTGCAAAGTCATAAGGCACAAAGTTAGGAGAAGCAAAGTATTGGAAACAATAAGATAATCCACCATAGGTGAGGTTCAGGTATTACTAATTGTCAATGACTTTATCACTTGAAAGTCTCTAAACTTTACCCCTTTCCTAAGATTGACATCATATAAATTTAAATGCTGTTATTTTTAACCTGATAGAAAAATGGGTAGATTAATAAATTATGCTAAAACTAGTTAACTTCCTAATTAGAATTTCATTAAGGGTAGAAACTGAGCCTTTACCTACTAGTGCAGTCCTATTGTGTGACATATCTATTTATTGAGAAAATGAATCAAAAATCAATTTACTAAAGACTTCCAATCCTTTCCTAAGCAGCTTTTCTTTTAAAGTGGCTAATGAGCAACAACACTGGATAAAACTGAACAATACAATTTTTCCAACTGATATAGGTCCTAATTGATAATAAAATAAAACCACCTGTGAGTTTGACTCATCTAAGAAGGGATTAGAATAATGGATTAGCTGGATAATCAGAAGCATCAGAAGTATATTGTGTAATATTAAATGAAAACTTCACTAAGGAAAATTACACCTCTTTCGATTGGTTGGCAAGGGATCCCAAAATATTAAAGGGAAATTTCTGCCTTCAGAAATCTGTTTACAACATTCATAATATGCTGTGTTTCCTTTTTACTGATCACTGTTGAAACTTTTATGGAATATGGAAAATAAACACCCTTTCCTAGGAAACACAGACTTGATGGGGATGTGAAGAACTGACTCACTGAGAAAGACCCTGATGCTGGGAAAGATTGAAGGCAAAAAGAGAAGAGAGAAGCAGAGAATGAGATTTTTGGATGGCATCATTGACTCAATGGACGTGAATTTGAGCAAACTCCAGGAGACAGTAAAGGACAGGGAAGCCTGGTGTGCTGCAGTCCATGGGGTCATAAAGAGTTGGACATGACTTAGCGACTAAACAGCAAAGGCTATACCCTCAAGAAACAGTTAAAGAAGAGAAAGGGGGCTGTTGTGTCATTAACAATATCAGTGTGGGAGAAAAGTTGAGAACTTGGAGAAAGGAGAAGGACCATAACAAGACTTTAACTGTAATTACATCATGAAGTAGGATATAACAAGAAATATTTGTCTGGTCAGGGAAAAAAAAAAGTAAAAATGTACAATTTGAGAACTCAGATGCATCTTGTTGTGAATGAACGTCTATGTACATTATTTAAAACTCACCTCCTTTCCTGTGTTCTTTAACTCATGGTAATATGCTAGATGGAGAAGTAGTTAGTCTCCCAAAAGGAAACCAGGGAATTCCGCTTGGCATTTCCTTTCCCCTCAACCAAGAAGCTCCATGATGTTTAAAAAATGTCCTTGACTACATATTTTTACATATATTCTCTTTGTTCAATTTTGAGAGATTACACCTGGGGGTTTGACCTGGGGGCTATGCCTGCATGTGGGGATCAGAAGTGTCTATCAAGGGAAGCAGGAGGACGCTTGTCAGGAATTAGGGAATTTCGGGGCAGAAAGGATGAAAAAATAGTATGTCATGAGGAGGGGTTGTTGTTGTTCAGTCACTAAGTCTTGTCCAACTCTTTGTGACCCGATGGATAGCAGCACACCAAGCTTCCCTGTGCTTCACTGTCTCCCGGAGTTTGCTAAAACTCATGTCCACTGAGTCAGTGATGCCATCCAACCATCTCATCCTGTTTCCCCTTCTCCTCCTGCTCTCAATCTTTCCCAGCATCAGCCATTGAATGAATTGGCCCCACCAGGGAAGCCCATAAAGAGTGGTAAGAATCCAGTAAGGGAAAATCAGAATTATCATAGCCATTTGGCTTTACCATGTGTATTTGCATTTTCAATTCTGTTCAGTAGACCCTGTGCTGGGTCAAAGACCTGGGAAGGCTCAGGGCTCCCGAGTGTACCTGTGGGCCACTCATGCGGGCAGCTTCCTGCTTGGCAAGGGGGGAAGATCTCCCCAGTGTTCAAGTTCTTAGCTTGATTGAACTTCACCAGTCTTCTTCCTGATTCTAGTATTTTTACTTTCCTTTTCCTGGAGCATTTATTTTAGGTAGCGCTCCACTGTAAATTCCTCCCTGATCCTTTGGATGTAAATCTTCTCCCCACCTCTTGCCAGTTTTACTGCTCAGGAATGTCTTTTGTAAGGTTCTGGGGGCCATCCATCTCTTTGAAATGTAGTCATTGCAGGGAACGTGCTTGCTCAGTGACTCAGTTGTGTCAGACTCATTTGCAACCCTGTGGGCTGTAGCCCACCAGGCTCCTCTGTCCATGGGCTTTTCCAGGCAGGAATACTGGAGTGGGTTGCGGTTTCTTCTTCCAAAAGATCTTCCCCACCCAGAGATCGAACACTAGTCTCCTGCATTGGCAGGTGTATTATTTTACCACTGTGTCACCTGAATAGTGCCCACCTCTTTCAGATCTCTGTGGGAAGATAGGAACCTGAATTTGATGGTCCCAATTAACAAACACCGATGACCTAATCACATAGACCAACCTTTTTCTAAAGTTCTCCAGTACTTTTCCACTAGCTCACACCAGTGCTTAAAAACCCTTTTCCTTCAATTTCAGTGGAAGTGAAGTAAAGTGAAGTTGCTCAGTCGTGTCTGACTCTTTGCGACCCCATGGACTGTAGCCTACCAGGCTCCTCCCTCCATGGGATTTTCCAGGCAAGAGTACTGGAGCGGGTTGCCATTCTCCAGGGGACCTTCTGACCCAGGGACCGAACCCAGGTCTCCGGCATTCCAGGCAGACGCTTTAACCTCTGAGCCACCAGGGAAGCCCTCAATTTCAGTGGAGTCAAGTCCAATCCCTCTTCCCTACTGCAGTAGACTTGAATAAAGTGTCCCTTGTCTAATAGTCTGATGCATTTTTTTTCCTTTATGGGGGATGCTGCTGCTGCTGCTGCTGCTAAGTCATTTCTGTCGTGTCTGACTCTGTGCGACCCCATAGATGGCAGCCCACCAGGTTCCCCCATCCCTGGGATTCTCCAGGCCAGAATACTGGAGTGGGTTGCCATTTCCTTCTCCAATGCATGAAAGTGAAAAGTGAAAGTGAAGTCACTCAGTTTTGTCCGACTCTTAGTGACCCCATGGACTGCAGCCTACCAGGCTCCTCCGTCCATGGGATTTTCCAGGTAAGAGTGCTGGAGTGGGGTGCCATTGCCCTCTCCAATGGGGGATACTATTGGTTAGCAAACTTGTTCTTGGATAATCCACTGAGAAAATGTGCCCAACACAACAAAGGATTGACTCTGGAATGAAGGAAAGAGAGTCAACTCAGGGATGAGATATCTTCCCTGGTGGCTCAGATGGTAAAGCGTCTGCCTACAATGCAGGAGACCTGGGTTCAATCCCTGGATCAAGAAGATCTCTTGGAGAAGGAAATGGCAACCCACTCCAGTACTCTTGCCTGGAAAAACCCATGGATGGAGGAGCCTGATAGGCTACAGTCCATGGGGTCACAAAGGGTTGGACACGACTGAGTGACTTCACTTTCACTTTCAGGGATGAGACAAATGATCACCAACTTGGAGGACAAGTAGACAGTTGTCTGAAAAAGTAAGGCGATGTGCAAGAGGGGCACGAAGTCTGACGCTGCGTTGTGGGCCCACCACATGCAGCTGAGGAGCTGCTTTCATAAACAAGCTACGTGTGCTACTTTGCTACAGCCAGGAATGACCTTGACAGTGGAGAAAAGGCACCAGATAAAGGTGACACTCCAAAGACATGAGTTAAGCAGGGCGGGTGCTCAACCTGACTGAACTGAAACTCACTGACCTTCAACGAACCTCGCTTCTCCCCTAGGTGTCCAGTGGCTAAGGGCATCAGCCTGCAGGGCTCACCAGGCAGACCCCTCCAGCACCCGAAGCTTTTCCTCTTGCTCCTCTCCCACCTCAATGGTTCCCTCTCATTCCACAGCAGAGCTTCAGGGAAAAGCCAAGCCTAGGAAATCAGAATCTTTCTCCTGGCATTATGCTCTTTGCAGCCAAGTGACTCATGCACAGAAGGAACAAGGTTCAAGTTCACGAATCAGCAGGCTTTACATTCACTTCTGTGTTAATGGTTCCCTCCTTGTCCAAAAGCAAGGCTGGAGCTAATGGATGTACCGCTCCCATTTCCTTCTAGCTTCTTTTCTAACTGTGAGAAAAGGGAGGGAATTGGAACTTTGTGAACTTGTAGGAAAGTATTGTGGCCAGGCTCTAGGCATAACAGCTTGTGTATATCATATAATTTGTCCCTCCAGGGAAGAAAAATTATCTTATATTCAAAAAAGATGAAATTCAGACTCAGAGGAATTTAGCAACTTGTTAAGGATCACAGAGATTGTAAGAAACTGAGTCAAGATTTAAAACCAAGTCCTCTAGGCACCAGGGCTTCCCTGGTGGCTCAGTTGGTAAAGAATCTACCTGCAATGCAGGAGATCCCTGTTCAATTCCTGGGTTGGGAAGATAGGCTACCCATTACAGTATTCATGGGCTTCTCTGGTGGCTCAGATGGTAAAGAATCTGCCTGCAATGCAGGAGACCTGGGTTCGGTCCCTGGGTTGGGAAGATCCCGTGGAGGAGGGCATGCCATCCCATCCATTATTCTTGCCTGGAGAATTCCATGGACAGAGGAGCCTGGCGGGCTACAGTCCTTGGGGTCACAAAGAGTCAAACATGACTGAGTGACTAAGAACACACACACACACACTCTCAGCACCAAAGCCGGTTTGTGGATGAAGACTCTGCATGGTGAAGCCTTTTCCTGGGTAACTGCTTCTTCTAAGACACACTGTGTTTTCCTTGCCCTCCCTTCTGGCCTCACCAGGAATACTTGGGTTCATTAGGATGCCAGATCTTTATCTCAGGTGACTCGTTAGGCATTTGAGTGCTGTGCATTTGTCAGCAGTCCAGGTTAACTTGCTCTTTCTAGTAAAACCCTTTCTAGCAAAATTCATTCCGCTTGAAAAAATTCAATAAATACTGAGAGATGGGGGAGCAAGATTAGAAGATTGAAAAGGAAACTAGATAACTAAGGAAGAAGAGTCCCAATAAGCCCATATTTCTCTCTGATCGGAGAGTATGTGAAAGGGCTGGATTGGCAGGAGTGAAAAAGAAAATCTCCTTTTTTATTAAGCTCACCTGTGTAGTATTATCTCTTCAGAGGTGTTTATGAAAACATTCACACAGTAAAACTTGCCTCCCTAGACCCACATTTATTGAATTTCTGCAGCTCTCCATCAAATTTTAAAATCCCTGCCTATTACTCCATCTCTACATAAATCATACCCCGTGTCCATCACACTTGAGCTTGGAGGCAATTCTCTCCAGCTCCTGGTAATTTGATGTACAAGGGTATATCACGCTGAGGAGGCACTGATATCTTGGGACTCTGAACCACCCAAGGAGGCATGGTGAGTGATTGCCTTGTCTCATTTCTTGTTGGGGAGTGGGGTGGGGAATGAACCATGATCCAGAGGAAGAAATTTTAAAAGGCCACCTGCATTTTTATCACTACAGACCTTCAATTATTCGGGTACCGAGGACCCATCCTCCACCTTAAGTGCCGTCTCCAACCTGCTGTATCCATGCTCAGGGCTTCTGCAGGACTTCTGTGTCACTGACCAGTCCACATCCCTCAGGGATGGAGAGGGTAATGCCAGAGAGGGTGGAGGGGTAACAATATCATTGACCTATTGAGTGAAGGAGTCGTGTACAGTGGCTTAAAGGAGGCACTGCTGCGGATTCCAGGAGTGAGAGATGAGAGCAGCCCCGGCTTCCATAAGCTAGGACTAAGTCATATTTTGTTTTGATTGGCTTTGATGACAGACAATGGGCTACTGGTCTTCAGATTTTTACAATTGAAAAAAAAAAAAAGCTAGAATATTCCTCTCCCAGACCTACTATTCTTCTATGCTCATTGATTCATTCATCATTCATTGATTCCTTCATTATTCATTCATTCAGGAAGCCTATTTTTCAGCTGTTTAGCCAATATAAAACAGTTAAACATCACTAATGTGCCCATGGAGTATAGGTGTTGGATATAATGGCAGAAACAATAGACATAATTGTTCTTCTCCTTATTTACTTACGTTCCAGTGAAGAAGGCATCTAAGAGAAGAACTTGATGTAAACTCATGAAGTCCAGCACATGCATATTATACAGATAAAGCCAATATAAGAAAAACTTTCAAAGTTTTTAAGTTATAATGGTGCATTTCCCTTCTATGGAGAGGCTACAAGTCCCAAATGAGACTGAATATTGGCCTATGGATTTCTTATTCCCACCAAATGTGACCATCCTAACATTAATTTGCTGGCACCAAAGTATCTCAGGGTCTGAACACTGCAATGACTCAGGTCATCAACCCCACATGTTGAGCCACCAGGGAGAAGAGCTGGCCCTGAGGGAGAGATGGGGAAACAATTAAAAATTGAGAACATGTGTTTCCTTTACTGGAAAGGCTTCTAGAGGTTTTGTTCTCCCTCCTTTTCTGAATATTCTGTTCTTTTGTAGCCACTGTCTGCAGGAATAGGAGCATACTCGTCTGTGGTGAATCCCTTCAACATAATAGCAGTTCAGGCTCTATGACCCTTCCATCTCTTGAAGCTCATTTCCATAGGAATGAGTCTCTCTCTGGCCACATGGCCTTACTTCTACTTTCCTACATTTTCCCTATCACTGTGGTCTCTCCTGCTGTGCTCTCTCTTCTGGAGCAGTCAGCCCTCACCATGGGCTCTGAGGTCGTCAAGGGCTTGCCCACTGCTTCCCTCCTCCATCACTGCCCTGGACTGTGGTCTTTTCTGCTCCTTTTCTTCTTTCTACCCACTGGAAAATCCCTCTTCATAAAGCCAAAGTTGCACAGGACACTGAAGTGGAGGAGCGCTCCGGCTCTCACAGCCATCCCCACCAAAATGGCAAGACTGCTACAGACTCCCAGGAGGGGCAGCCTCAATGCCCAGCAGTGATTTAGTGGAAGATGTTCAAAGGAGAAAAGAGATCGGCTACAACACAGGAGAACCTCAGGCACCGATTCACTCGAAGAAGTAATAGCTGAGCTCAGGAAACGAGGTTTAAAGACAGATACTTGGCCAGGTAGAATCAGGCTTTGCTCAGATGGATAAATGTTGATGCAGAGGTCATGAGCAACATGGTAAGACACCAGGTATTTTCTGTCATAAGATAGGAGCCACTCTTAACAACTTCCAGGGAACTTGGAAAAAAAGCGTGACTCCATAATTGTTACCGAATTGGTCAACTGGACCCACACTGGAGTCCTAACCCAGCCCAAGACCCCCTATCCCAACCAGGGAGGTTCTTTTTTCAACCAGATTCTCACACCCAATAAGGAAAGCTATGCTGAGACTGAAATAGCACAAACTTCATTCAGTGGCCAAAGAATGGAGAAGTAGTAACCTAGTTCCTGAATCAACTTCTCAACCCAAATCAGGCAAAGACACTAAGTATATAGGATGTGCCCAAGTGAAAGGGAGGGAAGTGGAAGATGAGGAAATATTGATGCTGGCACCTAGTATGCCCTAAGGAGTTTAGATATAACATCTGGTTCACTCTTTAATTTTATTTCCAAAATAAAAATATGCAGGAAATATTAAAACTTTCCATTTTATAGGGATGGGGAATACATTTTCAAGAATTCAATGAATGTATCCAGGTCATAGAATTAACAGATGTCAGAACTAAAATTTGAGTTTACCTCATAGGGTTTTAGTGGAGAAGGCAATGGCACCCCACTCCAGTACTCTTGCCTGGAAAATCCCATGGATGGAGGAGCCTGGTGGGCTGCAGTCCATGGGGTCACTGAGGGTTGGATACGACTGAGTGACTTCACTTTCACTTTTTACTTTCATGCATTGTAGAAGGAAATGGCAAGCCACTCCAGTGTTCTTGCCTGGAAAATCCCAGGGACAGGGGAGCTTAGTGGGCTGCCATCTATGGAGTCCCACAGAGTTGGACACGACTGAAGTGACTTAGCAGCAGCACAGGGTTTTAGAGAAGATTAACTGAGGCAGTGCATCCCAGACACATTTTGTTAGCTAGACACCGTAGTAGGAACTCGATGGGTGGTTTAGTCACTAAGTCATGTCTGACTCTTGTGATCCCATGGACTGGTACCTGCCAGGGTTCTCTGTCCATAGAATTCTCCAGGCAAGAATACTGGAGTGGGTTGCCATTTTCTTCTCTAGGAACTCAATAACTGACCACTATTATTCTTATAGGCATGCTTATTTAAGCTACTTTAATTAATTCTTCTAAAGTTGTTGTCGTATCTCTCTTATCCGGTTATTTCCTACACTTTCTTTCTGGACCCAACCCCAGGCATCTCCAGCTAAAAGGACTGTGGTTTATTAAATGCAGTGTGGATGTCTCCAAGTGGAGCGGGTGGCCCCAGGCAGTGAGGAGGCTGTGGGCTGTGGGCCAGGCTATTCTCAGTGAGCCTCCTGACTCTGTGCTCCAGCTGTCTGATCTTAGGAGGAACTTTGGACCTCTCAGCCGTAGCAGACTTAAAGTGAGAAATCATACCTATCCCATCATATTTTTGAGAATTTCAAATGCTAAAGTACCTGCCCAATATTTGGTGGGTAGTGGGCAGTTAATATGTGTTCCTTCTACTCTCAGCCTCATCCCAACCAGGATATCGTGAACAGAGATTTTTAAAAGGCCATGGGAGAGGCCTTGGAGCTACTGGTGATTATGTCTTCTTGTTTCCAGTTTTCTTCCCAGGCGTACGGCTCTTCTCTGTCTTTGGATGTTCACGTTGGCCATGTGGCTGTTAGTGGCCTATCAATTCTATGGATTCCCAGTGGAAGCGCTACACCATTTTCACCATATCCCCTTTCCTAGGAGGCAGTGACTTTGCAGTGTGTATCAAACTGGAGGCTCTGACATGAATGTCTGAATAACTGTAGTGGGCAGGATTCCTCGATGAGCTGGACTGACATGAGCTATGAGCGAGAATAATGCTTTTGTTGTGATAAGCCACTGAGATTTTATTCAACCACAGTATAACTTAAATATCCTGACTAATACAGGCAAAGTCTACCTTGACCTTCCCTTCCGTTTTATTTTTCACCCAAGAGGCTGATTGTAACTTTTTTTTTTTCTGTTTACTGAGAGGCCCAGAGGAGCTTGGAAGCAATCTGATCATGTAAGTGAATGATTTATCACTCCCGTTTGGCCCTAAGCAAGGATTTGCCCTGTACCATTCATCTCTCAAGATATAATTAGACTTAAAATTAAAACTGCATTACCTTCCAATTCATTGAGAGGAAACCAGTGGTTTTGACTTAAACAGCGGTTTCAAGCAAGGTATCTATTAGGAGGCTATGAAAGATTGTTCCAGTCTATTATCCTCAGAGCCAGCAGGAGAAATGAATTGTTTTGCACAGAGAACCTGATTGAGCTTGAGGTGCTGAAGACACAGTGGGGAGGGCCACAGACCCCAACCTGCTCAACCCCTTAATCAGGTACTTCAGGATGGGGTGTACGAGCAGCCTGGGGTCTTTGACCCTCTCCACTTTAGCCCAAGCTGCTTCATATGAATTTATGCATTTATTGTGTTTCATCCTGAGATTTTGTTTGTGAAAATCTTTAATTGCTAGTGTGAATCCACCGCAAAAGGCACAAACAAAGAGGTTGGGGTCTAGGAATGTGGAAACAGACCGAGGTCAGAGCAGACTTCAAAGGCCCTATCGAATGAGGGTGGTGGTGTAGACAGGGTCTGTGTCTCAAGATCACTGTGGTCTGTCCCTTGAGTTCAGGAAGATGGTCCGAGTAGACACCTGACGGGGGCTGCTTCAGTGTTTGAAAGCATACGCATGCCGCATCTTTTCAGGGAAAAGGTGTGGTGTATATATATATATCATTGTTGTTCAGTCCCTAAGTCGTGTCCAGCTCTCTGCAACCATGGACTGCAGCATGCCTGGCTCCCCTGTCCATCACCCTCTCCTGGAGCTTGCTCAAACTCACGTCCATCAAAGCAGTGATGCCATCCAACCACCTCATCCTCTGTCATCCCTTTCTCCTCCTGCCTTCAGTCTTTTCCAGAATCAGGGTCTTTTCCAATGAGTCGGCTCTTCACATGAGGAGGCTAAAAGTCCTGTTAGAGAATAAAATAAAGATCTAAAAACAAAGCTGAATTTATTTGTCCCATCAAGAGAGAAAGGGTCACTCAAGAGACAAGTTTTGTCAGGCCTCTGCAGTTGAAAGCAGAACACTAGACCTAGAAGTAAACGAGGGAGCAAGGAGGACTCCAGGCGTGAAGTTCCAATTGGGTAAGGGGAGAGGATTGTGAGGGATGATCCTGGAACTGGCCGTTGTTCTAAATCACAAAAGTCCTGGAGAGTGTCACAAGGGGGTCTAAGAAGTTTAGACAAGCTACACAGGCGGGGATGCTCAGAGTTGTGAGACACTTAGTTGCAGCTGCTTGGTCTTGACAATGTTTTCTTTCAGTGGTCTCAATGCAAACTCCTGTGAACACTGGTGTCAAGCCTAGTGGTGCCCTTGCTCCCAGGAGCTTGAGCTTGAGAAGTGATGGATGGGGGTCCATGCAGACTGCTGGGAGAGTGAGGAGTCATTGTGGAGCAGAGGCACAGAGCGCAGACTCTGAGTCATGCTCTTGGTCCTGAAAGATGGCTCAGATTCTTCTTGCTAAGTGTCCATAGGCGAGTGGCTTTACTTCTTTGTCGAAGCATCCTCACTTGAAATATAGGAATAAAAGCAAGCCTATTTCATAGGACCTCTTCTGAATATTAAAGAAGCACATTTACATAAATCACTTAGAATAGTCCCTGGCAGAGGGTGAGCACTTAATACATAGTTGTTATGCTAACAAGCATCCATTCATTCAATGGAACATAATTCAGCCACGCCGGGTACCTCAGGAATATTACAGGTTAAAGGAACTCACAAATGTAATTCCGAGTTAAGCATAGGACAAGTCTAGGTACAAAACTGCAAATATTAAGTGGTCAGAAAGTGCTAACTATTATTTCTACGTAAATCAGACGAGGGAAGTTGTCTCTGACACAGACATAATAGGAGCTGCTTAGATGCCAATTTCCCTTCTTTAGTTTTAAGCATTAACTTTCCTGACTGTCTATACCTTCTGTTTAATGCACTTTGTATTCCCATCGTACATCCTGCAGTGCTTCTTCCTTCCATGTCTTTACTCAAGATCTCTGTCCCCCTCAGAGCTTCTCACGTTCCATGGTCTAGAGACAAATCCCTTCTGGCTCTTAAGACTCAATGAGACCATCACCCAGCAAACCTTTAGGTGGTCCTCTCTTAATGGCTTCATGGGCTTCCCTGGTGGCTCAGTGGTAAAGAACCTGCCTGCCAATGCAGGAGTCACAGGAGACTCGAGTTCAATCTCTGGGTGGGGAAGTTCCCTGGAGGCAGAAATGGCAGCCCACTCCAGTATTCTTGTCTGGAGAATCCCATGGACAGAGGAGCCTGGCGAGCTACAGCCCATGGGGTCGCAAAGTCGCACACCACTGAGCAGGAGCTTGAGTGCCAGCACTTGCGAACTTTTGCTTTTGGAACATTCACCATGCAGTATTGTAATGGCATCTCTGAGATTCCTTGTCCACCCGTGGACTGTAATGTCTTCAAGGTCAGAAATGCAGTTTTACCACTTTCGCAACCTCAGAAACTAGCACTGGACTGGTGTGAAGCAGTTTGTCATCTGTGAATGTTGACGTGATGCCTTGATCTTACTTCAGAGCAGGCTGACCTCTCGCTCCTCCAAGCTTATTAATTTTATTTGTATCTTTTCCTCAGCTGAGTTTTCAGCCTAGAGTGCAATATTCTTTTGCACCTCCCCTTTTCCATTCAAAACCTAGCCTTTCTGTAGAAATTCAGTCCATAGTCAATCTCATTATGAAGACACACCAGCAGATCGTAATTAAAATCTGGTCTGGTCTGTTCTTGCTGAGTAGCCTTAGACAAAACTTCTCAACCTCCTCTCTCTTTCCTCAGTTTTTCTAAATGGGGAAAAATTGGAAGGAAAGAAAGGAAAAGATAATGTATATACATATATGTATATATATATAATATATCTCATCTGTTTCAAATTCTTTTCTAAGATGGGTTATTGCAAGACATTGAGTATAGTTCCCTGGACTATATAGAAGGAAGGTCCTCATTGTTTACCTGTTTTATATATAGTAATACAGTAGAGTATATCTGTTAATACCACACTCTTAACTTACCTTTCCCCTCCACCCCTCCTTCCCCTTTGGTAACCAGAGGTTTGTTTTCTATGTCTGTGAGCCAGTTTCTGTCTTATAAATAAGCTCATTTGTATACAAAGTTTGCTGTACACTTGAAACTGGCACATTGCAAATTAACTATTACTTAAATTTTAATTAAAAAAGGAAAAGAAATTTTTTAAAAAGGAAAAGGTATGTCTATATCATGTAAGGAATACAAATATTTATAAGTATGAAATTAGCAGCAGTACCATGTCCATCACAGAGCAGGTATTCAAGCAACAATTGAAATCTGCTGCTGAAACCACTCATCTACCAACGGTTTCCCATGGCAGTGGTACAACACTGAGGTTCAGCACTCAGTTCAGTTCAGTCGCTCAGTCGTGTCCGACTCTTTGCGATCCCTTGGACTGCAGCATGCCAGGCTTCCCAGTCCATCACCAACTCCCGGAGCTTTCTCAAACTCACGTCCATCGAGTCAACCATCTCGTCCATCCACCCATCTCATCCTCTGTCGTCCCCTTCTCCTCCTGCCTTCAATTGTTCCCAGCATTAGGGTGTTTTCCAGTGAGTCAGTTCTTTGCATCAGGTGGCCAAAGGGTTGGAGTTTCAGCTTCAGCATCAGTCCTTCCAGTGAATATTCAGGACTGATTCCCTTTAGGATGGACTGCTTGGATCTCCTTGCAGTCCAAGGGAATCTCAAGAGTCTTCTCCAACACCGCAGTTCAAAAGCATCAATTCTTTGGCATTTAGCTTTCTTTATAGTCCAACTCTCACATCCATACATGACTACTTGCTTAAAACATAGCTTTGACTAGATGGACCTTTGTTGGCAACATAATGTTTGTGCTTTTTAATATTCTGTCTAGACTGGTCATAGTTTTCCTTCCAAGGAATAAGCATCTTTTGATTTCATTGCTGCAGTCACCATCTGCAGTGATTTTGGAGCCCCAAAAAATAAAGTCTGTCACTGTTTCCATTGTTTCCCCATCTATTTGCCATGAAGTGATTGGACCAGATGCCATAATCTTAGTTTTCGGAATGTTGAATTTTAAGCCAACTTTTTCATTCTCCTCTTTCACTTTCATCAACAGGCTCTTTATTGTACAGGACATTGTACAGTGACATTGTATAGGACATAGGACAGGACATTGTAGAGAAAACATTTATTGTACAGGAGACATTATATAAATGAGACATTGTACAGGAGACATTTATTGTACAGGACATTGTATAGTGACATTGTATGGAGGAAGTGATCAAGACCATCCCCAAGAAAAAAAAATGCAGAAGAACAAAATGGTTTTCTGAGGAGGCCTTACAAATAGCTGAGAAAAGAAGAGAAGTAAAGGAAAAGGAGAAGAGGAAAGATACCTCCATCTGAATGCAGAGTTCCAAAGAATAGCAAGGAGAGATAAGAAAGCCTTCATCAGTGATCAATGCAAATAAATAGAGGAAAACAATAGAATGGGAAAGACTAGAGATTGAGATCTCTTCAAGAAAATTAGAGTTACCAAGGAAACATTTCATGCAAAGATGGGCACAATAAAGGACAGAAATGGTACAGACCTAACAGAAGCAGGAGATATTAAGACAAGGTGGCAAGAATACACAGAAGAACTATACAAAAAAAGATCTTCAGGGCCCAGATAACCATGATGGTGTGATCATTCACCTAGAGCCAGATATCCTGGAATGTGAAGTCAAGTGGGCCTTAGGAAGCATCACTACAGACAAAGCTAGTGGAGGTGATGGAATTCCAGTTGAGCTATTTTAAATCCTAAAAGATGATGCTGTGAAAGTGCTGCACTCAATCTGCCAGCAAATTTTGAAAACTCAGCAGTTGCCACAGGACTGGAAAAGGTCAATTTTCATTCCAATCCCAAAGAAAGGCAATGCCAAAGAATGCTGAAACTACCACACAATTGCACTCATCTCACACACTAGCAAAGTAATGCTCAAAATTCTCCAGGCCAGCCTTCAACAATACATAAACCATGAACTTCCAGATGTTCAAGCTGGATTTAGAAAGTCAGAGGAACCAGAGATCAAATTGGCAACATCCGCTGGATCATAGAAAAAGCGAGAGAGTCCAGAAAAAATCTACTTCTGCTTTACTGACAACGCCAGAGCCTTTGACTGTGTGGATCACAACAAACTGTGGAAAATTCTTAAAGAGTTGGGAATACCAGATCACCTGACCTGCCTCTTGAGAAATCTGTATGTAGGTCAGGAAGCAACATTTAGAACTGAACATGAAACAACAAATTGGTTCCAAATCGGGAAAGGAGTACGTCAAGGCTGTATATTGTCACCTGCTTATTTAACTTCTATGCAGAGTAGTACATCATGAGAAACGCTGGGCTGAATGAAGCACAAGCTGGATTCAAGATTGCCGGGAGAAATATCAATAACTTCAGACATGCAGATGACACCACCCTTATGGCAGAAAGTGAAGAAGATCTAAGCTCTCTCTTAATCTCTACGTCCTCATTTCTCTGCATAACTCACAAGCACCTCATTTAACATGTCCAAAACTACACTCATCACCTTTATTCTAAGTCAGCCTTTTCCAGCTAGCTAATGCTGTAACCATTTTCCCTGCTGCTCAGACTTGACAGCTAAGGTTTCTTAACACCCCTTCTCTCTCTTGGTCAAAGTCTGTGGTTGTAGATAATGTGACATAATATGGCTGAGAGTCTTGTGGGAATAGTCTGTTCCAGAGAGGAGGAGTGTGTTATCACCAAGATGATTTAGAATTACTGGCCCATGGTGATAATAAGAAGTAGAGTTACTTTGTGTTACTCTTATTATTGAATCTTAAGTTATCTGCACATAATGCACCTCTTTATTATCTATACCTAGTGAAGTCCGCTCCCACCTCTCCACCCATGGTAGTGCTCTCCTGTGGCTTCAGCCTGCAGTGGCTTGGGGCGGGGCTTGGGTTCCCAGCCGGGGACTGAGGCTGGGTCTCAGCAGTGAAAGCACTGGACCAGTGGTCAATGACAAGGGCCCTGGCCCTTTAAGAGAAATTCCACGAAGACAGAAAATAGTGAAGCAAGTATTTATTAAGAGGAAAAGAGTACAGTACGAGTGGATAGGCACACGGGCAGACTCAGAGGGAGACACACTGAGTTGTGCCCTTGTAGCAGTTTGAATTACTTTCCTGAGGCCTTTCTTCCAATTTTCCTTTGTCCAATCATTCTGATTTGCCTGGTTCATAGTCCGTATTTGGCATATCTCAGGATCCTGCTATGAGTGCCCACGCATCACTTAGCCAAGATGGTTTCTACTGACAAGGAGTCTGGGTAGGGCATCCCTTGGCGTTACTTCCCTTTGGACTCCAAGGAGCTTTTTCTGCATATGTGTGGTCAGGGAGGTCTCCTGACTTAGCAGGAAAAAAATATGTGGTCTGGGCAGTGCCCAGCCTCTTTCCTTAATTGCCCTGCTGTTCTTATCTTGGAGTTCTGATTCACAGAGACTAAATCTCCAATCGCTTTACCCTGAGTTGGGGGGAGCAGGAATCTACCTCCTGCCTCAGTAGGTCTGCTGCTATTAAGAGATATTTGATGGCTCACAGAATGCCTGAGATGGCCTTAGGGATATATCTAACCTGGGCTTCCAAGCACAGCACCTGCCATGATGTGATCTGTATGGGGCTTATTACTGCCAGAACTCCAGTATACAAGGAACATGAGCAATGTCACCCACCACCTCTGGTCCCAGAGACCCTCAGCTTCATGTCAGGATTGCTGCAATGTCAGAGGAATCAGGGGCATATGCCCAGGCCTATTCCCATATCCTCATATGTCTCACTTCCAAGTCAAAGACGCATGGATAAGATTAAAGTAGGACAACCTGAGTCTCGTGGCTGCAGCCAAGCAGCACGTGAAACTGAGGAATATAACACACACACACACACACACACACACAGAAGAAATTCTGGCTTTGCATGCCTCTGTGTAAATAGAAACTTGTACATATGGAACTGTGTCCTGTTACAGAATTCCCTGTCACTGCTTGAAAGGGGCAAATCAAGGATACAGCTCCCCTCGGCGTGAGTTTCTAATAATACAGAATCCTGCTAACATGAGAGCTGACTGTATGTATGCATGCAGTGGGAGGATTCACGAGACGGGCATGCACAGGAAGAGAGTTCATAATATTAAATATCTACTGAAGGTGGGTTCTAGCAGATCTTCCCACTGTCTTCTACCTAGTCATCACAGTCTGTTGATTCCACCTCCAGCACATTCCTTCCTTTCTGTCCTTAACCTAATGCTTCAGGGCAAGCCCTCATCACTGCCTTACTGATAGATGCTGGACTCTTCTAGAAGTCTCATTTCCTTGGCTCCAGTCTCTGCATCCCTGCTTCCAGAGTAAATTTCCTAGCACATGACTGTGGCTATGTTGTACTCTCAGTGAAGTGATTGCATGTCCTAATCACCATTACTCGTTCCTAAGCACGCCACTCTACTATTTCTCAAGGGAATTGATTGGCCAGATTTAGGTTGTATGCAATCCTATCAATGCCTCCTAAACCAATCCAAGGTATAGTGACTGATATCATTGAGAAGTGGTCAGCTCTGACTGGCCTGCACAGGGGGAGAGTACAAGGAAACACTTCCTAAATGAAGAGAGAATTATTCCTGAAAGAAAAGAAGGCTCCTGGGACTCCCCTGGTGATCCAGTGGTTAAGAATCTGCCTGCCAATGCAGGGAACATGGGTTTGATCCCTGGTCCTGGAAGATACCACTTGCCCAGGGCAGATAAGCTGCTGTACACAGCTACTGTGAGCTATGACTACTGAGCCCGTGTGCTCCAGAGGTCATGCTCTGCAACAACAGAAGCCACCACAATGAGAAGCTCAGGTACCACACCTAGAGAGTAGCCCCCATTTGCCATAATTAGAGAAATGTGCCCATGCACAGCCAAAAATAAATAAATTAATTAATAAAAAAGAAAAGTTTCCTAAGCCAAAATGCAGCAAGTATCCATTACAAGTTTCACACAATGAATGTATTTGACAAGGCTCTAAACTCTCTTTTGTCTCAATTTCCTCCCATTCACCTTCCTGCACCCTTTTTTATGGTTTTCTTACACTTTGAAGCCTGGGCCCTGTCTCAGGACATGGTTCTTCTACTTCCCTGAATGCCATCCTCACACTTTTCTGGCTGTGAGATCCCTGTCCTCTTCTTCTTCAGTAACTGCATTTAACTGGCCCTTCACCGTTAAGTTTCTTGTGGCTTCATGGTTGGACTAAGTAAGGATGGGAACATGTTCCTTTTGCATTGTTGTCGTTCAGTCACTAATTTTTGTCTTAGTTTTGCGACCCCATAGACTGAAGCACTCCAGGCTTCCCTGTCTTTCACTATCTCCTGGAGTTTGCTCAAACTCATGTCATTCAGTAAGTAATACCATCTAAGCATCTCATCCTCTGTTGTCCCCTTCTCCTCCTGCCCTAAGTCTTTCCCAACATCAGGGTCTTTTCCGGTGAGTTGGCTCTTTGCATCAGGTAGCCAAATAATGTGGAGCTTCAGCTTTACCATCAGTCCTTCCAGTGAGTATTCAGGGTTGATTTCTTTTAAGATTGACTGGTTTGATCTCCTTGTAGCCCAAGGAACTCTGTAGAGTCTTCTCCAACACCACAGTTCAAAAGCATCGATTCTTCAGTGTTCAGCCTTTACTGGTGTTTACTGTTAAATTTCTTGTGGTTCCATGAGTGGACTAAGCAAGATTGTTACCATATTCCTTGTGCATATTCTACACTAATCCCAAGGCACTGTAATTGTCTGATTCTTCCACTGGACTGTGTCCCCTGCTCAGGATTACTCATCTCTCTACCTCCAACCATGTTACCTCATGAGATAGTGAAAGGGGTGAGAAAGGAATCAAATTGTATAGCAGTTGTTCAATAAAGTCCACTGTAATCATAGTTTATTCTTTATATATCAGGGATACTGGAAAGATAGCTGTTGTGTATAAACTAGATTCTATCCAACTGGGTAAACTTTATCTAAATAAGTTTGTTTTATTGAGTCTTCTTCTATAATCAGCAATTTACAAATGTGGAAAAAAATGAAGCTTAATGAAACTAAGAAAGTTTCCCATAGATTTATCCCTGTAAGTAATAGATATATACATTTAGAATCTGGGTCTAGACTCCAAAGTGTGATTTCTTTTCATAATGCGGCATTTTACATTAGAAGAACGATAGCTCCTTTAAAGAAAAGTGAAACTTAAGAACTGAAAATCTATCGCAGACATTTTAAGCATACCCAACAGAGATAAAATATGACCATCTACTTCAGCAATTGTATTGATTAACCAATTAATAGCCAAGAAACAGCCCAGCAAACCCATTAACTTGGACCTGAAAACACAAAGGAGGGCCTGATGTTTGCAGAAATGTTGTTATTGATTAAGTTATTGTCAGCCTGGACTTAGAGATGTGTAAAAGGGTTGTGTGACTATGGAATCGCCAGGCTCCAAATGGTAATTCTATCAAACCACTCAGAACCCTAAGGCACTATTGTGACACGAATATCCCTCACCGGCAGGGTTCTTTCTCATCTAAAGAATCATTTGGCTCCCAGGCTCAGGTCTTCTTGTTTTTATTTATTTAGGAATCTGTCTTCTTTTAGTTTCAAATAGGCTCTAGTCTCCTCTCTATTTCTTGCATTGTGTGTCTTCCATAGGAGAATGCACCCTACAAGGAAAAAGCTGCTAAGTGAACCTGTAGCTAGCAATACAAAGTCCTGGATGGGCTCTCTTTTACTTTGTTATTTATTTATTTAAGGCTAAGACTACAAGCACTTGCTGTGCTGCCAGAATTAGGAGTCCAGGTGTAAAAATGAGTATACTTGTTAAATTGCTGGAGTAGGAACTTCTCAAATTTTAATAGGCATGCAAGCAAAACGAGTAAAATTCAGGGGGAGAAAAACTTCATGAATAGCTGAAACAAAAAACATCTGGTTGCAGCATTTTCCACCCTTTAACAGAAAATCTTACCAAGCTTCTTCAATCAGCAAGACTTTAAGATACATACAAAGGAGGAACATTCTATGCTCGGAGAAGGGAACGTAAAGGTAAGCCTCAGACATCCATCCTCACCTGGGTGATGCTATGAGGCACTTCTGCATGCTCAGTGGCTCAGTTGTGTCCTGTCTTTGCGACCCCATGGACTGTAGCTGGCCAGGCTCCTCTGTCCATGAGATTTTCCAGGTAAGAATACTAGAGTGGCTTGCCATTTCCTCCTCCAGGGGAATCTTCCTGACCCAGGACTCGAATCTAAACTTCTTGCATCTCCTGCATTGGCAAGAAGATTCTTTACCACTGGCGCCACCTGGGAAGCCCATGAGGTGCTTATGGGAATCAGTAAAGTAGGGGAGGGTGTCTGATGGATTTAGGCACATGGGGCAATCTGGATATGTGTGTGTGTGTGTGTGTGTGTGCTGATAGCAGAAAGGACTTCAGCTGAGTAAGACTGGAGGCTGAGACATCATTTAAGAAGTGATATCGGCCAGGATTTGCTGTTGTTCAGTCGCTCCATCCTGTCTGACTCTTTGAGCCTGCCAGGCTTCCCTGTCTGTCACCATCTCCCAAAGTTTGCTCAGGCTCATGTCCATTGAGTCAGTGATCCTATCCAACCAGCTTATCCTCTGTCATCCCCTTCTGCTCCTGCCTTCAATCTTTCCCAGCATCAGGGTCTTTCCCAATGAGTCAGTTCTTCGCATCACGTGGCCCAAGGATTGGAGCTTCAGCTTCAGGGTTAGTTGAAAACAACATGAACTGTCTGGCAAATTTAAGAATGAGATGCACTTATTAAAGGAAACTGAAGGATCTAACTTATTTCTGGAGGTTCAGAGACTTAGACTTGAGTCTCTGCAGTCGGGAACAAAGATTTCCTCACGGACTCTCAGGATCTCATCCTGACTTACCCACCATTGTCCTAAATTTAAAGCTTAAGGTCTCCTGTCCTGGGACACCCTTTCTTCCAGGCAAACTGGTTAGAGGTGGTCATCCTATTCTTATGGCAGAACTGGGCCTACAAAGACACCACTGCCAAGATTAATGGGGACATAAATTATAGTTTGCCCATCTCTGATACTGGGCATAAAATCTGCTACTAGAACCTGGATAGTCGTTCTTCTAGGCCACAATCGATTGCATTGCCATCATGTCATCACCAGAGTTAGTGTTGACGGGTCTCTGATTTCTGGTGTTCCTAGCTCCTGATCATCTAATCCCTGGAGGAGGAAATGGCAACCCACTCCAATATTCTTACAGGGAAAACCCTATGGGGAGAGGAGGCTGGCAGGCTACAGTCCATGGGGTCGCAAAGAGTGGGACATGACTGAGCATGCACATACCATCATCTAGTAGATCCTGAGAAGGACTTATTGGAGCTTTCAGTTTAAGAATAAGAGGACTCTCCAAACATAAAAGAGGTCAAATGTTACATTTCCCTAAAACAGTGACAACTTTCAACTCTGTCAGCTTTTGCAGTGGACTCAGAGAAAGACAGTGGAAAGATGAACAAAAATGGAAAGAATATAAGTTGATTGGTTTAGAAAGAATTTTGTAAGGTCAGCTGGATGTACATAGCCAAAGACAAAGAACCAACTGTTACCCCAAGATTTCTAGATTGGGTGCTTTGAAGGATTTTGTTGCAGTCTTACCTGATGTGAAGAACTGACTTATTTGAAAACACCGTGATACAGGGAAAGATTGAAGGCGGGAGGAGAAGGGGATGACAGAGGATGAAACGGTTGGATGGCATCACCGACTCAATGGACATGAGTTTGAGTGAACTCCGGGAGTTGGTGATCGACAGGGAGGCCTGGCGTGCTGCAGTCCATGGGGTGGCGAAGAGTGGGACACGACTGAGTGACTGAACTGAACTGACCAAAATCAAGACTTAAGTGGGATGGACATGTACACACTGCTATATTTAAAATGGATAACCAACAAGGCCCTACTGTATAGCACAGGGAATTCTGCTCAATGTTATGTGGCAGCCTGGATGGGAGGGGAGTTTGAGGGAGAATGGATATATAGGCATGAGTGGCCGAGTCTCCTCACTGTTCACCTGAAAGTAACATTGTTATCGGCTACTCTCCAACACAAAATAAAAAGTTTAAAAAAAGACTTTAAGAGAGAAAGAGTGTGTATGTCTAGAGAGGTAATGAAGGTATTTGCACCGAGTTTGAGGTACCTCTGGGATGTTCTGGTGGAAAGACCCATTTGGCTGAAGCTGACAGAAGTGCTAAATGAGCCAGTTCACAGGAGGGGAAAGGATTTAAGGACAGCGTGTAATGTGACCGAAATAATAAAGACAGAAACAGTATTTACACCTAAATCTGGTTCCAAGTCCTTGATTTTTCCAGTACTTCATACTGCGAAGAAGACTTTTATACATACATGGTCCATGGCATAAATATGCCTTTTTGATTTCAGAAGAGAAGAAGGAAAGATAAGGAATATTTAATAATTGTCTCAGAAGTGACAGTATGTGGTAACCATCTAGAACAAATTCAAAGTGAAATATTAGTTTACAGATGATGAAAGTGTGTTTCTGAGAGATTAATATGCTTGATATTAGCTGGTAAGCTGAATTAGATGAGCTTTTCTTTCATTTGTTGTTAAGTTTGAAGAGCTTATGGCTTATTGCGGTGGTTCTGAAAGTGTGGGCCCAGGGCCAGCAGGATCAGCACTACCAGAATGTCCTTAGAAATGCAAATTATCTGGCCCCACTCACATACCACAGAATCAGAGACTCTGGGTGGGGTCACAAAAGCTGTATTTTTAACCCACCCTCCAAGGGGCTTCCCTGGTGGCTCAGATGGTAAAGTGTCTGTCTACAATGTGGGAGACCTGGGTTTGATCCCTGGGTTGGGAAGATCCCCTGGAGAAGGAAATGGCAATCTACTCCAGTACTATTGCCTAGAAAATCCCATGTACAGAGGAGCCTGGTAGGCTACAGTCCATGGGGCCCCAAAGAGTTGGACATGACAGAGTGATTTCACTTTCCAGGTGATTCTAATTCATGCTCAAGCTTGAAAACCACTGGCTTTTTATCAAATTTATGTAGAACCATTATGTGCATTTTCCCAGTGGTCATGTATGGATGTGAGAGTTGGACTATAAAGAAAGCTGAGTGCTGAAGAATTGATGCTTTTGAACTGTGGTGTTGGAGAAGACAGTTGAGAGCCCCTTGGACTGCAAGGAGATCCAACCACTCCATCCTAAAGGAGATCACTACTGAATATTCATTGGAAGAACTGATGCTGAAGCTGAAACTCCAATCCTTTGGCCACCTGATGTGAAGAGCTGACTCATTGGAAAAGACCCTGCTACTGGGAAAGATTGAAGGCAGGAGGAGAAGGGGATGACAGAGGATGAGATGGTTGGATGGCATCACTGACTCAATGGACATGAGTTTGAGTGAACTCTGGGAGTTGATGATGGACAGGGAGGCCTGGTGTGCTGCAGTCCATGGGGTCACAAAGAGTTGGACACGACTGAGCAACTGAACCGAACTGAACTGACTGTGGGTGCATGCTAAGTCACTTCAGTCATGTCTGACTCTTTGCAAACCTATGGAATAGAGTCCACCAAGCTCTCTGTTTATGGGATTCTCCGGGCAAGAATAATGGAGTGGGCTTCCTGGTGGTGCTAGTGGTAAAGAACCTGTCTGTCAATATAGGAGACTTAAAAGACTCAAGTTTGATCCCTGGGTCGGGAAGATTCCCTGGAAGAGGGCATGGCAACCTACTCCAGTATTCTTGCCTGGGAAATCCCATGGATAGAGGAGCTTGGCAGGCTAGCATCCATGGTGTCGCAAAGAGTTGGACATGACTGAATCGACTTAGCACTCTTGGATATAAGAAGGACAGTTTTAAAATATTTTTTGTCTTGTTTTGGATGAGATAAATAATTTAAATAAGATACCATTTATAAAGTCCTTAGCAGTGTGCCAGGTATATATATATTAGATTCTTAATGACTCTAATTTAAATATGATGAAACTAATAACTCAAAAAAGCCGAACAAACCTCACCAAAGACGTTTTAATATTCTTACACTGAAAAAAGCTGTAGTTTGAATTTATAATGAATGTATGTATTTTATGTATTTTGATTCTTTTTTTTTCTATAAAACTTTTCATGGCTTCAACTAATTTAGAAATATTGCATATGTAAAACTATTTGTTTTTAAGATTTCTGATAAAGCCCACTGCCCAGGTGGTGCTATTGGTAAAGGACTCAACTGCCAATGCAGGAAACATAAGAGATGTGGGTTCAATGCCTGGGTCAGGAAGATCCCCTGGAGGAATGCATGGCAACCCACTCCTGGGTTGCCTGGAGAATCCCCATGGACAGAGGAGCCTAGTGGGCTATGGTCCACAGAGTTGTGAAGAGTTGGACAGGCCTGAGTGACTTAGCATGCATGCATCAAGTCTGCTAACAACAAGAGTTAGGAAATGAAAACCTGGACATCTGAAGGTGATTTTAGGAAATTTGATCTATTTATTCCTGTACATGTTAACTTTCTGATCCCAACACACAGTCACCCATTTCTCTTAATATTAGAAATTTAGCACTCAGAGAGTCACATTTATGGTCAATGCAGATAGTTTTTAAAAAGGACTAATGGTCATTGTTCGGAGAAGGCAATGGCACCCAACTCCAGTACTCTTGCCTGGAAAATCCCATGGACAGGGGAGCCTGGTAGGTTGCAGTCCATGGGGTCGAGAAGGGTCGGATACGACTGAGCGACTTCACTTTCATTTTTCACTTTCATGCATTGGAGAAGGAAATGGCAACCCACTCCAGTGTTCTTGCCTGGAGAATCCCAGGGATGGGGGAGCCTGGTGGGCTGCCTTGTCTGGGGTCGCATAGAGTCGGATATGACTGAAGTGACTTAGCAGCAATGGTCATTGTTGGTAACCCAGAAGGGATGCATGAATTGACTAGAAGAAAACACCACTTTCCTGGCTCCTGTCCAATCCAGAGGTTCCAGTTTTCAGGGAAGTCTGTGCTGTACCGGTGGGGACACTGCCCAGGGTGCTGCCTCCTGTGTTCTGAGCTGAGTTCTGCTATTTTCCATGTAGGAAACCCTCAGGTGATGACTTAGTGTCTCTACTCCCCAGGTCCTTCTTTTTGAAATAAAGTCCTTAGGTCCTGGGGCTTCCCTGGTGGCTCAGTCAGTAAAGAATCCACCTGCGATACAGGAGACCCAGGTTTGATCCCTGGGTTGGGACGATTCCTCTGGAGAAGGAGATGGTTGGCGCGCTACAGTCCATGGGGACACCAGAGACATAACTTAATGACTAAACCTCCAGCTCCACTTAGGTAGTAGTCAGCAAAGATTCCTGCCAGCATGAGTCTAAAAAAGAAAGATTTGCCAAATAACAAAGAAATGTTAGATGAGGAGAGAGAGAGAATCTATTCACTAATGTGTCGCACTTTACTGAAGAGTGTAAATTGTTCCCCTGGAGATGCAGATGTTATTCATGACACTGTAGATCAATTCAGAAACGTAGTTTACCGTGATTTAGCATTATGCTTAATTGTTCTGAAGACTAATGCAAGGCAGTCATCTCAGCGTGCCGCTTTGTGTAGTTATATTTTAAAATTAAATGCTGCACTAATATGCTTTGTGAGACTGCTCTACAGGAGGAACTTCTAGGTTCGTAGCCTCGAGACTCAGAAATGAAGGTATAGCCACACCGGGGGATCTAATTATAAGAGCTACATTTTTCTTTTTTTTCAAGCACGTACTTTGGGCCTGCCAAGTGCTAAGATTCAGAATGATAATGTATTGTTACTAATCCTCAGAAAGACTGTAGAGGAGAGCTTAACACCATATTGCAAATTAAGACAGCGAACTCAAAGCAGAGACATGAGTTGTGGTGGACACTCTGAAAAGTAAAAGGTAGAGTTTGGGTCCAAAATTCATGTTCACTTGACTCTTGCCCCCAGAAAAACACACAAGGAGACTTAATAGAGCATGTACTATCTGCTGTATACCAAGTCTTTAATATTTATCTACCTCATTAGCTGTAACACCTCCAAGTAGGTCTTACAGTTGGCCCCATTCTACTGAGCAGGAAATTGTTTGTTCTGGGTCATGGAAGCTGATCTGAGAGCCTTGGCTCTCAACCCACATGTTGGAGTCCTGAACCCATGCTCCACATGCAGTGCAGACCAAAATCAGAAAATAAAGAAAGAGTAGTGCTAAAATCACAATGAAAATCAATCTGCGTTCATCTAGCTGAGTGCAGATAAAAACGATTTTGTAATTTCTTCTCATATAGCACGACATTTTGCAACGTTAAGTAATAATAAAGCCTGGGAAAATATCTCATTATATCAGGACAAAAACTTCTCAAAAGTATTCTCAGGATCAGTGCTTGTCTTTTAGCAGGCATCAGGTATTCTCACCAGTTAGGGATACAGATTATGTTTCAAATAATAAAAGCATTTGGAGAAAGATATCTTGACTCTATGCTCCCCTTTTCCTTCTGATTATGTCTGTTGGGGAAACACTGAATAATCATTCTACATTGTTTTGAACGACAGTGGCAAAATACCACTAAGGAAAATTAAACAGTGCTGACCTTCCCTCCCCCACCAATGGTAATAAATAAATTATATAAAATTTGGAAATCATGTGAAAGTATGCCTTTTGAAATTATTGTTATGATTATTAAAATAATCTAGTTTTGAACCTAAAAATTGGGGGCCAGTTCCTCTGCTCTTAAATGATAAAAACGGCTAGATCGGGTTATTCCTAGGTCATAATACTGTTAGCAGTTAGACTGAGAAAGGAATACACACCTCCTTGAAGTGTGAGCTGCTCATTCTGTTAGATTTCATCATACCAGTAATTGGATTATTATACCACAGTCCGTGTGAAAAACAAAAACTGTGGTTCAAATTCCAGCTTCATGTGGTTCAAATTCCAGCTTCCTGTATGTACAAGCTGAGCATTTTACATATTTACCTTCTATTAAACTGTTAGTTTATCTTCAAGCTATAACTCATACCTCATACCATTTCTTTGATATTTAAATAGACTGAGTATGCCATATTTCTAGCACAATAAAAGAACTCCAAAACTTTTCATTCCTTGCTCTTCTTCCCGTATCTTCTTCTAAATCACAAATAATTACAAAGAATAGTGGGTAACCTAAAGAGCACTCTGAGGGGACCATGGGTTCATTGAGCGCAGGCAGGCAGCATCCCTGTTGTTTATGAAGAGGGATGGCTCCTTGTAGTTCAGAAACTTGTAGTAAACCTCTACTGACAGATAAACTCTCCTGGAGGTGGGTTTATTTCAGAGAAGCCAGGCCCTGGTCTGCGCAGTTGAATTGCAAAGGTAACTCAGAACCATTCGCTATGCTAAGCACGAATGACAAGTGTTGATGAGGTTAAGAAAATGATTTGAAAAGAAATCGAGTAATCTCTACTGCAAATGAGAGTAAACCTCAGGTTTCTATACTCCTCAGAAGGATTATATTTATAAAATCCATGAATAAAAAGGTTCAGCAGAGAAGAACCAAGGCAGTAGTAAGAAAAGACCATGGACTCTGGTGACGTAGGACTGGACTGTAAGTCCCAGATATGTCACTCATACAAAGTGTGGGACTACGTGTGAGTGCACCAGTTAGCTATTGCTGCATAACAGAACGTCTCAGAATTTAGGGCTTAAATTAATAGTCTTTTCTTCCCCTCTCAGGAATCTGTGGGTTAGTATTGCAGTTCTACAGATCTAAATTAAGCTTGGCAAAGCTCACTCATCTATCTTTGGGCAGATGCAGATCAGCCAAGCAGCTTTTCTAATCCTGCTATGACTTTCTCAAAAGCTTGAGGTCTCAACTGGGATAATCAGGCTACACAGGTCTGTTCCAGAGGTCTTATCTCTTCCAAAGGCTAACTGGTACACGTTCTTCCAGAGAAGTCAGAGGGAACAATGGAGAGAAAATAAATTCACAAGGTCTACTGAAGTGTAGGCTTGGTAACTGAGAGACACTGATGTTCCATATTCAGGTCAGTCTGTGTGAATAAGATTCTGATGAATATTTTATTATTAGCTAGCTATGATGCACAAATAGGTTTGAAGACAGTGTCTTTGCTGTTTGCATTGTGTATTGATCGTAATACATTTTTATTAAAATGTTATAAATAAGCCAAACAGAAAGTAAAGCAACCAATAAAAAAATGTCTCTATTACCTCTCACAACTGAAATTTTCAGGGATAAATATGATTTTTGTCGTGCCTGGATCCACGGGTTCCAAAGATATAGTCTTTGTTTTTCTTTCTTCAACTACTTGCTCAGCTTTCGGCTGTGGAAGTCACACTGCGAATGTAGGGTCTTTGTGTATTGTGGTGAAAGTGGCCATCAGCACTTAAGGAAGTGGCCTTAGAACTGTATTAAGTACAACAAAAGAGAAAAGAGGGAGACAGAGACAGACACACGGAGAGAAAGCTTCTCTTTTTTGACACTCAGATAAAGTCTACTATGAATTCTCACCGGCTCAACTTGTATCACATGTCCTCCCAGGAGCTTGGATGAGTGCATTCAACAGATCTGGACTAGAATGGAAGAGGTGTTCATTCCCCAAAAGGAAGTCAGAGCACTATTACCAAAAGAAGGAAAGGGGAAACAAAAAAAAACACACACAAAAAAACAGAGACTGGACAGGCGAAAAATAACAGATGTCTACAACAAATGACATAGTCTACATCTGCTTTTCTGCAACATGCTATTATATCCCTTTTCAAGCTGATGTAATCAAGTATTTTATTCTGAATTATACACTGTTGTATTATTTTCTTGAGCACAAGGAAAATGGATTGTATCTTGTCATATCAGTATCCCTAGCACTGTGTGTGACTCTTAAGTAGGCCATTGGTGTATCTACTTTTTAAAGAGAGTTTATTAGGAGTCCCCGTCTCTGATTCAGAAGGGGCACATGTATGATTCTTACTTTTTCTGATTTTTAACACCTTTGGCTCCAACTCTGGATTTCCATGTGTTCTATAGCCCTACAGAGATGGGTGAAACAGAAGCCTCCATCTATCCTGACTGGAATTGTGTTAAGTAACCTGATTCCTGAACATATTCCGCTAGATTAACATTTCAATCTTGAACACAGAGATTCAGAATTCTAGTTTTCTCAAGGTGTTAGTCAATAAGAGGAGACAAATTTTTAAAACCTAGAGCAATCTGGTCTATGGATCCTATTTCCATTCTACTCATACTTTGATCCACTATTCCAATTGTGGATTGATTTTCAAACAGACATTAGGATCACCTGACCAGGAAAAATCTACATGACTGGTGTCAGAATGGAATGAAGAAAAGCACACAGACATTCAGCAGACCAGACATCGCAAAAGGGTAGACCATAAGGAAAAAAGAACTATTCATATTTTCACTTTTGAATGAAAGTTTCAGACACTGTATACAGCATGGCTTTGTGCTCTTCATCCAAATCAAGTCCATCTCCTTGTTTTCTCCCATTCAAGATCCTGTTTGAAATCTTGCCACTGTCACACGATCATTGGCAACCAATTCCATGACAAGTCCATTTAGTCATCAGGGGGCTACCAATTGTAAGTGGTACTTATCCCAGCTGACATAAGCATGGAGTTCTGCTTCCTGAGATACCTATTGGCATTCTAATTCTTCCCACCACCACTAGACATGGGTAATGTAATTCACCCCAAGTCTCCTGTAAGGAGTAGGAGACAACTCACAGATATTAGGCAGTGTGTTCTAAGTCACTTTAGTCGTGTCTGACTTTTTGCAACCCTGTGGACTGTAGCCAACCAGGGTCCTCTGTCCATGGGATTTCCCAGGTAAGAATACTGGAGTGGATTGCCATTTCCTCTTTCAGGGAATCTTCCTGACCCAGGGATCGAACCCCCATTTCCTGCATTGGCAGGTGGATTCTTTACCACTAAGCCACCAGGGAAACCCAATTTATTCTAAATACAGCCAGCCTGAAATTTAGAGCTTCCACATAGGAATTTTGGCCAGACACATGCATTCAGTTCAAAACAATATTTAACCAATTAAAAAGGGCAAAAAAGAATTCTAAGAAATAAAGAATTATTAACAATGGGGAGTGGCCTCCACCCCTATGGATAGGAAAAGGAAAAGAGAAAAAGTAAAAGCTCAGAGAAGGAGGCCATGCCAGGCTGATAGTCAGCCCTATGACAAGAGGGTGTGGCTGACACAGGAACACGTTGTCCAGCGCGGTGAGGTAGAGCACTGATGATCGAGAACCACTCTCTGTTTCTGGAAGAAACTACCCAGTGGGCCCCATCAGCTGACCCCAAGGGCAGCCCGCCTCTTTGGTGATGGTGCCAAGGACCGCTGCAGGCAGTTGCTCTTTCCACTGTAGAGAAGCACGGGGACTGTGTGGTTCCTTCTAGCCTTGCAGTGCGTGCCCAGGACTGGCTGCTGGCAGACCCTAACATAACATAGAACCAGCTGGCAAAGGAAAACACGGTGTGCAGTGTCTGGTTCTTCAGATCACAAGCATTGCAAAGCAGAGTGGTTTAGGAGCTGAGAGGCAGCAAGTTAATTATCTGCAGAGTCCACCATTTGGGACACACAGCATTCATAAATACCCCTCTGCACAGTCTTGGACTTCTATATTAAAGCAAAACAATTCTGCTTTTACCTCGCAAGAGGCTGCTAGCCTCTGAACAAGTGTCCAAGCTCTCATATTTTCCCTGAAGCGAGAAGACACACACTCTTGACAATCATTGTGTTAACTATTAATTGCTGACCACATTATTTACCCCTCAGATTAATCACAGCCCCATTAAATATTCTGATACTAAGTGATGCTATGAAACCTAATCTGCAACAAACTTATACAAAACTGTAAGGATAAAAAGGGAAAGAAAAAATTAATATGTAGGAATAATTATAAACACACAACACAAAAAGAAAACATGCAAGCTGCCTACACTTCTTGTTTCTACAGCTTCCTCTGAGGTCACCATTGATATCTATGGCTTTCTTCTCCACTATCCAGTCCATATTTCCACTACCGTCAGCAGGAACCCATCTGATTAAAGGTCTGCACTGAGAGAATGATCCAAACCTTTATTTCTGAAGGGTCTGAATATTTTATGGTCATCTTATTTTGTTCCTAGCAGTTTTCCATTAACTTCTACTATTGGAAATGGAAATATTAATCATTTCAGAATATCCCCTGGCTCTCTGACACAGCTCTCCTTGTCTGTATGTGGAGCAACTGTCCAGTTTCCTCTTAATAATATGGATCAGTCACTCTAGCCCATAATAATAACTCCCCTCCTTGTCTTTTATTTAATTTTTTCTTTGCCTTTTGGTTTAATGACAGGATCACCAAATGACCAGAGGTCTGTCTCAACTTTCCATTTACTGGAATCATTGTTATGTGTCCTACTGGAAGCATTTCTTGTTTTTGAGCTAAGGTCTTCAAACCAGCAGAGTTTGGAGTTGCCAGGATGGGAACTGAAAATTCTGTGAGTGGGCTGAAAGTGAAAGTCACTCAGTTGTGTCTGACTTTTTGTGACCCCATGGACTGTCCATGGAATTCTCCAGGCCAGAATACTGGAATGGGTAGCCGTTCCCTTCTCCAGGGGATCTTCCCAACCCGGGGACTGAACCCAGGTCTCTCACATGGCAGGCAGATTCTTTACCAGCTGAGCCACAAGGGAAGTGAGTGGGCTCTTTGGACTAATAACAACAGGAGCCACCCCAGTACATCCCTTTTCCAATCCCGCCTACTTTAGCAATGAGGAACTAAGCATCTTATAATATGGTTCAAATTGTTTCAAAGCATATTAAGCACTGTGTAATATAGGACTTAATTCTTTTAGAGTTCTGTCTCAAAACTGACATCATAACTGAGTCCTCAGTAAGTCAACCCCATCTCCCCGCTACACCCATACTTCTGAATGACCAGGTATGAAGTAAAAAACAAACAACAGCAACAACAACCACAAAATGCTTAATTCTATGGACAAAAGCTTTGCTGTATTTTCTTTGCTGTGAGATGAATTTCTTGATTAGAAGTAATGCTATGTAAATAGAAGTAAAGCAACTTCCTGGTGGTTCAGATGATAAAGTGTCTGCCTACAATGCGGGAGACCCAGGTTCCATCCCTGGGTCGGGAAGATCCCCTGCAGAAGGAAATGGCACCCCACTCCAGTATTCTTGCCTGGAAAATCCCATGGATGGAGGAGCCTCGTTGGCTACTGTCCAGGGGGTCGCAAAGAGTCAGACACGACTGAGCAACTTCACTTCACTTAATGCTATGTACACAATTTTGACCATGAATGAGGCATTCTTTGAGTCCACAGATGGCCCTGCTGGAAGAGGCATTATGACCAGGAATGATAATTCTATTACCAGAATACATGTCTATTCTAGAAAAGAACCCCCGCCCATACCCACAGCATGATGAATGGGGCCTCATGTAGTAAAGCAGGTTATACTGATCAGCTGCTTTAGATGAATGCAGATTCATATTTCTGGCCATCTCTCAGTCCAGACAAAGTAGCTCATCTAATGTGCTCTTTGAAATTCTATCCACTATGGTGTTTTCCTTAGGCACTAGGTTTCATGGACACTCCTGAGTGGGGTACCTATACAGAAGCTGTCCAATAACCTGTGAATCAGTCAACAATTATTTGCATAGTCCCTACACAAGTCATGTATTGTGCCAAAAAGTATAAGGAATACCAAAAACTAGTTTTGCAAAACTAGAGAAACCTGGGGAGAGTATGCAAAATTAATTCTCCTTGTATTATTCCTACAAACACTTCAACAAAAAATTTATATAAAAAGTTCAAACATGACTCCTTTCCTTGGGCTTTCACAATTCTATGGGGGAGATAAAGCACATGTAGAGATAAGCATCATCTGCATGAGACAAGAGTAAGTTAAGGATCTTTGAGAAATGGAAGGGAAAAAAAGGAATAAAATGTCATTCATTAATTGAGTCACAAGTAGAACTGTTTTGAACACAATATAAGCAGACACTGTATACAGCCGGAGACAAAGGGATGAAAGATATTTTATTACATTTTCGATTACTGCATTTCAGTATAAGACAAAATAGAGGTGTGTACTGCATGTTATTGGAACTCAGGGGAGAGACGCCTACTGTAGGTGGTGGAAACTGGTGAATGTTTCCTGGAAGGTCATCTTAAAATCCTGCACAGATTAGTAGATATTCTCTATAAAGGCTTAGAAACAATAGATCAGTAAAGGACTCTAAGACATGTGAGTTCATACATGGTGAGAGATGAAGGTGGGTTTGCAGGAAAATTAAAGTTCACTGAACCACATGGTAGGTCTGCACCTATGTGAGGCTATCGAGATTTCTGTTGTCTGTGTAACTGGTAACTCTTAAAGGATTTTAGAGAAAATGACATCACTGGGTACTTATTTCAGACGAAATCTCACTGACTAGTCTATAAATAAAAATGGATGTGATGGGATGAAAATTAAAGTAGAAGAAGAAAAAGACCGTTGCAGTAATATGAGTAAGCTTAATGGTATCTGTAACTGAGGGAGTCCTGAGAAATATGAAGGAGACAAGTGGATTCCAGAGATTTTAGGAGACTGAATCAATAGAACTTAGAAACTGTGCACACAGAGGGTGAGGAAGGAGAGCCAGAGTAAAGAGTGAATACCAGGTAAAGACAGGCATCTGAATTTATTACATGGAAGACATAAGAGCTTCCCAGGTGACTCGGTGGTAAAAGAATCTGCCTTCCAATGTAGGAGACACCGGAGACTCAGGTCTGATCTCTGAGTAAGGAAGATCTCCTGAAGAAGGAAATTACAACACACTCCAGTATTCTTGTCTGGAAAATCCAGTGGGCAGAGGAGCCTGGTGGACTGCAGTCCATGGTGTCACAAAGAGTCAGACACAACTGAGCTACTAAGCACACACACACACAAGACGTAAGGCAATGGAATTAATCAGAGGCAGTTCAATATCAGAGGTAACGTTAACTGGTGCTCTAGAGGCCAAGGGTCGATGATTCTCTGTTGGTTTCCCTGAAGCCAAATGACTCCATTCAAGCTCCCTGTGAGTTCACTGAGGATAGATGTAGTACGCTCAAGGGGACAAAGTTACCCCTGAGCAACAGTCACCATTTTCAAGTTGGTTGTTATTAACTACCTGAACATTAGTCTTATTCAGGGAAACAGAATTAGGAGAAGTGGACTTTCTAGAGCTTGTTTATAGGTGGTGAGACTCAGGAAAGCAGTGAGCTGTGATTGGCAAAGTGGACGGGTAAATGATAGAGTCAAGGGTTGAATCAGGACTGATATGATTTCAGTGCTTATGGTCTTTTACCTCTACTAACTCACGAGTAGAAAAGATTTATAGGGCATCGCTTCCCTGGTGGTTCAGATGGTAAAGAATCTGTCTGCAATGCAGGAGACCTAGGCTTGATTGCTGGGTAGGGAAGATCCCCTGGAGAAGGAAATTGCCACTCACTCCAGTATTCTTGCCCAGAGAATCCCATGAACAGCCTGGAGGGCTGCAGTCCATGGGGTCACAAAGAGTTGGACACAACTGAGTGACTAATACACACACACACACACACACACACAAATGTTTGGAGGCTTGCCAGGTGGTGCTAGTGGTAAAGAACCGCCTGCCAATGCAGGAGACATAAGAGATGCTAGTTTGACTTGGGTAGGGAATGATGCCTGGAGGAGGAACTAGCAACCAACTCCAGTATTCTTGTCTTGAGAATTCCATGGACAGAAGAGCCTGATGGTCCATATAGTCACAAAGAGTCAGACATGAATGAGCAACTAACACTTTCACTTTCACAAGAGTTTAGTACTAATATTATAATCATGCTCAACACAAGAGTGCCCAAATGTATTTCCATGAATTGTAGGCATGTTGAAAAAACGGAAAATTACAGATTTTACTTGCTGCTGCTTTCTCCATCTTCTTCATGGGACATAATCTCTGCAAATGGGTAAAGCCTTCCTTTGTATACAGCCTATCAGAAGTTACCAAGTTAGTCAGCAAAGCTAATACACGGAAGAGGCATTGCTCACACAAGAATCAGTCATGGTTCAGAGCTGGTTAATCAAATCTAATTAGACAACTCACTAATTGATCCCAGAAGCTATCACCATTTGACCTCTGGTGAAAGGGCCTGATACATTCAAACTCCTCTGGAGACAAGTGAATAGAAATTCTCATTGGATGAAACCACATAATTCAATTAACCTACTTAGTGAACTCAAGGTTTAGTCAAATCATTCAAGTGTGTATTGGGTTTCAGGAAGAGATTGAACTGGAATTTATCTTTTTCTTGTCTTATGATGAAAACTGTCTGGATTGCAACATCTTAGGGGCCACTTTCAAGAAATGATAACATAAAACATGGTTGGTCATTGGTGGTAATGATTTTAGTTGCTAATCTGTGCCCTTCTCTGTAATGACATGGACTAAAGCCTGCCAAATCGTTGGTCACTACTGCCTTGAAATTTATTCTTTACTATTTCCCTTCCTTCCTTCCTCCTTTCCTTCCTTTCTCCTATCTTCTTTAATTTTCAAAATCCTGCAAACCTAGGTTCTTTGATAACAGAAAAAACATAGATTAATTCATCAGAGTAGAAGTGATTGGAATCTATAATCATCCAACCTTATAAAATAAAAAGGTAAATTACAAATCACCAAAATACATGACGGACTAGATTAGTGAATAGGTGAAATCTGTCTTACCAATAAATGAGGATTCATAGATATGTAGTCAGGAAAATGAGTAAAGAGTGTAACTATTCCATTCAAGAAATAGTAATGGCTGCTATCAAAAAGTCTACAAACAATAAATGCTGGAGAGGGTGTGGAGAAAAGGGAACCCTCTTACACTGTTGGTGGGAATGCAAACTAGTACAGCCACTAGGGAGAACAGTGTGGAGATTCCTTAAAAAACTGGAAATAGAACTGCCATACGACCCAGCAATCCCACTGCTGGGCATACACACCGAGGAAACCAGAATTGAAAGAGACACATGTATCCCAATGGTCATTGCAGCACTGTTTACAATACCTAGGACATGGAAGCAACCTAGATGTCCGTCAGCAGATGAATGGATAAGAAAGCAGTGGTACATATACACAATGGAGTATTACTCAGCCATTAAAAAGAATACATTTGAATCAGTTCTTGTGAGGTGGATGAAACTGGAGCCTATTACACAGAGTGAAGTAAGTCAGAAAAAAAAAAAAAAACACCAATACAGTATATTAATGCATGTATATAGAATTTAGAAAGATGGTAACAATGACTGTATATGTGAGACAGCAAAAGAGACAGATATAAAGAACAGACTTTTGGACTCTGTGGGGGAAGGCAAGGGTGGGATGATTTGAGAGAATAGCATGTATTTATCATATGTATATGTATCATATGTGATATATGTGTATGTGATATACATATGTATCATATGTATATTATCGTATGTGAAATAGATCACCAGTCCAAGTTTGATGCATGAAACAGGGCACTCAAAACCGGGGCACTGGGACAACCCTGAGGGATGGGACAGGGAGGGAGGTGGGAGGGGTTTCAGGATGGGGGACACATGTACAACCATGGCTGATTCATGTCAATGTATGGCAAAAATTATTTTAAAGTAATTAGCTTCCAATTAAAATAAACAAATTAATTAAAATAATAAAATAAAAGGCAAAAAAAATAGTAAATGGAAATAGCCAATGTAAATATGGAAAATATGGTTTTTGAAATCCTCATCAAAGAAATGCAAATTAAAGCACAAATAATACCACACTGACATCAAAGTGCTAATTCACTTTAAGCTTCTAACAAATTACCTTCTAGTAAGATGGTACCATTTACAAAGGTACTGATAATATACACCAAACCCTGTTACAAAGTTAAATATGTTTCTGCATGTAAAGATATTTAATTTTTATCAGTTTTGAAGTACAAAAATTGGGCTACAAATGAGACTATAGAAAACAAATTGCACTTTGTGAATTAAAAAAAAAAAATATATATATATATAGGCTAAAAGGCTGCAAAAAGCTAATAGTGATTCTTTCTAAATGATAGGATTTTAAGTCACATTTAACTTATTCTATTTATTTGTTTCAATTTACTACAATATTTTAAATGGGTGGTACTTTGGGGCTAAGAAAAGTTATCTGTTTTATTAGGGTATTTAAAGAGGAAATGTCAATGGTAATATTGACAAACATCTCTGGGATTTTATCTGTCATCCTCCCATCACAGCATATCAATTTCTCTCAATTTCTTCCTCCTGGACTCTCCAGTTTATGTTCGTTCCTGTATAAGGCCTTTGATTTTTTTTTTCTTTTTTCCCCACAGATGCTTCCAGATTTTTAAAAGTATAATTTCAGTATAGCAACCTCCCTGTAAAAAATCCTAGTCATCCCTACTTTCCCTTCCTACTCCCCTGTGATCCAGTTAAACTGACTTGGTCTCTTTACTAATCAGAGAAGCATCAAATTAAACAACTAGCCGAAAAATATACAAACTGAATGCCAAGGAAGGAAAAAAAATATTTAATTTACTTTTCTGACTCTACAGAGAGATATTGTGCTCTGGTTCTGAGAGTAGAATTTGTATTAAAGAGTAAAAGGTAACTGAGTAAAGTTTGGATTCAATATGAACATTTTCCTCCACAAATTAGTTTCATTAAACTGGAATAAATTGCCTCAAGACATTCAAATTCAATACACACTAGAGTATAAATATATTAGGTGGCTAGTCTCCTGAGCACTTAGGTTTGTAGTCTTATATTTATGCTTTACAGCCAGCTGGTGAATTGTGCACTGTCTCCATCTACTAGCCCAGTTAGTGGTGCTCGAAATCAGGAAGAGATTCATTTAGGGCCACGAGTAGGTGGCATAACTAGAATTTTATGAGGTCCTGAGACTCTGCTTCTTTCCCTTACTTCACAAGTAATTCCAAAATACAGTGAGGTATCAGGACAGTAAAAGTGAAGATGATATAAGGCAGAAAAGAAGAATGTAATCCCAAAGAATAAAAACAAGGGGAAAAAGAGTTTTACAGCAAAAGCAATGAGAGTAGGAATGACTGGAGGGCTTCACAGAAGAGAGGTGAGTGTTTGTTCAGTCCCCCCACATCGGTTAGACTGCTGGGGCTGCCATGAAAAGAGTTACAAACCGGCGGCCCTAACAGCAGAGTTGCTCACAATTCTGGAGGCTGGAGGTCAAGATCAAGGTGTCAGAAGGGCTGGTCTTTTAGGCTTCTCTCCTTGGCTTATAATCGTCTGTCTTCTCACTGTGCCTTCACATGGTCTTCCTTCTATGTATGTCTGTTTCCAAATTTCCTCTTATAAGGCACCAGTCATGTTTTATTAGGGTCCACTCAAATGACCACGTTTTAATTTGTGTGTGTGCATGCTGAGTAGTTCAGTCACGTCCGACCCCTTGCAACCCCATGGACTATAGTCTGCCAGGCTCCTCTGTCCATGGGATTCTCCAGCCAAGAATAGTGGAGTGGGTTGCCACTGACCTCCTCCAGGAGATCTTTCTGACTCAGGGATTGAACCCTCATCTTTTATGTCTCCTGCATTGGCAGGTGGGTTCTTTACCACTAGCGCCACCTGGGAAGCCCTGCATTTTAACTTAATTATCCATTTAAGAGACTTCCAAACAAAATCACATTCTGAGGTACTGGGTATTAAGGATTGAACATATGAATTTGAGGGGAACACAATTCAGCCAATAACTCCTTCTATGTGGTGCAGGGCACACTACCTCTAATATTTCTTCTTTCTAAAGAAATTTTCTAAGACTCAACTCCAGTACACAATAGTCAATCCCTCATCAGCATAAACATTTAATTATGTGTTGTCTTTTGTACAGATCAGTTCACTCTGTGTAAGCATTATTTGTTCTCAGTCTTTCTCATCAGAATTTCAGTTCCTAAAAGATATATCCAGTATGTTATCTTTATTACCTAGAATTCAGTTCAGTTCAGTCACTCAGTCGTGTCCAACTCTTTGCAACCCCATGAATCACAGCACACCAGGCCTCCCTGTCCATCACCAACTCCCAGAGTTTACCCAAACTCATATCCATCGAGTTGGTGATGCCATCCAGCCATCTCATTCTCTGTTGTCCCCTTCTCCTCTTGTCCCTAATCCCTCCCAGCATCAGAGTCTTTTCCAATGAGTCAACTCTTCACATGAGGTGGCCAAAGTACTGGAGTTTCAGCTTCAGCATCAGTCCTTCCAATGAACACCCAGGACTGATCTCCTTTAGGATGGACTTGTTAGATCTCCTTGCAGTCCAAGGGACTCTCAAGAGTCTTCTCCAACACCACACTTCAAAAGCATCAATTCTTCGGTGCTCAGCTTCACAGTCCAACTCTCACAATCCATACATAACCACTGGAAAATCCATAGCCTTGACTAGACGGACCTTTGTTGGCAAAGTAATATCTCTGTTTTTCAATATGTTATCTAGATGGTCATAACTTTCCTCCCAAAGAGTAAGTGTCTTTTAATTTCATGGCTGCAATCACCATCTGCAGTGATTTTGGAGCCCAAAAAAATAAAGTCTGACACTGTTTCCACTGTTTCCCCATCTATTTCCCATGAAGTGATGGGACCAGATGCCGTGATCTTCGTTTTCTGAATGTTGAGCTTTAAGCCAACTTTTTCACTCTCCTCTTTCACTTCCATCGAGAGTCTCTTTAGCTCCTCTTCACTTTCTGCCATAAGGGTGGTGTCATCTGCATATTAACCCACTCCAGTGTTCTTGCATGGAGAATCCCAAGGACGGTGGAGCCTGGTGGGCTGCCGTCAATGGGGTGGCACAGAGTTGGACACAACTGAAGCGACGCAGCAGCAGCAGCAGCAGCAGCATCTGCATATCTGGGGTTATTGATATTTCTCCTGGCAATCTTGATTCCAGCTTGTGCTTTATCCAGCCTAGTGTTTCTCATGATGTACTCTGCATATAAGTTAAATAAGAGGGTGACAATATACATACTTGATGTACTCCTTTTCCTATTTGGAACCAGTCTGTTGTTCCATCTCCAGTTCTAACTGTTGCTTCCTGACCTGCATTTAGGTTTCTCAAGAGGCAGTTCAGGTGGTCTGATATTCCCATCTCTTTCAGAAATTTCCACAGTTTATTGTGATCCACACAGTCAAAGGCTTTGGCATAGTCAATAAAGCAGAAGTAGATGTTTTTCTGGAACTCTCTTGCTTTTTCAATGATCCAGCAGATATTGTCAATTACCCAGAATAGTAGAAACTAAAAATTGAACAGATAGGCCCTATATGCTGCACACAACTCAAGGACAAAGGACACGTTTACTTTATTAAAAAAATAAATATACTCAGAATCTAGTATCTGTCATGGAAAATGACTGGTTGAATCAATATATGAATAAGACAATGAATTAATTAATGAATGAAGTGAAAGAAAAACCAGTAAAACAGAGAAGAAACAATCAGAGAGGGGAAAATTTTCAGGAAGGTGGCACCAAATTGCATCTCCTTTCAATGATCTGTAAATAGTATCTTTGTTGTCACTAAGTTCTTCCAAATAATTCTGATATAAAGCAAAGTCTGAGAGGTCCTGACCAATCCAGATACTCTCTGCAAGTGTTTACAAGGTGATGACTTAATTACCCGAAAGGTTGCCTTGCTTGTCTATGTTATTTTATTTTATTTTTGTGTAGACCTGCTCTGGACTCCAGATTTCTAAAACGAGCACCTTGGAGGAGTTCCATGGCAATCTCCCTGGAGACAGAGTTGGGATTATTAATATACTTTTGGAAATAACAGCTCTTAGACACTGTAACTCACATTAATGTGCAATATCCAGACCGCTCACTCTGCGGATGGGAATGCAATGTACTCATTCTGGTTTATTATAAAAGCATTAAAATGTGCTCTGTGGGTTAATCATGATGACACTTGCATCTGTTTTGGAGGTTTTGAGTTGTTTTTTGTGGAATTTAATCATACTCTTCTTGAACTTTACCTTCTAGAAATAAATCCAAGACTTTTGGGGCTGGATCCAAGCAATCCATGTCTTCAGCATATGCTTTTTTTTGGCATATTAGAGCCTGAATCAAACTCCTTTCAGAAGCATGAAACTTTATTTAATCACTGTGTACCTATTTTTTACTAGATACCAGGGAGATATGTGTAGACCTTGACAGTGTAATCTCTCATGTAAACCCCAAAACAATAGTGTGAGGGGAAGGAAAATTGTAATTCAACAATTTAAAACCTGAGAATTTTCAGTTCATCGATTTAAAAGATAGGAAAACTGAGCCTCAGGTAGGTTTATAAATCAGTTCAAGTCATTGAACAGATTTCCATCATCTTTCTACTTTACTCTCTTGACTCTTAAGACAGTTCATGAGATGACTGGAGTCCACGGTTCTTGAAAACTTGGGCTTTTCCTCTCTGTTTCTGTTTATTGATGCTTATGTAATATTGGGTTGGTCCAAAAGTTCATTCTGTTCTTTGTGTGTGTTTTTTTTTTTTTTTATAGAAAACCCAAACAAACCTTTTGGCCAACCCAATAATTATTAAATGAATAATTATTTTAAAGTAAAAGGCCAGAGAAAAGTTCAGTTGTGAAACTTAATTCTTTGGACATTTTCATTGAACTATGAAGATATTTGAGAACATGTAGCCTGTCATATGTCCCTAATATCTTCCCACCACTCCCAGTTACCATGTAAATTTACAAGTTTGATTTCAATTGCCTTTACATTTTATTTGTTCCTTGGGGCTTCATGAGGCTGATAAGATGGACCAAATTCTTCCTGTAAGATTTAGTTGAAGAGCTGAGATTTGCTGAATATTAAGTGATCATTCGTGGACATATAGAGAGATCCAGTTTTGTAGTGACTGCACCTTTTCCAGATATAATAATCAGAAAATTTTATTTGAATACCAAAATATAACAGATAATACTCTAATCGAGGCGGTGGCAAATGTTTTCTATAAAGAGACAGATAGTGAATACACCAAGGTGTCTGTCACAGTCACCCTGTCATTGTGTGAAAAGTGAAGTCGCTCAGTCATGTCTGACTCTTTGCGACCCCATGGACTATAGCCTATCAGGCTCCTCCATCCATGGGATTTTCCAGGCAAGAGTGCTGGAGTGGATTGCCATTTCCTTCTCCAGGGGATCTTCCTGACCCAGGAATCGAACCCGGGTCTCCCGCATTGCAGGCAGACGCTTTACTGTCTGAGCCGTCATTGTAGTGTAGAAGCAGCCAGTTTGTAAATTAATTAATGTGGCTGCATAATAAACAAAAACAACCTCTTACACACACATGAACAAGCTTTATTCATGGACAGTGAAAATTTTTCACTTCAGTCCAGTCATTCAGTCATGTCCAACTCTTTGTGACCCCATGAACTGTAGCAAGCCAGGCTTCCCTGTCCATTGCCAAGTCTTGGAGCTTGCTCAAACTCATGTCTATCGAGTCAGTGATGCCATCCAACCTGTCGCCCCCTTCGCCTCCTGCTTTTAATCTTTCTCAGCATCAGGATCTTTTCCAATGAGCCAGTCCTTCACATCAGGTTGCCGAAGTATTGGAGTTTCAGCTTCAACATCAGCTTCCAAGGAATATTCAGGACTGATTTCCTTTAGGATGGACTGGTTGGATCTCCTTCCAGTCCAAGGGACTCTCAAGAGTCTTCTCCAATACCACAGTTCAAAAGCATCAATTCTTTGGTGCTCAGCTTTCTTTAGAGTCCAACTCTCACACCATGTTAGGAATTCTATTGTCAGTTTTCTTTCAAAGTGACTTCAGGCTCTCATTCAGATGGACAGGATGGGTTGAAGATAGTAGAACTGTAGGTTTGCCTGTCTCCCAGGAGACAACTACAGGGGCAGCTAACAGATATTGCGCCATTGCCCAAGCCTTCCCCAGTGGCTCAGTGGTAAAGAATCTGCCTGCAATGTGGAAGACCTGGCTCAGGAAGACCCTGGCTCAGGAAGATCTCCTAGAGAAGGAAAGGGCAACCCACTCTAGTGGAGTCTGGTGGGCTACAGTCCACGGCGTTGCAAAAGAGTTAGATACAGCTTAGTGACTAAACAACAACAAACCATTGCCTAAACATTGCCATGTGAATACACAAATGCATGCACATGCACACACACAAGCATACACACACACATTCCCATCAGGCTGATTAATCATAAAATGTTATCTCTAACAATGGTCAAGAAACACAGGGAATTAGTTAATTAGAAAACATTTCACAACGTGTTCAGGGTTTTAGGCTCCACATTTGCATCTGTCAAAGGTGTAATTATGTCAGATAATATACCCGGTGCCAAGATTTTTACATAAACACTTGTGGTCTAGTTCAGAGTTATTTCCCCTGTATGGAGCAGCTGTTGGGAGAAAAATATAAGCTATTAAAAGCAGTTTGAATTAGATGTGGTCTAACTTGCTTAAAATATACAATGCCTAGTCACTTATCAAGCAGAGGAGTGAGTTACTGTTTATTTATTCTGCAGAATGTGTGCCTGGATAAGGTATACAAATTAAGTGCTCTGTAGAAGAGCATGTTACCAGTGCTGCAAGACGCTTAATAGTAAGTCACTTTAAATATGCATTGCAATTCCAGATAAAGTCTTCATCCACAGGCCCACAAATGAGAAACAAATATTGAAGGCCTATCACCAGGGAATGAAGCAATAGAAATTTCCTCTCTTTTTTTCACAATGGTCTTTTAATTTTACTTGGTGACCGTAAACATGATTGCCCTGCTTCCATGGGTAGTCTTTAGAATATAATGGAAAGGCTATTTTTAAACCTGTCCAGTTAAGGTTTAATCAGGGAAGCAGAAGCCGTGTATGTATTATGGAATAAGAACTTCATATCAGGGATTAGATCTTACACGACTGTAGGAGAAGATGAGGAAGGAAAGTTCTCAGAAGAATCAGAAAATGTCTGAGCACATTTTTGTTCTGCTTGGGAGAATGAGCCATCATTTCTGGGACGATGGGTGCCTGCAGTCGCTGGGATGTAGCCATGAAGGCAGGTATAGGGTGAGGGTCGGTCGAGGGTCTTCGCGGCTCCTCCCTCTGCAAATTCACAGCTGAGCACCTGGAGATGTTCTGGGGTTGCTGCTGACCAGCAGGGTGAAATTGGGGAAGGATGGCTAGCTGGAGGTAGGCAGGGAAAGAAAAGGATACTTGTTGGTTACTTTTTCTACAAAATCACAACTTTAAAGTGTTTTTTCTAATCAATAGAACTTATTTTTAAAGCAGTTTTAGGTTTATAGAAAGAAAATTGAGCAGAAAATAGAGAATTTCTGTATATTCTCTTTCTCCACCCCAAGTTTCACTTATTTTCATTATCTTTCTTAGTGTGCTACATTTAGTAAATTGATGAACCGATATTTATTATTATTAACCAAAGTCCATATTTATTTCAGAGCTCACTCCTTGTGCCACCTAGTTCTATGAATCTTGACAAATGTATAATACAATGTAATGTATCCACTATTATAGTGTACAGTATTGTTTCACCACTCTAAAGACCCTCTGTGCTTTCATCTAACATATGCAAATATGCTTAGTCCCTCACTCAGTAGTGTCCGACTCTTTGCGACCTTATGGACTGTAGCCCACCAGGCTCCTCTGTCCATGGGGATTCTCCAGGCAAGAGTATTAGAGTGGGTTGCCATGCCCTCCTCCAGGGGATCTTCCCAACCCAGGGATCGAATCCAGGTCTCCAGCATTGCAGGTGGAATTTTTTATCATCTAAGCCACCACGGAAACCCAAGAATACTGGAGTGGGTAGCCCTATCTCTTCTCCAGGGTATCTTCCCAATCCAGGAATTGAATCAGTGTCTCTTGAATTGCAGGCTGATTCCTTATCAGCTGAAGTACCAGGGAAGCCCAACATATGCTACTATCCCTCCCATAAATAAAAACTTGCTAAACCTCTCCATTAAAGAAAATGCCAAGTCTCATACATCTTTTTATTCATCTTTGTGTAATATTAATTCCTTTTCAAATGGTGTTATGTTACCTGTTAGATGTCATTTAATGCAAACATTGAGATATAATGTTAATGGTGATTAACATATCTACAATTAGGGCATGGAAAAGGAAAACAATTTGTTAATATAATCACAAATGTATCCATGTTAAAATTAAATAGAAATACTAATAACTACTACTTATTCCTGTAACTGGTCACATGTTTGTAATTTACAGTTATAATTTCCTTCTGTCTCTACTATTCTATATTTCCTTTGCCCTCAGCAAACATACATTAACTGGTGTTTAATGTTTCCTTAACTAGTGTTTCCAGATCTTTGTTTCTAAAGACTCTGGGTTATTAGCAGTCTTGTGTATTGTATTGTGTACAGTTATACTAACTTTTATCAGAAAATATTGAGACATCCAAGGAGATTTCCTGCATTCCAGATATAACCTTCTCTACCATGATCATATGTAGGAACCAAATTCTTCCTTATTCTTATTCTGTGTATTGGCTTGGCCAAAAAGTCTGTCTAGATTTTTCCATAACATGGAACAGAAAAGCCCAAATGAACTTTTTGGCCAACTAGGTAGTTAAGACCAGCCAGGACAACAGTTCCCTTTTTCCCTTGGCTTACTGGCCTGAGAAGTGCTAAGTGGCCAAATGACCCCCTCACGTTCAGTTCAATAGACTGCTACTGCTGTGTTCCCTGATGAGAACATTTCTTTTTCTTAGGAACAAAGACCTTCAAACCAGCAGATTTCAGTGTTGTGGAGATAAGAAGAAAATGATCACTATTGAATCTTCAGAGTCAGTAGTGAGAGGATCCACTCCCATTTTCTCTTTTTGATTTTAGACCCATGGGTCCTGGCTAGGGGAGATGTAGCCCCATATACTGCCTGTGGATTTAGGGCACATGTACATCCTCAGGACATTGCATCAGCCTGTAAGTTATTGCCTCTCAGCTGGCACTGTAATTGAGCCTCCAGAAAGGCCATTCAATTTTCTCTCAGGCTCTCTGCTTTCCCGTGATGGGGAACATCAAAAGACAAGTGAATCACATGGGCAAAAGGCCATTGTTGCACTTTATATTCTGTAAAATGAGCTCCTTGGCCATAAAGAATCCTATGTGGACTACAATGATAATAAATAGAGAATTATGTAAGTCCAAAGAAGGTGAGTTGACACAGAATTTGGGGCACAGTCAGTGCCCTGAGTGAGCAGTAGTAAACCATTGCCCGTCCCTAATAGACGTGGTCAGATATAATCAAGCTACCCTGAGGTGACTGACGGACCCCTCTGGAGAGTGATGTTCATCTGTGCTGTTAGCAGTGCGGCCCCTCAGCAGTGCTGTAGCCAAATGAGTGTTGGTGAGAGGAAGCTGTGTAGCTGAGCCCATGCATGTCTTCCGCCGCCGTTGTCAATTCCATTTGGTCCATAAACCCGTTGTGGAAGAACACACGTGACTGGGAAAGAGGCTGATTGACATCCACAAGATGGACTGATTTACCCAATGATGAGGAAAGTTTTGTCATTTGCTCAATGATGATGAAAATTTTTCTCTTCTGAGATTTTTCTTTGGTAAGCATTCATAGGCATATTTTATTCTTTCCAAGTCATTGATATTAAGCCAAACTATTAGTCACCAACTATGATGGCATCACTGACTCGATGGACGTGAGTCTGTGTGAACTCCGGGAGTTGGTGGTGGACAGGGAGGCCTGGTGTGCTGCAATTCATGGGGTTGCAAAGAGTCGGACGCGACTGAGCGACTGATCTGATCTGATCTGATCTGATGAATCAGTGTATATCCACGCTTCTGGTCATCTCTCTGAAGAGAAAAAATGAGAAACTTGCTTGCCAGACCTAAAGATTTTAGCTTATCCTAAATATTACAACTTTAGTTGGCTGCCCACTAATTTTTGTCTAGGGACACAAAGATCAATTAGCCAATACCAAAGACCTCTGCTGGTCAAACCATTGGTAATCGCCATGTCATGTCACTTCTGCCCATCATAGTGATGATTTCCACCCTTCTCTTGCTGTTGCGTGCTTGGTCACTCAGTCACGTCCAACTCTTCCAACCGCATGAACTGTAGCCCGCCAGGCTCCTCAGTCCATGTAATTCTCCAGGCAAGAGAACTGGTGTGGATAGCTGTTCCCTTCTCCAGGAGATCTTCTCAACCCAGGGATCAAAACTGGGTCTTCTGCATCGCAGGCAGATTCTTTACCATCTGAGCCACCAGGGAAGCCCTCTTTTGCTGTTAGGGGGCCATCATTTGACCCCTGGGGAATCTTATTATCACCATTGACCCCTGGGGAATCTTATTATCACCATTGACCCCTGGGGAATCTTATCAAATATAAAATCTTACATTTGTTCAGAAGGTAACACTTCCTACTAGTTTGCTGAGAACATAACTACAGCATTCTTCAAAAAAGTTTGCTCTCCTCACCAACATGACAAAAAATAAATAAATAAAACAATGCAGATATTTTTATTTTTTGGTGATTATGTTTTTCTTGGATACTGTGAGAATAGAGAATGATTCCTTCTCTCCCCAAAACTATTTTATCTTCATCGCAAGGGTGATAAATCTGGACCCATATGTCTCCTATTTAGTATAAACATTTTCTCTCAATCCAAAGGTAATGAAATTTTTCTTATATCCCTCAGAGCTAAATACTTGCATTCTGAAGTAAGGACCTTCCTCTAGTTTCTCCAGAGAGGAATTATTTACATTAAGGGCAAAGTTTTTGCTTTTCTCTAGATGTGAGAAGGGGTATATATGTGGTCGTGGTTTAGTCGCTAAGTCATGTCCGACTCTTTCGATCCCATGGACTGTAGTCCTCCAGGCTCCTCTGTCCATGGGATTCTCCAGGCAAGAATACTTGAGTGGGTTCCCATTTCCTTCTCCAGAGGATCTTTCCCGACCCAGGAATCGAACCTGGGTCTCCTGCATTGCAGGCAGATGATTTACCAACTGAGCTATCACAGCTCCTATTAAAGCTCCAAGTTTTGTAAGTTTGAGGCTTTTTCCTGTAGTATCAACCACTCTGTACATAGAGGATGACACCCGCCTTCACCACATCACCCCAAAGATGAACTGGGGCATAGAGAAACTACACAAGGTAAATAAGAGTAATCAAAACATTTAACAAGAAACCCCACATTCTCAGTTACAAAACAAGTCTTAATAAATTTAAACTGATTGAAACTAATGAAGCATTTCTCTGACCACAACTGAAATAAATTAGAAATCAATAGGAAAAAAATCTCCAGAAACATTCCAAATATTTGAAACTTACCTACTCTTATAAATAACCCATGGATCAAAGGAAAAATCAAAAGAGAAATTAGAAAATGAATCTACTTACTATTAATTAATCTCATCTTAAGAACACCTTCACAGAATATTTAGAATAATGTTTGAAAACTATCTGGGAACCATGACCTAGCCAGCTTGACACATAAAATTAAGCGTTGCAGTGTATATTTAACTGGTAACCAATTGCCAACTTATTTCCAAGTACTGTTTTAAACAGGCCTTCACAGTATTTGAGAATTCTGGTCCAGGTGTTCCATGTCCTTCACTAGCATTCAGTATAGTCATTTTAAAAAAGATATGCAGCTAATAGTATCAACTCGTGGCTTTAATTTTCATTTACTTGAGGAGTAATGACTTTGAATTATTTATAGCAGATACACTAGCCTTTTGTGTATCACATTGCAAACAATTTTGCTATGTTTATTAGCAATATTTTTATTTGTAGCATTTTTCAACTCAGTAGGGATCAGTGTGCCATGGACCACAGCTACTGTTACTCTCACAAAATGTGCTATTTTAGAAATCAAACTACACAAAACTCAACTGTACACCTTGCATTGAGTAAATATATTTTTAAGACAGCATGACCAGAGTATGCTTATGTACGCAGATGTGTATGTGAAACTTGCTGTACCTCTTCCAGCATCCTCAGTTCCTTACCATCCAAGCATGGCCAATCCCCAGACTCTGATTTCATGGCTGGGATTTATTAGAACACGTGGTAAGGAGAAAGGAATAATTCTGCTTTAGGTAACTAGTGCATTGGAGTCTGCATGAGTAGCTCTATGGATATATTTTTAAACCAGTAGATGTAATTGATATGTGAAGGGCACATTTTAAAAGAGACACTCTACTAATGTAGTTTCTGTGTTGCATTTTCAAGAAAGCAGTTTATATATAAAAATAACTTGCTTAGTAATTAACAAAAGACCCTGATGCTGGGAGGGATTGGGGGCAGGAGGAGAAGGGGACGACAGAGGATGAGATGGCTGGACGGCATCACTGACTCGATGGATGTGAGTCTGAGTGAACTCTGGGAGTTGGTGATGGACAGGGAGGCCTGGCGTGCTGCAATTCATGGGGTCGCAAAGAGTCAGACAGGACTGAGTGACTGAACTGAACTGAACACTGTTATGCCATTTGCAGTTAACATATTTCCATATCTATTGTATTAGTTATTCCTATTTTATACAGGAAAAAGAAAAAAAAACCTAGGAAGTTCTAGCGATGTGTAAAAGTAGGTGGTAATTATGTCCACCATTGCATAAATATTTTGAATCATTGGCATGTCTGTGTCTGAGCTAATTAGGAGCAAGACTCCAACAGTGATGGCCATGATGCAGCACATGTCCCCCCGTAGCTCCCAGTTTGCTAAGAGAAATAAGATAGTGCAGATAGATTTATGGAGTACAAAGGGTAGAGACAAAAGGGTAGAGCACACATAAAGCCTTGCTCAGTAGATGTAATTATCCACATTTTGCAGCAAAGAAATCAAGCCTCAACAAGGTTAATGGACTCGCTCACAGTGCATAGCTACCTGGCAATGGAAGACACAACAGAATTTACCTCTGATTATTAGAAAGAACACTTTCTTTTGATTCTTCCTCTATCCACTAAGTTCATTCCTCGTAAGTTTCTTGTGTTGTGGGCTCTTGATATGGTAGTGAGCTCTATCTGCACCTTTGTGTTTCAGTTAGATTACACTGTTCTTGGGGTTAAGCACCTTTGTTACAAGTGTATTTTGATGTTGCAGACATGACTCATGCCTCTTCTGCTTCCCCCATGGCCCCCAGCAAAATCTGAGGGAATAACAGATCGTGAGCAGATAGATTCTTGAAAAGCCGCTGTGGCATATGTAGAACAGGCAAGATATACAAGATATATAGAACAGGCAAATGAAGAGCTGGACTCCAGACCAGTATTCCCTTGGGAACTGCACAGACTGTTTGTAACTTTTTGATTTTTATTTTTTTCTTTCGAGAAATGTAGTTGATACCACTCGAGTCATCATGAAATAAAGTAGGTGCTACCCCAACTCATCCTTTCTACATCACATGGCATCATTTGAAGTCAACCACTTAATTATCATGAGACGTTGGTCTTTTTGCATCATCTCTGATCATTTCAATGTCTCCAATCTGTAAAGTGACAAAGAAAAATCTACTGGTCAGGGTTGTTTATAAATTAAGGAACTAACTATTAACAAGGTGACTAGCACCTAGAAAGCATTCAACAAGGTACAATGTCCTCCTTCCACCAACCACCTCTGTAATGTAGTGGTTGGGAAGTTCACATTTAAAAAAAAAAACTTATAAAAAGCCTTTATATCATGTAAAATGCTATCTGGATCATCTCTTTGTTACTTAGAAAAATAGCTCAGACAACATGGGTTGTCAATAAATTCCTAAAGTTACAGTGTGTTACTGAATCTTGAGTCTTTGAGCCCCACACGGTTCACGCAGCCTGCCTCCTGAGAACAGACTCTCCCAGGAGATTCTGAACACTTCCTTGAATAGCTCTGGACCAAAAATACTTCCGTAACAGTTGGCTCTTCTGAACGTACTCCCAGTGGGAAGGGGAAGGCAGGAAGCAAATAAACAAAGTGAATGTGAAAATATCATAAACCTTAAAATATGTCTGTTTGGAAATAACTTTTCCTAGTGTGTGGCAACATGAGCATTCTCTGGCCATTTCAGTCAGACAGCTTGTTAACCCTGGGCAAACACTGAGGGGCGCCTCGTTTTTTGCTGACAGAAATGACCCCCTTAAATAGAGTCTAAAATCGGTAATAATCTTCTTTATCTTAAAGGCTTGTTGCTTTAATTAGAATTCAAATAATGTACATACATTGTTTTCACTTGTTATATAGCATGTGTGCTAAGTCGCTTCAGTCATGTCTGAGTCTTTGAGACCCCACGGACTGTAGCCCGCCAGGCTCCTTTGTCCATGGGGAATTCTCCATGCAAGAACACTGGAGTGGGTTGCCATTTCCTCCTCCAGGGGATCTTCCCGATCCAGGGATTAAACCCACGCCCCCTGCATCGACAGGCAGACTCTACCACTGACCCACCTGGGACGCCTCTCTGCATTTTCTGCAAATCACTAATTAGATCTAAGGACTTGGTCAGTTTTAACCCTTTGAGCAAGACTTTCATCCAGCAGAAGGCACACCAGGTCTGATTGCCTCTTTTATGGTGATGTCTGCAGTCACTGATAATTATTGGCTATATCCATTCTTTCATTAGGACTTGCAAAATAATTTTATTCTAATTTTTTGTATTCATTCTTCATTTGGGGGTTATTCACTGCTAGTCAATGAGACAGAAGACGGTTCTCCTGGGAACAGGAGCAGAGTGGGCTTCTAGGCAAGGCATTGCTTGCTAATTAAGAGTGGTGCCATGGTGACTGTGCTCCTATTTTGCCACGACAAGCATTGCTTTATGAGGTCCTAATCCCTGGAGCTGTCATAGGCATTTTCCCATCATGTCTTACAATCTGTTGAGACATTGCCAATAGATTAAGGAGAGAGATTTTTTTTTTTCAATCAGAAAAGCCTGGAAATTTTATGACTCATTTGAGTAGTGAACCAAATTTCTGAGCTGTTATCTCTTAAAATAACCCATGTTATTTTAAGCCACGTTGATTCAGTTATTATCTTACGTGCAGCCAGAAGCATGCTGAGCATGTAACCAGTCAGAGGCAGACGGGTTATAATGTATGGTGCCCTGGTACGCTGGGACACCAACACCCATCCTGGCTGGCTACACGGAGATCCACAGGGCAGTGTACTCTATTGGGGACTTGAGTTACAGGACTCTACTTGGAGGTGAGAAATACCAACAAATGTAATATTTTCATTATCCAGAAGAAGACCAAAAGAATAAAATGATTGCATGCCTGAGTGTGGGACCAATAACATGATGATAAGAAAAGTCCTAACGTGGTGCTATTGATATTTCATCTGTGACTCCTTTTAGATTGATTCTTTGCCAAGACATCTATTTTTACTGAACCTGGTTCCAACTATGCTATATACGGTCTTGTGACATCTCATTCAGTTCTTGAAGGACCAAATGCTAACTATCCCCTCACCCAGCCGAGATTCTTAGACTCCTTTCTGCATCTGAGATCGTATGGTTATATAGGAAAATAACACAGATTCTTTTCAACCAAAAATAAAGAATCTTAATTCAGAGGAATTTGTAACTTCTTTAGAAAAGTGAAAGTTGCTCAGGCGTGTCCGACTCTTTGCTACCCCAAGAGTTCTCCAGGCCAGAATACTGAAGGCCTTTCCCTTCTCCAGGGGATCTTCCCAACCCAGGGATTGAACCAAGGCCTCCTGCATTGCAGTCGGATTCTTTACCAGCTGAGTCAACAGGGAACATAATCTGTTTTCCCCAAATTTACGATAGGAAAAGACCTTCTAGGCTTCTTCCTATGTAGGTCTGTCTCTGCCCATTTCCTCGTAGGTCATCCCCAGGGAAGAAGAAATGTTTTTCCTCTGTCTGTTTTTGCATGCTTGTACTTAATTTTAATTTTAAAAAGTTAAATTATAATTAAAGAAAATTTTTGCCATTTTCTCTTTTATCCTGTTTCTCATTCAGAATTAGAGTTGTGAGCATGGCAATTAAGAGTACAGTCTGCCAAGACTTGAAAACATTTTTTTCCAAGGAAGATGTACAGATGGCTAATAGGCATATGAAAAGATGCCCAATATCACTAATTATTGGAGATATGCATATAGAAATAAAAATGATTTCTATATGCATGTCTCACAACTGTCTCACAACTATCTCACAACAATTGCATGTCTCACAGTTGCATAGCATCACCTCACATCTGTCAGAATGGCTATCATCAAAAAGTCTACAAATAACACATACTGGAGAGTGTGTGGAGAAAAGAGAACCCTTGTACACTATTGATGGGCATGTAAATTAGTGCAGCCACTATGAAAAACAGTATAAAGATACCTTAAAAAACTAAAACTAGAATTACCATATGATATAGCAATTCAAGTTCTGGGTAGATATCCAGAAAAAAAAAATGAAAACACTAATTCAAAAAGATAGTGTACCCTAGTGTTCATAGCAGCACTATTTACAATAGCCAAGAAATGAAAACAACCCACATACTACCCAATAGATGGTTGGATTAAGAACATGTGGTCTATAAATGCAATGGAATACTGCTGTTGCTGCTGCTGCTAAGTCACTTCAGTTGTGTCTGACTCTGTGTGACCCTATAGACGGCAGCCTATGAGGCTACCCCATCCCCAGGATTCTCCAGGCAAGAACACTGGAGTGGGTTGGCATTTCCTTCTCCAATGCATGAAAGGGAAAAGTGAAAGGGAAGACACTCAGTCGTGTCCTACTCTTAGCGACCCCATGGACTACAGCCTGCCAGGTTCCTCCATCCATGGGATTTTCCAGGCAAGAGTACTGGAGTGGGGTGCCATTGCCTTCTCCACAATGGAATACTACTCAGACTTAAAATATAAGGGGAATATTGCCATTTGCAAAATGTGAATGGGCCTAGAGAATAATGTTGCTCAGATGATAACTTGTGTCCAACTCTTCTGCAACTCCGTGGACTATACCTCACCAGGCTCCTCTCTCCATGAGATTTCCTAGGCAAGAATAAAATGGAGTAGATTGCCATTTCTTTCTCCAGGAGATCTTCCCAACATGGATTGAACCTGCATCTCCTGCATTGGCAGGTGGGTTCTTAACCACTGAGCCAATAAGACAAGCTCCCAGAGAATATTAGACTTAGTGAAATAAGTCACACAGAGAAAGGCAAATACTATATTATATCACTGATATGTAGAATCTAAAAATGATACAAATGAACAAATGTGCAAAACAGAAACAGACTCACAGATGTAGAAAACAAGCTTGTGACTTACCAAAGGGGAGTGGGAAGAGGGGAGGGACAAGTTAGGGGTATGGGATTAATAGATACAAATTACTATATTCAATGTTACTAAATTGAAACATATAAGTAAACAAGAAGATACACTGCATAGCACAGCTGACTTATATCCATTATCTGTAAAGAAATATAATCTGCAAAAATACTGAGTCAATATTGTACATATGAAACTAACACAATATTGTAAATTAACTATACTTTGATTTTTTAAAAAAGGATATAAGAACATTTGAAAAATATAGCCTGCCCAGCTAAATTTGCATTTTATATAAAAAGCAATTTTTAAAGAAAGTCTGTGCCCCCCTCCATTTCTGGGTTCATACTTTGAATTAATTAATTATCTAAAATTCATATTTAGATGTGTGCCTTATGTTTTATTTGGCAATTCTATCCAGAACAGCAAATTCCAAGGGTGGGGGAACGGGTAAAATTTTAAGAATGCCACAGAAAAAATGAAGTCCCAGGAACTTAAATTTTGAGTCAAGGTGAGAGTTGAGGAGGCTGAACAGTCACAGCTCAAGGCTTGGAATGCCCTCATTTCTTACAAGGGTGGAGAAAACAGAGAGGGTGGCATGAGGACAGTCTGATGGGGGTGCCCTGTGTTGCCTCTAAAGCCAGAGGGCATGGATTGGTTAGGGGACTGAATAGGATCTAGGAAAAGCAAGAGAAGTGTCTGTTTTACTTAATTATTTTTTTATTTTATTTTTTAAATTTTATCATTATCCTTGCCAAGATAACGTTACTGTCTTCTCTTTGATGCGAGTAACTTCGGCCAGATAGCGGTTTTACTTCGGAAATGCTTTTGCTGGAAGGTCACACTGGATTGAAAACAACGGGTTGTGTATGTGTTTGCTTGCGTGTATGTACACTGTGAATATACGCGTAAGTGTTGGTGGCTATTTTATTTGAGGGTCCCTGGACCCAATTCTTGAATGGGGGTGGTGATTCCCCCATCAACAAGGACAGATCCTCTGTGACACCAGCTGGGTGGCCTACACCAGCTTAGTGTCCCCTCCTCCACTGTGACTGGCTCCCCTCAAGAGATCATCAGATTCCACAGCAAAGAGCTCAAGACGGACCCCTCTCCACTCTTCCCCTACAGACTTCAGCCACAAGCCTAGGTTGCTGCCAGTACCTTCGGACGGAATCAGAGGTTCTCAACCCAGCTTGGGTACAATTAATTGGCTAGAGTGGCTCACAGAACTCCAAGAAATATTTCATTCTCTAGATCACTAGTTTATTGTAAAATGAAAGCACTCAGAAACAGCCAGATGGAAAAGAGGCACAGGACATGGGAGGGCAGGAGGGTCTCGCGCCCTCTCCAGGCCTGACGCACCTCCAGTGCCCCGACATGTTCACCAACCCGGAAGCTCTCTGAACAGTGCTTCCGGAGGCTTTATTACATAGGCATGACTCATTACATCATTGGCCATCCGGGACTGATTTAACCTCCAGGTACTCTTCCCTCCCCAGAGGTCAGGTTTGTAAGACTGAATATTCCAATCCTATATGCAGAGTACATCATGAGAAATGCTGGGCTGGAAGAAGCACAAGCTGCAATCAAGATTGCAGGGAGAAATATCAATAACCTCAGATATGCAGATGACACCACCCTTATGGCAGAAAGTGAAGAGGAGCTAAAGAGGCTCTCGATGAAAGTGAAAGAGGAGAGTGAAAAAGTTGGCTTAAAGCTCAACATTCAGAAAACGAAGATCATGGCATCTGGTCCCATCACTTCATGGGAAATGGGGAAACAGTGGAAACAGTGTCAGACTTAATTTTGGG
>NW_011494608.1:3128004-3131071 GCF_000754665.1 Bison bison bison | reverse complement strand
ATTGCAGCCATGAAATTAAAAGACGCTTACTCCTTGGAAGGAAAGTTATGACCAACCTAGATAGCATATTAAAAAGCAGAGACATTACTTTGCCAACAAAGGTCTGTCTAGTCAAGGCTATGGTTTTTCCTGTGGTCATGTATGGATGTGAGAGTTGAACTGTGAAAAAAGCTAAGCACTGAAGAATTGATGCTTTTGAACTGTGTTGTTGAAGAAAACTCTTGAGAATCTCTTGGACTGCAAGGAGATCCAACCAGTCCATTCCAAAGGAAATTAGTCCTGGGTGTTCATTGGAAGAACTGATGCTGAAGCTGAAACTCCAATACTTTGGCCACCTCATGCAAAGAGTTGACTCATTGGAAAAGACTCTGATGCTGGGAGGGATTGGGGGCAGGAGGAGAGGGAGACGACAGAGGATGAGATGGCTGGATGGCATCACCGGCTCGATGGACATGAGTTTGAGTAAACTCCAGGGTTTGGTGATGGACAGGGAGGCCTGGTGTGCTGTGATTCATGGGGTTGCAAAGAGTTGGACACGACTCAGCGACTGAACTGAAATGAACTGAATCATAAGGTTGGCTCTCCGGGTAGTGAGCCCGCATCTATGCTTGCTGCTGCCGCTGCTAAGTCACTTCAGTTGTGTCTGACTCTGTGCAGCCCTACAGATGGCAGCCCACCAGGCTCCCCCGTCCCTGGGATTCTCCAGGCAAGAGTACTGGAGTGGGTTGCCATTTCCTCCTCCAATGCATGAAAGTGAAAGTGAAAGTGAAGTCGCTGAGTTGTGTCTGACTCTTAGCGACCCCATGGACTGCAGCCTACCAGGCTCCTCCATCCATGGGATTTTCCAGGCAAGAGTACTGGAGTGGGGTGCCACTGCCTTCTCCACATCTAAGCTTAGGTGGGTCCAAAAGGTGACATCAAAGAGACACCTTTGTTGCTCTCATCACAGAGAACATCCCAAAGAGTTTAAGAGCTCTGTGCCAGAAACAGGGTTAAGATTTATATTTATTTATATAGCTATATAAATTTATAAATTTTATTATATTATATAATTTATATATTTATATTTATTATAATATAAATCATAGTGCCACCATGGTGAGTTAAGAGAGAATGTGTGTCTTTGTGTCTGTGGGTGGGATTATGTGTGGTATTTTGGTGGCAGTGGGGGTTGATATCTGTGTGTATCCATGTGTATGTGAGTGTGTGATGCTGGGTGGAGATACGAAGGTGTGTGTGGGTGTGTAGATGACTGTGTAGCAAGCCGTGTGACAGTATTTCTTTCCATTCGATCTTTAGAAATTATTGAAAACTTGCTTTAAAAAAGTTCACAAGTGATTTTCCCTGGCTCCTGAAGCTCCCTGGCTCCTTAATTAGAATTTTGTAAAAATACCATTCATACTCCCTCTCTCCTGTCTGGGCTTTGTGGCTTCAGCTTCTTTCCTCTTTTATTGCCCCGTACTATAAGCCAAATGTTAAATGCATAACATCAAGCAGGATAAAGGCACTGTTGACAGATTGTATATTTGATCTGAGAGAAAATATGTGTTTCAGACAGCCTCCTTGTCCTAGAAAATATGTGTGTTGTCAGAAGTTTTGTGACTGAGGCAGGAGGCTCCAGAAAGAAAATGGGATATTAAATTGTGGAGTGATTTGGACAAGATTCACAAAGTACCTTCAAGTTTCAAGAACTCAGCAGCCAGCTCCACACATGTCTGCCACAGAACATTAATATTTCAGTAAACACAAACCTTTTATCACATGTTCTATTTTGTTTTCCTCCCCTTTGAAATCTTCACAAATTTGAGTAGGAACAAAAGATACAGCTTGATCTGAAGAACAGCCATAAGTTGAAGGTTTATATCACTTAGAGTGCATAGGACAACAACATCAGCTATTTACAGCATAAAATACAATGTGTTAATATTTTATTTCATGTCAAAAGCCACATGTTATGTAGATGTTAGAAGTTTCAGAGGTATTTGAAAGTGGTGTGTGAGATACTCGATGTAAACGGTAAGCATGTATTTTCCTTTAAATACAAAAATATATATAATGCAGAAGAGCTTGAGTCAAATTTATAAGATAAATATAAAGAACAAAATTATTTTCAGTTCAGTTTAGTCACTCAGTCGTGTCCAACTCTTTGTGACCCCATGAACCACAGCACGGCAGGCCTCCCTGTCCAAGTTCCAAGTCCACCCAAACCCATGTCCATTGTGTCGGTGATGCCATCCAACCATCTCATCCTCTGTCATCCCCTTCTCCTCCTGCCCTCAATCTATCCCAGCATCAGGGTCTTTTCAAATGAGTCAGCTCTCCGAATCAGGTGGCCAAAGTATTGGAGTTTCAGCTTCAACATCAGTCCCTCCAATGAACACCCAGGACTAATCTCATTTCGGATGGACTGGTTGGATCTCCTTGCAGTACAAGGGACTCTCAAGAGTCTTCTCCAACACCACAGTTCAAAAGCATCAATTCTTCTGCACTCAGATTTCTTTATAGTCCAACTCTCACAGCTACTTAATTCACAAGTCTTCTTCTTAGCACAAGATGGGATGATGCACTATACAAAGCCATGGCAGTGGAGGGACCATCACTAGGACATTCCTGGGAGGAGAGACAGAGACATGCCCCCACTTCCAGATGAAATAGAAACACCAGCTCAGAGGCCATGTTGGTTCCCTATCTGCACTTGAGCAACCTCAGCCTCAGTTCAGTTCAGTCGCTCAGTCATGTTCAACTCTTTGCAACCCCACGGACTGCAGCATGCCAGGCCTCGCTGTCCATCACCAACTGCCAGAGCCTACCCAAACTCATGTCCATTGAGTCGGTGATGCCATCCAACTAGCTCATCCTCTGTCGTCCCCTTTTCTTCCCACCTTCAATCTTTCCCAGCATCAGGGTCTTTTCAAATGAGTCAGGTCTTCGCATCAGGTGGCCAAAGTAATGGAGTTTCAGCTTCAATATCAGTCCTTACAATGAACACTCAGGACTGATTTCCTTTAGGATGGACTGGTTGGATCTCCTTGCAGTCCAAGGAACTCTCAAGAGTCTTCTCCAACAC
>NW_011494608.1:3124982-3127904 GCF_000754665.1 Bison bison bison | reverse complement strand
CAGTTAAAAAGCATCAATTCTTCAGTGCTCAGCTTTCTTTATAGTCCAACTCTCACATCCATATGTGACTACTGGAAAAACCATAGCCTTGACTGGACGGACCTTTGTTGGCAAAGTAATGTCTGCTTTTAAACACAACCTAGTGAAGTGTTAGTCACTCAGTCAGGTCCCATTCTTTGCTACTCCATGGACTGTAGCCCACCAGGCTCCTCTGTTCATGGAATTTTCCAGGCAAGAATATTGGAGTGGGTTCCCATTTCCTTCTCCAGGGGATATTCCCAATCCAGGGATCAAATTCAGGTGAGATCGAACCCAGGTCTCCTGAATTACAGGCAGATTCTTTACCATCTGAGCCATCAGGGAAGCCCCAGCTTAGTGAAAGGTAGAGAAAATAATAGTGAGAAACTAAATTGATTTAAAATGTGATTCACTGAAGAAAGCAAGAAAAATATCAATATCTGAAATAACAAAGTAAATTAAATTAATTTAAAAGGTATTTCACACAGTATTTGCATAATTCAATTCATATTATTTTACATTTTTATATATTGCAAAGTATAGAAGTTTCTTGGGAATAATTTCTCATAAAAATACTTTTATATGATTTAGATAAAATGAATGTCCCTCTTCCACACCTTCATCTACTAAGGGAAGGATGAGATTATGTTTTATATAATTTATGTTTTACCGTCTCTATCCTCACTTTGCTGCTGCTGCTGCTGCTGCTGCTAAATCACTTCAGTCATGTCTGACTCTGTGCGAACCCGTAGACGGCAGCCCACCAAGCTCCCCTGTCCCTGGGATTCTCCAGGCAAGAACACTGGAGTGGGTTGCCGCTTCCTTCTCCAATGTGTGAAAGTGAAAAGTGAAAGTGAAGTCGCTGAGCTTTGTCTGACTCTTCGAGACCCCATGGACTGCAGCCCACCAGGTTCCTCCATCCATGGGATTTTCCAGGCAAGAGTACTGGAGTGGGGTGCCATTGCCTACTCCGATCCTCACTTTATGTATATATATATTATATAAATATGTAAACAGTTCTGCATTTGTTTCATGGATTTATATACTACACTTTAATTGACAATATGATTTTAAAATATGATTTTTAAATCATAAATATAATATGATTTTTTTTAAAAAACTGCTTTCAAGCAGCATCAAATTTGAAAATCTGGTTAGTGTACAGAGCTATAGTCCATTTTCTCTAATTTTTTATGATATGGATTAATGATCATTTATATTGTAAAAATCTTCCACACATAATAGAAAAATAAAATGATACTTTATCAAATTTCAATCCCAGCAGCATTGAGAATATATGTATATATCAGTTCCATCAACTTGCTAACAACATATATAATTCAATTAAAAAGAAATAGACAAATCTATTTTGTAAAAAAAAAAAGTACCTCATAATTTTACTAATTAGTAGTTAGGTTAAGTAACTTTTTAATTTTTATTTATAATTTGTATTTTCTTTTCTTTGTAAGAATATTTAAATTGTGAAACTTTTAAAAGTTATATTATTTTCAGATTTATTTGAAGAGGTTCTGTACATAACTAGGGCAATTTGATATATTGCAGCATATATTTTTCTCAGTGCTTTACTTACCTTTCTGTGTGGTTTATGAGACAGTTTTTCACAGAAGTGAAGTTTGACTCAGTTGAATTTTTTTTTCCTGTATTGATTCTGCTTCCTGTGGCTTTTTAGAAACAATTTCTTTATACAAACAATATAATCATATTCTCACATAATTTCTTTTAAACTTTTTGGAATTCTTTTTTAAGACTGTATTCTTAAATCACTGACTTGTCTAAATGTATGAAGTGTTGACTAGCTGTATTTGTTCTTCAAATGCATGACTTAATGACCCCACGCCATGTAAAGAACTAGTTTGGTGGTGCTCGTGGTGTCCGACCACGAGTCGCTCAGTCGTGTCCGACTCTTGCCACCCCATGGACTGTAGCCTGCCAGGCTCCTCTGTCCATGGGATTCTCCAGGCAAGAATACTGGAACGGGTTGCCATGTCCTTCTCCAGGGGATCTTCCTGACCCAGGAAGGCTGACTGAGCTATGAGGGAAGCCCAAGAACTAGTTTAAAGGAAAGGAAAGGAAATCAAAGTGGCTCAGTCATGTCCAACTCTTTGCAACCCCACGGACTGTAGCCTACCACGTTTCTCTGTCCATGGGATTTTCCAGGCAACACTACTGGAGTGGGTTGCCGTCCCCTTGCCATCCCCTTCTCCAGGGGATCTTCCCGACCCAGGGATCGAACCCGGATCTCCCGCATTGTAGGCAGAGGCTTTACCGTCTGAGCCACCAGGGAAGTTCCTAAGAACTAGTTCCCTCTTTTCCAAAGAACTTTCTTGCAGGACCCTGCAGATAATGCATGGTCTCCCTCACTAGGGGGCGCCATTCACACAACCCTCAATAGGGACTCACCCATTAGGGCTGTGTAACAGATGCTTCCCTCTTCAATGTCAACCATTAACTGAATTTCCAAATGCAAGACAATCTATTAATGGACTCATCTGCTCTAATGACCAGTCTGTAAGCAGTTCACACATACGTCACTATCTTTTAATTACTTAAACTTTAAAATAACTTATTTCTGATTAAACAGCAACATTTCTATTGAAATATTAGCTAGATTATTCTGTTTTATTGAAGTATAATTGACATACAACATTATGTTAGTTTCAGGTGCACAATATGATGACTCGATGTTTGCATAATTTACAAAATGATCTCCACAATGAATCTAGTTAACATCTGTCATCATACAGAGTTGCAAATGTTTTTTTCTTGTGATGAGAATTTTTCAGATTTACTTTCTTCAGTTCAGTTCAGTTCAGTCGCTCAGTCGTGTCCAACTCTTTGCAACCCCATGAATCGCAGCACGCCAGGCCTCCCTGTCCATCACCA
>NW_011494608.1:3103725-3124210 GCF_000754665.1 Bison bison bison | reverse complement strand
CCTATTTGGAACCAGTCTGTTGTTCCATGTCCAGTTCTAACTGTTGCTTCCTGACCTGCATACAAATTTCTCAAGAGGCAGATTAGCAACTTTCAAATTTGAAGTGTAATATTATTGACTATAGTCACCATGCTCTTCATTACATCCTCATGACTTATTATTTTATAACTGGAACTTTGTACCTCTTGATAGGCTCTGCTATTCTTACACATTTTCCTTTCCATATGAATGTTAGAACACTTCATCAAATGCCATGAAAAAACCCTTTTGGAATTTGATTAGGATTGCTTTGGATGTAGAAATCAATTTAAGGTCTTTACAATATCGATTCTTATCGTCCTTGAACTAACTAGATTTCTTCATTTACTCAAGTATGTGTTTTCACTGTCTACTTAGATGAGACTATTTTGGTTTTCTTTAATAATATTTTAAGGAGATGAAATATATTGGTGTATTTTCTAACGTGAAATATTCCTTGCGTTTTTGGAACTAGAACGGTGTCCTTTAAGCTTGGTCTTTTACTGCTTTTTAGCATGTTGCTGAGTGTGTTACTAATGCAAGGACACTCATTGGCTAAGTACTCATATTGTGAGGTGGCACATGAGGTTGCCTAGTAAGAAAAGAAAAGAAAATACTGACTTGATGAATTATATTAATCCCCACTCAAACATCCCTCTCCATTTAACACTGGGTTTCTATCATTGTTCACATAATAAAACTTTATGTCTAGTGATTGTCAGATATCCTGGTTATGTGATGAAAACAGTATGCATATAAACAGTTTGCAAACGGTAATTGTAGATGTCACAGATGTAGACATTTAGGAGTCAATAAAGGATTTGCAGAAAGCCCAAATCATTAGTTTATTCAATGAATATTGATGAATCAACAACTATATATCAGAAATTATTTTATCTGCCAGGATATAATAGTGAAACCAAATGGGTAAGATCCCACCACTTCACTGAGATTATACTTTATTGAGTGATAAAAGTAAAAAAAGTTGGCTCAGTGGTTAAGAATCCACCTGCCAATGCAGGAGAAATGAGAGACACAGGTTTGATCACTGAGTTGGGAAGATCCCCTAGAGAAGGAAATGACAACCCACTACAGTATTCTGGCCTGGAAAATTCCATGGGCAGAGAAGCCTTGCAGACTACAGTCTATGGGGTCGCAAAGAGTTGGACAGAACTGAGCACATAATTATAATATAAAAATTTGAAGTAAACTTTATATACGTTGAAGCATTGGAAAAGACTCTGATGCTGGGAGGGATTGGGGGCAGGAGGAGAAGGGGACGACAGAGGATGAGATGACTGGGTGGCATCACCGACTCGATGGACGTGAGTCTGAGTAAACTCAGGGAGTTGGTGATGGACAGGGAGGCCTGGCGTGCTTCGACTCATGGGGTCGCAAAGAGTCAGACACGGCTGAGCGACTGAACTGAACTGAACTGATATACATCTTGAGTGCGTGCTCTTAACAAATACATGTGCCCATGTAACCTATCCCTCTCTCAAGATAAAAAATATTTCCATGAAGTCTCTTCCCAGTCAGTTCCCACCCCGGCAGAGAGGCAACCACTTTTCTGATTTTTATCCACCATAGGTTAGTTATGCCTCTTCTAAAGCTTAACATTAATGGAATCATAAAGAGTGCATTCTTTTGTGTTAGACTTATTTCACACAGGGTAATTCCTATCAATCTCATTCACATAGCTGCTAGTTCACTGGTCTCTCTCTCTAAACATCAGCTGTAATCTCTTCTCAGTACTTCCAGGTTCCAGCTTCTGTTTCTTCACTGGGTCCCTTGACATCTCCCACTGTGATGCATAGTTTAGAGACAGGGATTACATGGGGGATGTTAGCACTTCTGCCTCCCTTTTATTACAGCTGCTTCCCTTTTATTTCCCCACTAAACTCCCTCTGTTCTTCCAATCTCTCTCTCCTTTGATACCACAAACCAACAAGATTGTAACTTTCTACTTTCCCAACAGTGTATGTAGATTGAAGAACAAAAGAAAAGAAAGCTAGTTACTCAGTCGTGTCTGATTCTCTGTGACCCCATGGACTGTAGCCCACCACGTTCCTCGGTCCGTGGAATTCTCTATTCAAGAATATCGGAGTAGGTTGCCATTTCCTTCTCCAGGGGATCTTCCCCACCCAGGGATCAAACCCAGGTCTCCTGCATTGCAGGCAGACTCTTTCTTGACTGAGCCACCAGGGAAGCCAGCTTGAAGAATAATCTTGTGTTTAAAAAAAAAAGCTACAGAAGGTTACATCTCTGTTAGTACAGTGGATACCTTTCTCCAATTTCTTCCTACTTTGGTTACTTTCAGAAAGGATGGTGGCGGTGGTTGTTTTAATCTTTTGTCCAGATTTTATAAATGTGACTTGTGGGCACAGTAGTTTCGCCAAACCACTTTATCATTACTAGAAGCTGTGTGTACATTGCATTATTTATAAAATCTTCTTTGCGGATAGTAATCTGTAAATGTTTCCTCTCCAAGTATCCATCTCTTTGACTTTTTGTTTTATTTCCCAGAGGCTTTCTTCGAATTTGTCTTTAAACTGTTGAATTGATATTTATTCTTACTTCAAATGATATTGTTCTCATTTTTATAGAAGCAGCATCTGCTCTAATCTTTCTGGGGACATCAATTATTTTTCAGAAGGTTTATTCTGTATTACGCACAAATATTTCACAAGAGAGGAAGCAGGGAATGGGAAGCTTGGGGATTCAATCTGGACCTATATTTATTTTCACCTCTAAAAATCTATGGGAATTTGGGAAAAGCTGCTGTGTGAATCAGAGTCCAACCAAAGAAGATTAAAATATTTGCCATAAATAATACAGGTGGGTTTTGTACGGGGAATTGGATTCACAGGTGATGGGAGAGGCGGAGGGGCCCAAGCAGTGGAGGATGAGGCAACTGAGGCTTTAGAAGGAGAGGAAGCTTATGTTACCTCTCAGTGGAACAAAGCAGGGGGTGTTGTTACCAAGGTCTGTGCAATAGACCTGAAAGAAGAAAGTAAGGTGGCCCTGCCTGGAGAGAGAGGAAGCTCCACTTCAGAGGCAGCAGCTGTTAGACATACAGCCCGAGGCAGAAAAGCAAAACGAGAAATGTCCTTGGCGTGTCTTTTCTCCTTCTGTTCAGTGTATTTCTAGTGCCTCCTGTTGGCCAACCCTGGAAGATAGCTGACGCAGCTGCTTGGGAAATGTGGCCTAAAGACAGGGACCAGAACAGGGGAAGGGCCAGGAGAGGACGTGAGAGCAAAGACTGCTGCCAGCACCCGCACCTCTCTTTAAAACTTGACTTACTTTGCTTTGAAGTGGGGTCTTCACGCCTACCATTATGCATCTGAGAGAGTATTATGTAAAATACTATGCACCACTTCCTGGCTCTAATCTAACAAATGATCAATGCTAGGGAAAAATTTCTCTTATAAATTGCTTATAGTGGTTTTGTTTATTGTAAAAAGAGATAAACTGTTAAGGAAAGCACATTATACATGTATCTGTGGTGTAGATTGCAAAAAAAAATGACTACAAATTCCTCCCATTCCTTTATGTATTATTATATTATACATTGTATATTTTTATGTATATACTTTTAAAATGTTGATACTGTTTCTTTCCAACTTGATCTAGAGATTAAAACTTGGCCCAAATAAACATGTGAAAAGATGCTCAACACCACAGGTTCCAGGAAATGACAGACTGACCCAGTGAGATATCATCCCTCATCCACTAAAATGGCTAAAATCTAAACCACTTCCAACACCCAGTGCTGGTGAGGATGTCAAGCAACAGGAACTCTCATTCATTGTTGAGGGGAATGCAGAGTGGTAGAGCCATTATGGAGGATAATTCAAGTCAATTCATTAAAAAAAAAAAAAAAATAGCTTGCAGTGTGGAAAAAAAAAAATGTGATTTTTGCCATGCCTTTCATCAAGTTAAAAATCTTTCTCTCATCCATGAAATCTGGCCTTGACCACGTGATGTGATCTGCCCAACAGTATATGAAATCAATGAACATGAAAAGAGATTAGACTGAGGATTACCTTCTCTACCACCACGAACTCTACCATGACCAGGAGAGGAAGCCCAGGCCGGTCTAATAAAGGAGGTGGCATCATAGAACAAGACAAGCCATCCCAGCTCAGAAACCCTAGGTCAGCCAACCCATTAGTGGACCTACAGAGCAAAAGTTACTCTAAGCAAGCCCAGCAGGAAAAGCACCCTGCTGGACTAAACTGATAATCTACAGCATTATGAGTAAACGACGTGAGTATGGTTTAACGCCACTGAACATGGGGTGGTTTGCCACCCAGCAAAAGACAGCTGATACCTCTCCAACAGCCATTTGTAACCCTGAGGAAGTCACCCGGAGGTGTGGGGCCCAGGTTTGTTGACTGTAAAATAAAGTAGCAGAGTACAGAGCTAGGAGAGGCTGCACTGATTTCTAGTTTTCTTCCAACTCTAAAATTCTGTGATGATGCAGGAGGAAGTTTGATTTTTTTTCTCCTTGTTTTTTCTCCTCAAAGTTATTCAAAGATTCGTTTCCTCTTTCCAAATAATCTAGCTTGGAGGATGGTTTATAAATATCTCATTGTGAAAGCACAGATCTGCTGTCAATGAAATGAGCTCCAAATGTCTACATTAAAAAATTTACAAGAAGTTCAAAGAACTCTCAGAGCCGACAGCTACATCAATACTAATGCTGTCTGTTTCCAACAGTGTCATCATTACCGCGTACTGTAGGAAACGGCTTGGCTTTAAAATCTGAATGATTTAGGTTTGAATACCAGCCCCGTGGCTCTGTGATTCTCAGAAAATTACTCAATATATGGTTATTGGCCAGAAGATACATATAAACATATGAGGATATCTTCCTCTGAATTAGAATTCAGGGAAAGACAATAAAGATTGTGAGACATCATTGCTCTGCTATTCAAGTAGTAAAAGTGGAAAGTAAAAATTCCAGGGGTTAGAAAGATTGTGTGTCAATAGAGTATCCAAAAATACAAAAAATCATGAAATTTCTCAAATTCACATTGATGGGAGAATGGAAAAATGATCTAATGTACATTAAGCATAGTGTTGAAGTTGAAATGGATAAACTATCCCCCCATTCAATAGTGTGAATAAAAGTGAGCAGCATAATTTTCAATCAAAAAATAAATTCCAAAGGATTACATATAACATGAGATATTGTTTTCATGATATTAGAGAAAAAAATATGCAAATATACTATCATATAGATGTGAAAAAATATTTAAAATGCAAACAAGGGAATGATGAATGCAGAATTTAGAAGTGTTTACTTGGGTGGGGACATGGGGCTGGAAAGATAGAGGGGAATCAGGCTGAGGGATTTATGGCCTTTGTTGGGTATCAAAATGGGTAAGGGAACCTTGAATGAACCAATGAAGGGAGTGTTATGTATCAAGGATTAAAATTTAATTCATTTGTGTGCACTTGTTGACCTTGAACCCATGAGAAATAAAGAAATAGTTAATACCCTGAAGCCAAGTAGACTTCTAATTTTGAGTGGGAAAATGCATCAGATTACATAGTCAATAGGACGCCGAAGTCATACAGTGGCAAACAGAGGTGAGGGTAGGAGAGGAGACGCGAGGCTCTGGGTCATTTCTTCATTTGCCCCCAAACTTTATCTGTGATCTGGTGATAAATGAAAAGGTTTTTGGATGAATGGGGCTGTTTCTTTCTGCTTCCTTACATTTTACCATCAGTCTTCACATATTTGAATTATTTTTTTTCCTCCACCTCTCAATGTCTGGCTCTATAATGGGTGAATAGTAATAGATAAACTTTATTGAATGCTCATAAATACTTCTTAGGCATTCATTTATTGAATTATCATAAATATTCTTTTTTTAACCCTCATTTTACAGAGGAGGAAAAAGACTTAGACAGGCTAAAGAAATTGCCCAAAAAGTGACTGGGAAGGGAAATTAATCTAGGCAGTGTGCTCCAGAGATGGTCTTTTCAATTGCTGCATCTTCCTGCCTCTTGGTACCACATGCCTTTAATACTGAATATATTGGTAAAGAAACCCAGAGTCCCCTATTCCTAATGAACATGGAGTGTTTCTCCTGAAGAGAAGCTGTGTTAGCAGTCCCCTGAATTCTCTAAATAGAATCCAGCTCCTCCACCAGATGCTCACTGCTGAGGTCTGTCTCAGCATTCTCCTTGCCCAGAGTTACATACCGTATTATTCCTGACATGCACAAGATACAGTAATGCTTCTGAATACATTGTTTAGGGAGTGAATGGCTCTCTGAATATCTGTTCCTTGGGGCTAGTGTCTGTGGCTACTGCCTTCTGAGTGAGGAGATATTCACAGTCTATGGTGTAAATGACCTATTTGCTCAAGGATATCAATAGGCACTGCTCTCTTGGTTCAGCTGACCTGGAGCCATTAGCACCTGATGCTCGTGCCAGAGTCTTCCCATCAATAGAAACATCTCTGTCAATCCATGTTTCCACTTTAAGGAAATATATCCAGGAGGAAATGAACCAGAGGATCTAGCAGTAGACGACCTCTATGACCATACGGTATTATTACAGACATCAGAGAATGCTTCTCTCTCCAACCTCCTGAAGTGGATCTTGGGGTTCTGGATGCTCCCAGCAGGTACAGAAACATGACAGTCTAAGCTACTGAGACCTCATAAGGCAAAGGCTGTGCAAGGTATAGTGGGCTGGGAGGGGTGTGAGCAGATACTGAATTCCAGCAGCTCAATCTATTGGCAGTTTCTACTTAAGTAATTTGGATAGCCTTTTGGAGCCTCAGGTGCTTCCCTTGCTAAATGAGAATCTTATACCAAATATGAGGTTTCATGAAAATGAAACAAAATGAATGAAATGAGATGGTTCAGTCTTACTTTCTTCAAAGTAGTTTTAATGAGGTGATCTACCTGTTCACTTACATGCTTAGTAAATATTTGTGGAAATGCAATTTCTTGGAAAGTACAACCTAGGTGATGGTGAAGGACAGGGAAGGCTGGCGTGCTGCAGTCCATGGAGTCACAAACTGTCAGGTGTGACTGAGTGTGCTACAGTCCATGGTACTACAAAGAATCAGACACAACTGAGCAACTGAACTGCAACAATGCATCCTTGGTGGCACAGTGGTGAAGAATCCGCCTGTCCGTGCAGGAGATGCCAGTTCTATCCCTGGGGTGGGAAGATCTCCTGGAGGAGGAAATGGATATCCACTCCAGTATTCTTGCCTGAAAAATTCCATGACAGAGGAGCCTGGCAGGCTACAGTCCATGAGGTCACAAAGAGTCAGCTATGACTCAGTGATTGAGCACGTGCAATATCCTAGGTAGGAAATCAACATAAGGAAACTGTGTATGTATCATCAAAACATAAAATAGATAGATACGGTATATAAAATAGATACAGTAGATAATAGAATTTGGAGAAAAGGCATGAGTTTAGAATTAGGCATGTTTTCAAACCTCAGCACTGATTTTTGTGTAGTCTGGGTAAATCAGTTTGCTTCTCTGTCCTTAGGGCTGGCTTCCAGGTTGAACGAGATGGTATCAGTGAAAACATGGAGCACCACTTCCGACTCTCAGTAGAGCTGAAAGGTGTAGTCGCCTTTCCTCATGCCTTTTGCCCACAGAAGAGCAGTCCAACATGTTGGCAGGCATCCAGGGGTCTTAATTATCCAGGTCAGGTTTAGCCTCACTCCCCATCCCCTTGCAGTTGGCCAGTTGGTCATGACCATCAGTTTACTCCTTCCTCTGGACCCAGACAGGACAGCTGTGACTTGAAGATGGCCCCTGCCCCATGAATAAGTGGAACTTTGGACAGAGATTCTCTGGTTCCATCCTTTCCAAGTGTGACCAGACATCTGCCTGCTGTATTATCAATATTCTATGAGACTTAATAACTGCCCACCTTCATGCACAGGTCTCTAGGATAATAACAACTAGTACCAATCAATCTTTACTGAACCACAAACAAGGCACTGTAGGAAAACTACTAAGATCTCTTTGCAATAAAAGAGAAATCTGAGGTTTAGAGAGCTTAAGTCACGTGTGTGTCGTATATGGTCGGAAATGAACCCAGAGACGTTACTTTGCCAACAAAGGTCCGTCTAGTCAAAGCTATGGTTTTTCCAGTAGTCATGTATGGATGTGAGAGTTGAGACTATAAAGAAAACTGAGCGCTGAAAAATTGATTCTTTTGAACTGTGGTGTGGGGAAAGACACTTGAGAGTCCCTTGGACTGCAAGGAGATCCAACCAGTCCATCCTAAAGGAAATCAGTCCTGAATATTCATTGGAAGGACTGATGGTGAAACTGAAACTCCAATACTTTGGCCACCTGACTCATTTGAAAAGACCTGATGCTGAGAAAGATTGAAAGCAGGAGGAGAAGGGAACGACAGAGGATGAGATGGTTGGATGGCATCACCGACTCAATGGACAGTTTGAGGAAACTCCGGAAGTTGCTGATGGGCAGGGAGGCCTGGTGTGCTGCAGTCCAAGGGGTTGCAAAGAGTTGGACATGGCTGAGCAACTGAACTGACTGAACTGACTGAACTGAATGAACCCAGTTGATCATATTATACTATGGACTCTGCTAGACTTTTTGATCCATGTCATATATTTTACTGGAGAAGGAAATGGCAACCCACTCTCGTATTCTTGCCTGGGTAATCCCGTGGGCAGAGGAACCCAGGGAGCTACAGTCCATGGGGTTGCAAAGAGTTGGACATGATTAAGCATGCATGTGTTTTACAGTTTAAAAAATCTCTAGAAGATTCCACATTCTCTGCTTCTAAAGCCAAACCCTTGCCCAGATACCTGCAGGGGCGAACTATTCTCATTTTAATCTTTAAACATAGCCCTAGATCTCACCTGAGTTTGAGTCACAGCGGTTTCTTTTCTTTGAATTCCTTCTCTTCCCTGGGGATTCCTTTCTTCCCATCTCATCTCCACTCCACACTGACACTGTATCAGCTGCAGTTCCTGAGGCCTGGTTGATTTAACAGCCTCAGCAACACGGCCTCCCAGATCCACAGAGCTCTCCTCCTCCTTCCCAGCAGACTTCAGAGTGGGTTTGCACATTTTGGTATTCTCCCTGTTTGGTTTTCTGCACTGTTCCCACACCTCCCTGGAGGAATGACTCAGCTCTTGGTGTTTCACAGTTCAATCCCATGCTTCTTGTCTCTTATGCTAGGCTAGTGCTCACCCTGCTTCTATGAAACTGCACGTCGGTAGTGACATGTGAGTGCATGCAGTCAGGCTTAACCCTATGCAAAGTGCTTTCATATATATTGTTTAGTCGCTCAGTCGTGTCTGACTCTTTTGTGACCCCATGGACTATAGCCTGCCAGACTCCTCTGTCCTTGGGATTTCCCATGCAAGAATACTAGAGTGGGTTGCCATTTCCTTCTCCTTTCATGTATATTTTATATACATACATATATATATTTTTATATATATATATTAAATCTACTTCACAGGAATAATATAAAATAAGAAAATATGTGGAAGTATAAATTTAAAAAGACATACAGAATCCCAAAGAAACTTACCAGCATTGTAAATGAGGTTTCTCATTTGATCATTATAGCTGAGGTACTCATGTATTTTGGCATCCCATTTAGTTTAAAACCAAATTTCTTTTCCAGTCCTGCCCTTCACTTACTACATCCCTGGGCTGAGTGTCTCTTATCTTCTGTAAGTTTCCATATCCATACAACAAGAATCATATCAACCTTTCCAGGCTACGGTGACAATTAAATCATTTAAATACGAATAGTCTACTCGTATGTTTTGTACTTTTTCTTTTTTTCATGGTTAGTCGTGTCCAGCTCTGTGACCCCATGGACTGTAGCCCACCAGGCTCCTTTGTCCCTGGTGTTTTCCCAGCAGAAATACTGGAGTGGGTTGCCATTTCCTCCTCTGGGGATCTTTCTGACGCAGAGATGGAACTTTTTTTGCGGCTCCTGCTTTTGAGGCTCCTGCATGGCAGGTGGATTCTTTACCTTTGTGCCACCTGGGAAGCCTTGGCATTTTTTTGGGGGGGGAAGGGGGATCAAAAATTATTCTTGTTTTGTAAACAAGATATCAGAATCACAGAAGATCAGGGCTCTGCAAGTTCATAGGGTGTATTAGCCTTCCTTTCTCCAAAGCAGAGGTCAGCAAACTTTGCCCGTGGGTCAGATCCCGCCTTCGGAAACAACGTTCTGTTGGAACTCCAGCTCCCTTATTTGTTGGTGTGAAGTCGAAGGCTGGTGTTGCTCTCCAGGGTAAGCTGAGTAATCAGGTACGGAGATCACGAGGCCTACAGAGCCTGAGCCATTTACCACCTGACACTTCAGGAACAAGTTTCCTGCACCCTGGTTCCCTGCATGCTGACCCTTCCCTGCTTGGCATCACCCCACGTAGACAGGGAGGTCAGCAGAGAGTCCTGTAACAGTGAAAACAGACAGGACGCTGTTTGGCTTGCTTGGCATTTCTAGGCTGTGCCCTCCTCGGGCCTCGGGGACCTCAGAGACACCTAATATTTTCAGTTGCTCCATCTTAGAACTCAAGCAGGAAATCAACTTGGCTGTAGAATTCTGTGTGAAACATCTTATGTTTCTGACTCCAGTTATGACTCAGAGAGGTAGGGCAGTAAGAAAGCTACTTTTATCTTGTGCCAAAAATGAAAACCGATACATTCACAAAAAAAGAGAGAGAGGGAAAAAAAAAAAAAAAGAGGAAAACGTGAAAGGAGACTTAACAAAGGTTTTGTTTTTCTTCCCTCCAGACCTCACAGGGCTGTCTTTGGCTGGGGGCCACGTTTGGACCGCCAAGTCTTCAACACCACAATCCCAACTTCTCGAGTGGCTCAGACAGTAAAGAATCTACAATGAGGGAGACCTGGGTTCGATCCCTGGGATGGGGAGATCTGCTGGAGGAGGAGCCCCCTGCTTGTAAGGGACTTTCTGCTGCTGGCCACCCAGTTCCTACCCCTTTGTGAAGGTTTTGCTTCTCTGCAGACCTTGTGTTCCCTTCCCCAGAGAGTGAGCCGTAGGACCCACTGTGTCCTGAGATCCTTGTCTGCCCAAAATGACTGGCAAGTTCCCAGGACCTATCAAAGAAGACTTGTTTGCCAATTTCAAGACACCTGGAGGATGTTCTTTGCTGTAAAGTATTTGAAATTCCTTCGAAGACAAACAGCAAAATATACAAATGGAAAAAGAAGGGAAAAATCCATCTGGTCACAGAAAGAGTAGTGTCTTTGAACATCGATTTTTTTCACCCAGTCATTTATTGGATAAATACTTACTTCAGAGTTATTCTATAAAACACAGTTATTCTCTGTCTCTGTTTTGAGACAGAGAAACATGCTGGTTCTGACTCTCGTAGTAAGAATGTTGAGTGGGAACAGATATTTTTAAGTATCAAGAAATACTTGCTTAATTAAACCTGTAATTAAAACTATAGGAAATAAAACCAGGGTGTTTTGATTTCAAAAAACATCTTGAATTTAAAATATGATTTGGGGTTAAGAACGAAGGATAGATGGTGCATGAAGATCACATGCTAAGTCCTAAGACATGATAAACATGTCATGACATGATAAACCAGGCACTTAGAGTAATAGAATCATAAATACAGCAGTGATGAACTTAGTACTCTGTAGGCTGTGTTTCCTTAGTGTGTGTGTGTGTGTGTGTGTGTGTGTCTGTGTGTGTGTGTGTGTGTCTGTGTGTTTCCAGATGCACAAAGATGACTGGACCTTTAAACATTGTCTAAATTTACTGTGTTAGTTGCTTGATTCAACTCAAAGCACCCCAGACAAGATGTCATTCCTTTGGTGCTTGAAATCTCCAGTGACACGTTCATTTCCTTAGACAACATTTAACTGCCTTTGGAGGGATTTTCTATTGGAAGCTTCTTCATTACGTTAGCATGGGTTTAAGTTGCCCGGGACCTCTTGGCTTTGGTCTTTGTTCTACTTCTACCCAGGAAGTCAAACTCATCTTGCACATGACCACCATCAGGCCTTCGGAGGGAGCCTTCAAATCTGCCTTCAGGCTAAGAACAACCAACTACTCTATACCAAGAATCTTCTTTTTTCATGTGTTTTAAGTGTGCTTTCTGTACTAGACACTGTGATGTGGGATAGGAAGTTGTTATTGTTGTTGTTTGGCTAAGTTGTGTCCGACTCTTTCATGACCCCATGGACTATAGCCCACCAGGCTCCTCTGTCCATGGGATTTTTCAGGCAAGAGTACTTGAGTGGGTTGCCATTTCCTACTCTGGGAGATCTTCTTGACCCAAGGATTGAATCCACATCTTTTGCATCTCCTGCATTTTCAGGCAGATTCTTTACCATTGAGCCACCAGAGATAGGAAGACAGCTGACAACTGGAACAGAGTCATACTTGGAGAAGTTCACACTCTAGGTGGGGCGTGAAACATCTAAATCGGTCAATTATTTTATATGACAGTTTGTGCTGCTGAAGAGGTGGGCCATAGGAGCAAACTGCAGTGAGCATCTCATTTCCAGGCACTGGATTCTTTATGAAAAGTCCACATAGAAATGGCCTAAGGAGGTCCTACCTTGAACCTTGAACCTTCAGATTTAGGTTCAGTGGGAAAGAATGGAACCAAGAACCAAGCTGGAACCATGTTAGCTCCAGGAAGTACTCTTGTGCCTGGATTATAGAAATGCTTCTATATTTATCCCTCTTTCATGGACAAGTGAGCTTGTTTGTCTGTGTATGTATGTGTGTATGGGTGCACGAGAGAGAAAGAAACAGAGATTTAAAGGAAGAAATAGAGAGCATGTTAAAGGCATAGAGAAAAAGCTGGAAATAGAGGAATGGGAAAGAAATATTAGCTGTACTTTTCACCACTTGAGTTCCTTCACAACTGGTCAAAGTACTATATTTGTGAGTGACAGAGGTGCCCACTCCCATCTGTTGGCTCCAATATGTGGAGCCATTCCTGTGGCTGATTTAAATTAAGCTCAGGCTGCAGAGACATATCGTGCATAAGAAATAGGTTACGTCGCTTATATAACTTCTCTTTCCCAAATTACCCCACGCGTTGCCAGTCCACAGGCACACAGCACAGGAAGCTGGTCTCGCCCTTCGCAGTGCGGTAGAAAGGGGCAGGGCGGAAGCAGAAGCAGACAGATCTGAGTTTGCATATTCTCTCTGCCATTTATTAGCTCTGTGACCTAGGTCGAATCACTTGACCTCTCTGACTTCCACAATTGTAAAAAGCCTCGAATGTGCGCCGAAACTCCCTGGGTGCTATTTTTCACAGAAAAGGATGTTGAGATTATGCATATTGAAATGCAATGTGCTGAAAGATGCAGTTTAGAAAGATTTTTCTAGCAGTCTGTCTCAGGGAAGGGCAGGTGCTGCTGGAGGAAAGAGATCGTAGGCGAGTTTAAAGTCTGTTTCTGGTTTCCTAGGTGAGAATCTTTCAAGAAAGGTGAGTTTTCTGACACCACGACACACAGCTGCCTGCCTTGCAGCAGGAACACAGAAGCAACTGGAATCAACTTTGCCTGGAAAAGGCATGGATAGCTTGACAGGGGAGGTTCAGCACTTGGACGGTGAATAGGAGTTTTATAAGCGAGAAAATGATGATGAGGCATTCCGTGATGAAGGGAAAGAGAATACTAAGGGAAAAAAAAGCACAGAATTGTCTGCCTTATGAAGACTGTTGTTGTTTAGTCACTCACTTCAGTTCAGTTCACTCGCTCAGTCGTGTCCAACTGAGACACGTTTGCCACCCCATGGAATGCAGCACGCCAGGCCTCCCTGTCCATCATCAACTCCAGGAGTTTACTCAAACTCATGTTCATTGAGTCAGTGATGCCATCCAACCATCTCATCTTCTGTCATCCCCTTCTCCTCCCACCTTCAATCTTTCCCAGCATCAGGGTCTTTTCTATGAGTCAGTTTTTCACATTAGGTGGCCAAAGTATTGGATTTCAGCTTCAGCATCAGACCTTCCAATGAATATTCAAGACTGATTTCCTTTAGGATGGACTGGTTGGATCTCCTTGCAGTCCAAGGGACTCTCAAGTGTCTTCTCCAACACCACAGTTCAAAAGCATCAGTTCTTCAGTGCTCAGCTTTCTTTATATTCCAACTCTCACCTCCATATGTGACTACTGGAAAAACCATAGCTTTGACTGACAGACTTTTGTTGGCAAGGCAATGTCTCTGCTTTTTAATATGCTGTCTAGGTTGGTCATAACTTTTATTCTGAGGAACAAGCGTCTTTTAATTTCATGGCTGCAGTCACCATCGGCAGTGATTTTGGAGCCCAAAAAGATAAAGTTTCCACCATTTCCTCATCTATTTGCCATGAAAGGATAGGACCAGATACCATGATCTTAGTTTTCTGAATGTTGAGTTTTAAGCCAACTTATTCACTCTCCTCTTTTGCTTTCATCAAGAGGCTCTTTAGTTCTTCTTTACTTTCTGCCATAAGGGTGGTGTCAACTGCACATCTGAGGCTATTGATAATTCTCCCGGCAGTCTTGGTTCCAGCTTGTGCTTCTTCCAGCCCAGCGTTTCTCATGATGTACTCTGCATATAAGTTAAATAAGCAAGGTGGCAGCATTCAGCCTTGACGTACTCCTTTCCCTATTTGGAACCAGTCTGTTGTTCCATGTCCAGTTCTAACTGTTGCTTCCTGACCTGCATACAGATTTCTCAAGAGGCAGGTCAGGTGGTCCGGTATTCCTATCTGTTTAAGAATTTTCCACAGTTTGTTGTGATCCATACAGTCAAAGACTTTTGCATAGTCAATGAAACAGAAGTAGATGTTATTCTGGAACTCTCTTGCTCTTTTGATGATGCAAGAGATGTTGACAATTTGATCTCTTGTTCTGTTGCCTTTTCTAAATCCAGGTTGAATATCTGGAAGTTCATGATTCATATACTGTTGAAGCCTGGTTTGGAGAATTTTGAGCATTACTTTGCTAGTGTGTGAGATAAGTGTAATTGTGTGGTAGTTTGAGCATTCTTTGGCACTGCCTTTCTTTGGGATTGGAATGAAAACTGACCTTTTTCACTCTTGTGGCCACTGCGGAGTTTTTCAAATTTGCTGGCATATTGAGTGCAGCACTTTCACAGCATCATCTTTCAGGATTTGAAATAGCTTAACTGGAATTCCATCACCTCCACTAGCTTTGTTCGTACTGATGCTTCCGAAGGCCCAGTTGACTTCACATTCCAGGATGTCTGGCTCTAGGTGAGTGACCACACCATCATGATTATCTGGGTTGTGAAGATTTTTTTGTACAGTTCTTCTGTGTATTCTTGCCACCTCTTCTTAATATCTTCTGCGTCTGTTAGGTCCATACCATGTCTGTCCTTTATTGTGCCCATCTTTGCATGAAATATTCCCTTGGTATCTCTAATTTTCATGAAGACATCTCTAGTCTTTCCCATTCTATTGTTTTCCTCTATTTCTTTGTATTGATCACTGAGGAAGGCTTTCTTATCTCTCCTTGCTATTCTATGGAACTCTGCATTCAAAGGGTATATCTTTCCTTGTCTCTTTTGCCTTTCACTTCTCTTCTTTTCACCACTATTTGTAAGGCCTTCTCAGACAACCATTTTGCCTTTCTGCATTTCTTTTTCTTGGGGATTGTCTTAAACCCTGCCTCCTGTACAATGTCAGGAACCTCTGTCCATAGTTCTTCAGGATCTCTGTCTATCAGAGCTAATCCCTTGAATCTATTTGTTACTTCCACTGTATAATCATAAGGGATTTGATTTAGGTCATACCTGAATGGTCTAGTGGTTTTCCCTACTTTCTTCAATTTAAGTTTGAATTTGGCAATAAGGAGTTCATGATCTGAGTCACAGTCAGCTCCCAGTCTTGTTTTCACTGACTGTATAGAGCGTCTCCATCTTTGGCTGCAAAGAACATAATCAATCTGATTTCAGTGTTGACCATCTGGTGATGTCCATGTATAGAGTCTTCTCTTGTGTTGTTGGAAGACGGTGTTTGCTATGCCCAGTGTGTTCTCTTGGCAAAACTCTATTAGTCTTTGCCCTGCTTCATTCCGTATTCCAAGGCCAAATTTGGCTGTTATTCCAGGCATTTCTTGAATTCCTACTTCTGCATTCCAGTCCCCTATAATGAAAAGGACATCTTTTTTGGGTGTTAGTTCTAGAAGGTTTGTAGGTCTTCATAGAACCATTCAACTTCAGCTTCTTCAACATTAATGGTTGGGGCATAGACTTGGATTACTTTAATATTGAATGGTTTGCCTTGGAAACGAACAGAGTTGATTCTGTCCTTTTTTTTGACTGCATCCAAGTACTACATTTTGGACTCTTTTGTTGACTATGATGGCTACTCCATTTCTTCTAAGGGATTCTTGCCCACAGTAGTAGATATAATGGTCATCTGAGTTAAATTCTCCCATTCTAGTCCATTTTAGTTTGCTGATTCCTAAAATGTTGACATTTACTCTTGCTATCTCCTGTTTGACCACTTCCAATTGGCCTTGATTCATGGACCTAACATTCCAGGTTCCTATGCAGTATTGCTCTTTATGGCATCAGACTTTACTTCCAACACCAGTCACATCCACAACTAGGTGTTGTTTTAGATTTGGCTCCATCTCTTCATTGTTTCTGGCGTTATCCCCCTACTGATCTCCAGTAGCATATTGGACACCTACCAACCTGGGGAGGTCATCTCTCAGTGTCCTATCTTTTTGCCTTTTCATACTGTTCATGGGGTTCTCAAGGCAAGAAGACTGAAGTGGTTTGCCATTCCCTTCTCCAGTGGACCACGTTTTTTCAGAACTCTCCACCATGACCCGTCCATCTTGGGTGGTCCTACACAGCATGGCTCATAGTTTCATTGAGTTAGACAAGGCTGTGGTCCATGTGATCAGATTGGTTAGTTTTCTGTGATTGTGGTTTTCTGTCTGGCTGCCCTCTGATGGAGAAGGAAAAGAAGCTTATGGAAGCTTCCTAATGAGAGAGACTGACTGAGGGGGAAACTGGGTCTTGTTATGATGGGCAGGGCCATGCTCAGTAAATCTTTAATCCAATTTTCTGTTGAAGGGTGGGGCTATGTTCCCTCCCTGTTATTTGACCTGGGGCCAAACTATGGAGGAGGTAATGAAGATAATGGTGGCCTCCTTCAAAAGGTCTATGAACGCACTGCCCCACTCAATGTCCCCGACCCCGTAGCAGGCCACTGCCAATGCACGCCTGTGCCAGAGACTCCTGGATACTCATGGGCAAGTCTGGGTCAGTCTCTTGTGGGGTCACTGCTCCTTTCTCCTGGGTCCTGGTGTGCACAAGGTTCTGTTTGTGCCCTCCAAGTGTTTATTTCCCCAGTCCTGTGTAAGTTCTGGCAGCTCTATGGTGGGGTTAATGGTGACCTCCTCCAAGAGGGCTTATGCCATACCCGAGTCTGGTACACCCAGAGTGCCTTCCCTGCAGCAGTCCACTGCTGACCTGTACCTCCACAGGAGACACTCAAACACAGTTCTGTTTTCAGTCTCTGTGGGGTCTCTGGGTCCTGGTGCACACAAAGTTTGTTTGAGCAGTCATGTCCAAATCTTTGAAACCTCATGGACTGTAGCCCTCCAGGCTTCTCTGTCCATGGGATTCTCCAGGCAAGAATACTAGAGTGGGTCACCATGCCCTCCTCCAGAGGATCTTCCCAAGACAGTGATAGAAACTGCTTATCCTACGTCTCTTTCATTGCAGGCAGATTCTTTACCCGTTGAGTCATCAGGGAAGCCCTTTGGTTATCCCATGTTTGTGAAAATAATTAATTTTGATGGTTTTCACACTGTGCTTGCATATTTCACATATGTAGTCATATGAAAGCCATTTACCTGCACTCACACAATTGATGTCCTTTTCACAGTTTTTCAGAGTATCTTTCATTCTTTAGGTAAAGACATAAGGTAAGAAAGCGAATGTTTTCCCCAATTTTATTGTAATTAGTGCACAGGATGCATGTAGGGGAGAGGGGCCTGGGTGTTCAATATTTCCTGGGAGCTACTCAAGTGCTCTCTCCACCAGACCAGAGAGTTATTTTTACTCTTCATTCAGATATTACTTATATCTCTTATCTCCACATTGTAGACCATAGAACCTAGTTTGTTAGTCATTCTGTTGTGTCTGACTCTTTGTGACCCCATGGACTGTAGCCAATCAGGCTTCTCTCTGTCCATGGGATTCTCCTGTCAAGAATACTGGATTGGGTTGCATTTCCTTCTCCAGGGGATATTCCCAACCCAGGGATCAAACCTGGATCTTTCACATTGAAGGTAGATTCTTTAATGTCTGAGGCACCCAGGGAAACTCTGCAATAAACATAGTTCTATAATAAACATAGAACCCAAGATGTCATTAATTTCTATACCTGTGATGTTAAAGATGAGAACTCAGATAATTTTCCTAAAGCTTTTTTTTTTTTTTTTTTCCATTTGCCATAAAAGACAGAGACAAATGAGATCATTACTCTTTGGGCTTTGGGAGTGGGTATGATGAGATTTTAGTATTGAGTGGAGAAGTACTCATTTGAGACTTCAAATTCATATTGATGGGAGAAATGAAACAATTATCTCAACCATTCTGGATAAGACAGAAGTAGGGGTTAAAGTCAGGGCATAGATCCTGAAAGATTGTATCAAACAAGGTAAATTTTGACATGAACAAGATATCTTTAGTGTTCTCTGTACAACTCCACAGGACAAGAATGGGATTAAGAATGTAGGAATTCTCAAAAGCACTGTGTTTACATCACATAACTGTACAGCTTTGTTTTATAGAGTGTGCTTTGTGGAGAATGATGATTCCATCATTTAAATAAAAATTATATCAAATCCCTGGCAGAGAAATTGAGGTTTTTCACTCATTTGAGAGAAAAAATAAATGAACTGTTTGATAAGTGTTAGTGATGGTGTAGGCAAGTAGGTATGTGTGCATTGCTGGAGGAAATGTAGATTTATATAGCCACATTGAAATTGTTTCAAAAAGTATATTACAATATGAAATTCATAATCAACATGCCCTAAAATGGTCATTTCTACTGCCTGCTCTAGAGAAAAATGGGAAGTAAGGCACAAGAATGCTCATTAAGGCACTGTTTATAATACTGAGCATTAAAAACACATCTAAATGTCTAACAATAGAGAAATGGCTAAGTAGACATATGCATTCATCCTTTATAATATGAAGAAACACTTAAATGATATAGCTGTACATGCTGTTATAGAGAGTCATCCAAGATTTATTGTTGATAAACACAAGTGGAGCAATACATATGATGTGATACAACATATACACATGTTCATATAGTAAACATTCCGTATTTTTACAAAGTACATTAATTAATCATTAATTAAAGGTCTGAAAGGGTATGCACCAACCCCAAGTAGAAGAAAGTCTTCGAAGAGGATTTTAGCTTACAATAGATTTTTCCTATTAACTCTGATTCTCCCTCCTCCAAATGTCCATGCCCTGAGACTTTTCCGTTACTCTCACTAGTGGACAGCGTATTTGTATCAATACTCGCTACTTGGTGCTGATTGAGCCATACTTGCTTTGGAGGAGAAAACTGCACCAAGTCTGAATTTAGACCTTAAGACATGTTTCTGCTTCCCCTCTTGCCTTCTGCCATTACGATCAGAAGAACATTTCTGGGACAGCCCACTGGTCACAGACAAGGAATGAGAGGAACATGGGTCATTGCTGCTCCAGTCAGCCTTCAGACATTCAAAGAGAAGCAGAGCAGAAGGCAGATGAAACCAGCTGAACCCACCAACCTGCACATGCAGGTTGGTAATAAGACAGCTGTTTTAGGCCACTGAGCTTTGGGCTGGCCTGTTATACCGCATTATTGTGGTCATAGTTGACTAATACGTAGCCTAATTTCTGGTATTTATTTTTCTAGGGAAGGACAATAAAACAAAGCATACTAATACCATGCATAACAGTAAATATTAAAGAAGAAAGTCAGCTAACATTTGTCTACTTGCTTTTTATTGTCTTCAGTTCAATTCAGTTCAGTTCAGTTGCTCAGTCGCGTCTGACTCTTTGCAACCCCATGAATCGCAGCACCCCAGGCCTCCCTGTCCATCGCCAAGTCCCGGAGTTCACTCAAACTCACGTCCATCGAGTTGGTGATGCCATCCAGCCATCTCATCCTCTGTCATCCCCTTATCTTCCTGCCCCCAATCCCTCCCAGCATCAGTCTTTTCCAATGAGTCAACTCTTCGCATGAGGTGGCCAAAGTACTGGAGTTTCAGCTTTAGCATCATTCCTTCCAAAGAAATCCCAGGACTGATCTCTTTTAGAATGGACTTGTTGGATGACACCACAGTTCAAAAGCATCAATTCTTCAGCGCTCAGCTTTCTTCACAGTCCAACTCTCACATCCATACATGACCACAGGAAAAACCATAGCCTTGACTAGATGGACCTTTGTTGG
>NW_011494608.1:3100847-3103625 GCF_000754665.1 Bison bison bison | reverse complement strand
TTGGTCATAACTTTTCTTCCAAGGGGTAAGTGTCTTTTAATTTCATGGCTGCAGTCACCATCTGCAGTGATTTTGGAGCCCCCCAAAATTAAGTCTGACACTGTTTCCACTGTTTCCCCATCTATTTCCCATGAAGTGACAGGACCAGATGCCATGATCTTTGTTTTCTGAATGTTGAGCTTTAAGCCAACTTTTTCTCTCTCTTCTTTCACTTTCATTAAGAGGCTTTTTAGTTCTTCTTCACTTTCTGCCATAAGGGTGGTGTCATCTGCATATCTGAGGTGATTGATTTATCTCCTGGCAATCTTGATTCCAGCTTGTGCTTCCTCCAGCCCAGCATTTCTCATGATGTACTCTGCATAGAAGTTAAATAAGCAGGGTGACAATATACAGCCTTGACGTACTCCTTTTCCTATTTGGAACCAGTCTGTTGTGCCATGTCCAGTTCTAAGTGTTGCTTCCTGACCTGCATATAGGTTTCTCAAGAGGCAGGTCAGGTGGTCTGGTATTCCCATCTCTTGAAGAATTGTCCACAGTTTATTGTGATCCACACAGTCAAAGGCTTTGGCATAGTCAATAAAGCAGAAATAGATGCTTTTCTGAAACTCTCTTGCTTTTTCCATGATCCAGCGGATGTTGGCAATTTGATCTCTGGTTCCTCTGCCTTTTCTAAAACCAGCTTGAACATCTGGAAGTTCATGGTTCATGTATTTATTAGATGTGCAAATGGCAGGCTGTCTTCTAAAAGCTGAGGGTAGACAGGACATATTGCAGAATAAAATGTGTACAAAATTTGTGTATGTAGGTACACATATCTGTACTTTATCTGTGAGCGCAAGGAACCTGTGTGACCATGTACAAATCATTTCTCACTATTGGCGCTTCTTTTCTCTTCAGGAAATTGGAGATGAAGGGCTGAGATTAGTGATCTACACTCTCTCAGAGGACACGCAACCTAAGACACTGTACCTGCCCAAAGCTTCACTGTGACTTCTTATTTTTCAGCCCACAGAAAGGCAATCTCCTGCTTAAAACAAAACAAAAAATCTTTGACATAAATGTCTTTCTTTTTACCTTCCCCAAAGGCAATTGTATTGCCAATTTTTTCATGAAAGAGAATTAAAAAACATCTCACGTTTAGTCTTCATTACCATATTAGAAAAAGAAACTAAGAATTTTATATTATCAAGTTAAAGTATTTATCAGGGTACGGGCAAGACTATTTTTACATAGATTAGAAGCAGTGTGACACAGTTAGCACCAGCTCAAGGTCTGAAATTAAAGACTGCTTCTAACTAGTATGGGCCTTTGAAAATCAACTTCTTTGAGGCCTTGTGGGTAACTTGTAAAATGAAAATAATATCAATAATAACATACACTTCAATGACTTCAAATGCTTCATTTAAGAGCATTAGATGAAATAAATACAAGTTAAGAATTTGGGAGACAGCTAGGGTATAATAGCAGAAAGTCAATGGCTCTATTGTCCAACACTCCCTACAATGAGCCTATGAGGTGAATTTTATTAAACATGCTTTATAGATAAAAATTTTAGAGTTCAAAAAAATGTAAAGAATTTGTCCAAATTAATATGCTATGGTCAATTCCACGGTTAAATGTCTCAAGGATTGCACATCCAGCCAAGTAACAAGTAGAAAGCCTTCCTTCATGCCATAAATAATGAAAATAACTAGACCAAATAAGTATGAAGGAAAAAAACAACACTGTTGTCTGACATGCATGCTCAGTCGCTTCAGTCATGTCTGACTCTTTGAGACCCCATTGATTGTAGTCCGTCAGGCTCCTCTGTCCATTGGATTCTCCAGGCAAGAATACTGGAGTGGGTTGCCATGGCATCGTCCAGGGGATTTTCCCAAACCAGGAATTGAACCCATGTCTCCTGCATCTCCTGCATTGCAGATGGATGTTTTGCCCACTGAGCCACCTGGGAAGTCTTACATGGGAAAACTAAATTTTTGTGGATTAGATCATAGATCATGGCAAGCCCATGATCCCTAGGGGAAAATATAAGCCATGAGACGAAGTCATCCTCCTGCCCAGAGGGAAGGAATATCTGGAATGCAGAGCAAACAGAGTACAAGTTCTAACTGAGATGAACCAGAAATGGGAACTTATGGAGGGCAAATATGCTGGTATTTGTGGGGCAGAGGCATAGATTAGAAGAAGTGGTGTTGAGAAAGAGTTCCAGAAATATACACACATTTTCCTTGTGATGTTGCCTGAATACTAAGCTGATCATAGAGTGAAACTCCTTCAAATCCGGGCAAAAGTCATATGCTAAGGAGCTGTAAGCTGAACTCCAGAGAGCCACATATTAAGGATAAAGTGGACTTAGATTAAGGCTGCTCTAGAGCTCAACATTCAGAAGATGAAGATCATGGCATCTGGTCCCATCACTTTATGGGAAATTGATGGGGAAACAGTGGAAACAGTGTCAGACTTTATTTTGGGGGGCTCCAAAATCACTACAGATGGTGACTGCAGCCATGAAATTAAAAGACCCTTACTCCTTGGAAGAAAAGTTATGACCAATCTAGATAGCATATTGAAAATCAGAGACATTACTTTGCCAACAAAGGTCCATCTAGTCAAGGCTATGGTTTTTCCTGTGGTCATGTATGGATGTGAGAGTTGGACTGTGAAGAAAGCTGAGCACTGAAGAATAGATGCTTTTGAAGTCTGGTGCTGGAGAAGACTCTTGAGAGTCCCTTGGACTGCAAGGAGATCCAACCAGTCCATTCTGAAGATCAGCCCTGG
>NW_011494608.1:3071506-3100747 GCF_000754665.1 Bison bison bison | reverse complement strand
ATCAGCCCTGGGATTTCTTGGGAAGGAATGATGCTAAAGCTGAAACTCCAGTACTTTGGCCACCTCATGCGAAGAGTTGACTCATTGGAAAAGACTCTGATGCTGGGAGGGATTGGGGGCAGGAGGATAAGGGGATGACAGAGGATGAGATGGCTGGATGGCATCACTGACTCGATGGATGTGAGTTTGAGTGAACTCCGGGAGTTGGTGATGGACAGGGATGCCTGGCGTGCTGTGATTCATGGGGTCACAAAGAGTTGGACACGACTGAGCGACTAATTGAACTGAACTGAATTGAAGAGGGAAAAGAAAGAACTTAAAAAGAAGCCTTAAAAATTAAGAAATTCTGTGAGTGGCTAAACTAAATTCCAAAACTGGACTCAACACTCTATAAAAAGACAACTAATATTGACATTCAAAATAAAAATATTCAAATGTAAAATATAGAATTGAGAAGAAAAAAAAAAAAAAGGAAAGTGAAATTCGCTGTCATGTCCGACTCTTTGCGACCCCATGGACTATAGAGTCTGTGGAATTCTCCAGGCCAGAATACTGGAATGGGTAGCCTTTCCCTTCTCTAGGGGATCTTCACAACCCAGGGATCAAACCCAGGTCTACCTCTTTGCAGGTACATTCTTTACCAGCTGAGCCAGACACTAAAATAATTCAATAAATATGGATTCAGAAGTGACAGAAATGATAGAATTAGCAAATAAAGTCTATAAAAACAATATAAATGTTTTAAAGTGTGTTAGTCACTCATTCGTGTCTGACTCTTTGTGACCCCATGGACTGCAGCCTGCCAGGCTCTTCTGTCCATGGAATTCTCTAGGCAGTAATGCTGGAATGGGTTGCCAGGCCCTTCTCCAGGGGATCTTCACAACCCAGGGACCGAACCCAGTTCTCTTGCATTGCAGGCAGATTGTTTACCATTCGATCTAGCCAGGAAGCCCCAACAAATGCTTCGGGTGTGTTTAAAGGAAAATATGAACACAGTAAATAGATAAAAGGAAGATGTGAAAAAGAATAAATTGAACTTCTCAAGCTGAAGAAAAAATACTGTACCATTAGAAATGAAAAATCTTAACAGATGATATTAATAATAGAGTAGGTAATAGCAAGAACCAGGAAACCTGAAGACCTAGGAAAAGAAAGTATACAAGCTGAAGCACAAGGAGGAAAGATAAATTTAAAAGAAATGGAAAGAATCACTGATCTTTGGAAATACATTGTGTATTAATTGAAAATTTTAGATGAATACTATAAATCATGTACAAAGGAATATAGCAAAAGCCTCACTGACTTCTCACCAGAAACAATGCAATTCAGAAGACCAAAACATTGAATAAAATAATAAATGAACTAAGAAATAACAATATAATAATATTAGAAATTATACTGAACCTAGTTAGTTTCATACATGATGAAAACATAATTTCAAACAAAGAAAGGCTCTGAGAATTTATCATCATGTGACATGTACTACAGAAGATATTAAAAGAATTTCTTCAGGCAGAAGTGATACCAGATGGAACTCAGGTCTACATAACTGAATGAAGAATGCTATAAATAGGGTAATAGATGGTAACTAGATCATGGTGATCATTTTGTAATATAAAAAAATATCAAATCAGTATTTTGTGCACCTGGAAATAACATAGCGTGTGGATCAATTATACTTCAAAAAATTAAAAAATAAACAGAAATATAATGCACGAAAACTTTAAAAAGATCATAAATAGCAAGCATGTAGATCAATATAAACCACGTTTACTCATAAGTTTTTAATCAGCTGTTTAAAGCAAAAATAATGATATGTTTAGTGAGGTCTTACCTATGTAGAAGAGAGTACTTGTAATAGTAAAAAATATAGAAAGGGGAAACAGAATTTTGTCACATTTCATATATAAAATATAATTTTATTATTTGAAGGTAGACTTGAAGACTTAAAGATGCATATTAAAGCTCAAGAGAATAATTAAATGATTAAAAATGGATACATACCTATTAAGTGAGGAAAAGCCATAACATAAAATACAAATTAAAAAATTTACTGCCAAAAAGTTTTTGGAAATGATTAAAATGGTAATCAAGGTGGGCCTTTTTTTTGGGAAAACTGGGAGATTTGAATATGGATTAAATATTAAGTGATATACATGGATTTTATTATTTTTTTCAGGGGTTACAAGAGTAATGGGTTACCTAGAATATCACTTTTATCTCTAGAAAAGGTATGATTAAACACTGAAAGCTAAAATACCATGATGCTTGAAACTGATTTTCAAATGGTTCAGCAAAATATGTGCAAGTGTGTGTTTCCACGTGAGTAACAGTTCAATTCATTGTTAACATGTGTTTTCAACTTCTTTTATTTTTTTTGTATGTTTGAGAAATTTTGCAATAGCTAGAAAAAATCATGAAAAGTGATTTTGTATACTGAAGCTACATTTTCATGGGACACTAAAATGTGTAACATAAAAGTTTCATTAAGTAACTTTAGGGTCTACAGAACTGATCTTCTCTATCTAGAGCTAGGGAACAAAGACAGCTCTCAACCAGCCCCCTGACACGTTATATCTTCTCTGACTTTCATCATCGCTGTGGATCCAAGGCTCTAATTAAGGGCTATCCAGGAGAAGTTATATAATCTGAGGCATCTAGGGCAAAATGAGGATGCAGGATCCCTTGTTCCATAATTACTACCCATTTCAAGACAGAACAGTAGAGCATGAAACCAATGAGAAGCTCCTTGAAGCCCAGGGCCCCATGTGATGACCCAGGCAGCAAGCCCATGGCCATGGCCCTGGATCTATCCTGTCTTATCTGGAACCCTCCCACACATGAGCTAATACATTTCAAGCTGACTTAAATGCTTAGTTAAAATGCCACTAGAAGACAGGACAGTCCTCCTTATGGGCAAACATCCTGTATTATTTTCTCTTTCTTGCAGCATACCTAGCATTATGCTTTACACTTTGTAAGCCCTTAAAGAGAGGGAGATGCAGTGATTAGTGAATTTACAAGGAGAAGATGTGGTCAAGAGCCATGACTTAGTAGATATGTTTCTGACTGAATCTCTTAAACTCCTCACAAAAATGAATAAAATCCCTATCTAATAGAGATCTTGCATGAGAAAATATGAGATTATTTAGCTGTATTGTCTTACTGCTAGAACACTTTATGATTCTTGGTGCATGGATGAGTGGTTTGATTGACACATGTAATGTATGTCTACACTGTATGGAATAAGGAGTGGGGAGTGTAGCAGACTATGACTTTCCTGTGATGGTGCCCATAGCCAAGTCCATAACACATGTCCTGTGATTCCCTTCCATCAAGGCCAGCAGGAAATCATAGCCAAACCCAACCTGAAAGTGAGCATAACAATAGAGAGCACTGCACAGAGCGACTGCTGAGTCCCAGTCTCACCATTACATTGATGCCATGTAGTTCATCTAACAGCAGCAATAACAGTATCATCACAGCTTTTATGAATGAATTGCAAACAGTAGCCTATTAAGCACCGGATCCTATTAATCATCATCTCAGAAAGTCAAACTTTCCTTTTGCTTTCATTTTTTCTTTCATTCTTTGAATTTCTCATAAAACAATTTAACTCAACAGAATTAAAATATACTTCTGGCTTTCTCTTATTAGGGCTTGTGTCATCCTGTTGGTCTTTTAAGAGCTGAAGTTCCTGGGTCTTATCCATGATTTCACTAGTCAATGCCTTGATAGAATTCTTGTTAATGTCAGACCTAATCTAGCTCAGTAGTTTTATAGAGCAGATGGTGATTATGGTGGCATTTTCTACTTTACAAAACTTAAGCACTTTATTTTACATTTTTAAAACTATCATTTTAAAATTAGAGGTCACTTTACCCATTATGGTCTTAGTGTATAAAGGGTACTCTCAGTATGGTACACTGGCAATTTTTTTTTTCAATTTACTCAGGAGAGAAGATCACATTTTCAAAATGCAGAGTCTAACTTCCATAGAGAATTATTCAGAGACAAACGTTTTCTTTCATTCATGTATACATTCAGCCTACTCAATCATTTATTCTTGATTCATTCAACAAAGGTCTATAGACTGTATTTCCAGCACTGTTTTAGGTGTTATTCAGACAAACAAGATGAAAATACTTGAGTTTTTCAATAAATGATTTCACTGTCTAGAACAATGTGATCTGAGTTCTAATTAAGCCTTTCACAAATGCACAGAGATCCAGAAGGAGGGATGCCTAGGTCTACTTGAAGGCAATAGGACCTCAAACTTGAAGACTGAAGTTTAGAGAAGGCAGAGACTCGATCATTCCAGGCAGAAGGCAGCATGAGAAAAGATAGTCTTAATTTGTATCAATTAGGTCTGCATCAGTTCAGTTCAGTTCAGTTCAGTCGCTCAGTTGTGTCCGACTCCTTGCAACACCATGAATCAAAGCACGCCAGGCCTCCCCATCCATCACCAACTCCCAGAGTTCACTCATACTCATGTCCGTCGAGTCAGTGATGCCATCCAGCCATCTCATCCTCTGTCTGTCCCCTTCTCCTCCTGCCTCCAATCCATCCCAGCATCAGAGTCTTTTCCAATGAGTCAACTCTTCGCATGAGGTGGCCAAAGTACTGGAGTTTCAGCTTTAGCATCATTCCTTCCAAAGAAATCCCAGGGCTGATCTCCTTCAGAATGGACTGGTTGGATCTCCTTGCAGTCCAAGGGACTCTCAAGAGTCTTCTCCAACACCACAGTTCAAAAGCATCAATACTTCGGTGCTCAGCTTTCTTCACAGTCCAACTCTCACATCCATACATGACCACTGAAAAAACCATAGCCTTGACTAGATGGACTTTTGTTGGTAAAGTAATGTCTCTGATTTTCAATATGCTATCTAGGTTGGTCATAACTTTCCTTCCAAGGAGTAAGCGTCTTCTAATTTCATGGCTGCAGTCACCATCTGCGGTGATTTTGGAGCCCCCAGAAATAAAGTCTGACATTGTTTCCACTGTTTCCTTATCAATTTCCCATGAAGTGATGGGACCAGATGCCATGATCTTTGTTTTCTGAATGCTGAGCTTTAAGCCAACTTTTTCACTCTCCTCTTTCACTTTCATCAAGAGGCTTTTGAGTTCCTCTTCATTTTCTGCCATAAGGATGGTGTCATCTGCATATCTGAGGTGATTGATATTTCTCCTGGCAATCTTGATTCCAGCTTGTGCTTCCTCCAGCCCAGCGTTTCTCATGATGTACTCTGCATAGAAATTAAATAAGCAGGGTGACAATATACAGCCTTGACGGACTCCTTTTCCTATTTGGAACCAGTCTGTTGTTCCATGTCCAGTTCTAACTGTTGCTTCCTGACCTGGAAGGCCATTCCCTTCTCCAGGATCTTCCGAACCCAGGGATTGAACCTAGGTCTCCCGCATTATAGGCAGATTCTTTATGGTGTGAGTTACCAGGGAAGCCCCACTGGGAACAAAGGTAAGGAATGAAATTTTTTTAAAAAGACTTTTTCATTTTTATTTGTTTATTATTAATTTCTGTGGCTACAGTTTTCTAATTTTCATTTTCCCTTCATTCTTCTTTTAAAATGACATGCTGGGCCCACTCATCTAGTGGACTCAGTTCTCTATTTTTTTAATTTATTAATATTTTAAATAAAATTGTCATGTAGTTCAGACAATATCATCTGAATTTTATGGAGGACAATTTCATTCATTTATGAATTGGCTAATTTACTGTCATGGAGGCTAAAGTTCAACAAAAGAAAAGAGGCGTTTAATTTGGGAAGAAGAGACTTCGGGTTGGAAGGCGGGGTGTGTGCTTAATAACAAGTGCCTGAAAGACTACTGCCACTGGTTACAATTTCAGGAGCACTGATGCTAAGCACGTCCATTGCAATATGTCATTTTTTTCCTATACTCAGTGAGCAACAACCACCCCAACCCAAATAAGAGGATGCAAAGGATCCAGAGGTTAAGTAACTCCGACAAGCCCACGCAATGGGAAAGTTTAGGTTTGAACTCAAATACATTCTTCCAAGTTACAGAGTCTTCATCCCTAAGCTGTCTGCTAATGAGTAAAACTTGAACCAACAGGAGTTTTCAGAAGCTGTCTTTGCTGGCCCTCAGGAATATGAGAAAAGAGACGTTATCTATTTTAATGAATATTACTGGATTTTATTTAGCAAAAGCATTTCATTTTGAAAACATACAGACAGGTTTTGGAGAAACTGTTACTGACTCTTTCCAATTCTGGAAGTGAAATTTCATATAATGATGTATACTGAGAGTTATCAGAGTACTACATAAAATTATATTTACTTAGAAGAATTAATCTGAACTAGAACAAATTCACCAAATTAGAAAAATTCTAAAAACCTAAATGTGTTTTTAAAATATTTATGATGACAAAATATGGTTTGGAACTTTTGAATGATTGCTTGGTCAAGCAAAATGGAGAACGCAAAGCCGGATTCCCCTGTGGATGACAACAAAACCCAGTGGACGCATAAGAAAAGTACTGTGACTCCTTTCTGCACGGGGTGTCCCACGGCATTAGTAACTGAGTTGTTGCTGGTAAACTGTTGAAATCACTATCAGAAGGGAAATACAAACAGCAGCTTAGTGAGCTGCAGGGACCTGAGTGGGCACAGACATTCCCTGACATTCTGATTCACCTGAAGCCTCAGTTTCTTAATATTTAAGATGTAGGCCATAAATGGAAAGGAAGTTTAAAAGAGGGGATATGTATGTATATCTATGACTGATTCATTTTGCTGGACAATAGAAACTAACACAGCATTGTAAAGCAACTATTCTCCAATACAAATTGATTTAAAAAATAAGAAGCTTTCCCAGTGAATGTAACAGGTAAAAACAAATAAATGAATGAATAAAATAAGATAGGTGCCATGAAACATGTGGCTGTATGATGCTCCTTCAAGCCCAAACATACATACTAGGAGGGTAGGATTTCATGTATGTGTGAAAATGTATTTCAGTGGTTTCCAAGAAAGATCGTGTGTGGTGGTTGTGAAATTACTAAAAGGGATCCTGGAATTATTTTCAATAATTTAAGCAACCAAATGTAACAGCGTATTTAATCTTTAAAAAAAAAAAAAAAACTCCCTAAGTGAAATACCAAGTTATTTCATCTTGGCTGCAATTATCACAATTTGGTGTGGCAACCTCAATTCTCCCCTCTGACCAAGAAATCTAATAAATAGCATATATGTCTGATTAACAGTAAAAATATAGAATTAAAACACCATAAACTATTTAAAAGGGCTTAGTTTTTGTATTGGGTGCATTTGCTTTTAATAAATGGAGGACTTGGTTCTGGTATATGTAGAGTGAGCCTTCTACTGTTACTGTGCATTTCTTCTGGAAAATTATTTTATATTTTAAAAATCATACCTGTATTTGCTCCAGCATTCTATCCCTGAGGACCTAGGTATAGAAAATAATATGAAAGGGAAAGCTACATATATGGGAATGCCCACTTTCTCTGGAACATTATACATGAAGGAGAACATAAATGACCAAGTGGGAACTGGTTAAACCAACTCTGTGTAAGCATTCCTTGCAATGTTGTGCAGGAATTGCAAATATTAATTAGAAGTAGCATATAGAAAACTAGAAAATATTTTTAATATAATGTTTAAAATTAAAAAGTAGATAAAATATTTATGCATTGCTTATTACTATGCAAAATACACATAGATAATAGACTGGAAGGGAAAACAAAACATAAAATAATTTTTAAAAATAAGTGTCGATTCAAAAATATGCACATAGAGTGTGCATATTCATAAAGAATGGCTGGAGTGGAAAATTCAGATCTGGAACTAATTTTTTATGATGTGGATCCATGGGGTCACAAAGAGTTGGGCACGATTGAGTGACTAACACACACACATTAGTAATAGTATTGTCTCTTTTGAATAGTGTGAAGATCAGTGTGGTTCTTTTTTAAATTAGTGTGGATATTATTTATCAGTGTGTGTATTTCTCTTACTGTTTCCAAATGGTTGTGATGCCTTTATATTAGTTTTATAAGTAAAATATGAAAGTAAAATTGGAAATTGTTCATTTGCATATACATATTTTGGTTAGCAAAAGACTGTAAAATATGGGGACTGTTTGAAGGATTATTGTATGATGTATGATGCAGGGAAAACGGACAAAGTGTTTACATTATCTGTGTCCTGGGACTTCTGTTATTGACTTCGTATTTGGCAAGAAGTTTTTGCCTCCAGATTCCCACACCGTGTCTGGCTCAGAGACAGGGCTCAATATTTGCTAAATGAGCAGTATCAGCTTCCAAACCCCTCACCATTCGAGATTCAAATTACAGGAGTGAAGGACGTGCCTGGACCCACAGCGGGGGTCACAGTGGCCGTAAAAGAACGAAGCCCAGGTTTCCCACATTCTTCCGCAGTGATGGATTCATTGCACTAAACCCATGCCTTCCACAAAGGTCGTTTTCCCTGTAGTGACATTATCATCAGGAAATTTTCATCTATTCTGGAAAAAGACCTTCATTAAAATTTAACACTCTCCTCCAGGTGAGAATACTTGGTACTTCAAACCTTATGATGGTTTCTAGCTACAAAAGACGAGCTGCCCTTTCAAATTATGCCAACAAAAATTGACTTTATGTGTGTCAAAGTTTATTACCAACTCCTAAATTCAATAGTAGTCATCAGGAGTCCAGTTCTTTCGATGGGAATCTGGGATTCTAAGTTCCCGTATAATGTGGCACAGGACAGAAAAAAAAAACAAACAAGTCACCCTTCAAGTCTGGTCATCTCACTTAAAGGGGGTGAGAAAACTCAGATACCATACCCTTTCTGTATAAATAGGTGTTCTTTTATATCATAATCCCAAAGTCATATGTAGTTCATTGCCTTTACATCAACTCTCAATTATCTTCAAATAAATCACAATGAAATTAATAATTTATGTAAATCATAGAGTTGAATGCCTGAAATAAGACACATTTTTAAAGTCTCATTGATTAACTTTTTGTAATAATACTCATTACAATTGTATAATGCATTGCCATTTACACAATGTCTTCACATGCATGCTTTCATTAAATTCTTCTAATAATCCTATGAAGTACAAATTTTAAATCTTATTACTTTACAAATGAAAAACATTCAGGTCTCTAAGACATGTTTGAGAAAATTACTATAGAGTCCCAAGAAAAGAAATTAATTTTCACAGTAATTCCTACACTATTTTAAATGGGATTAGAGATAAATGTCTATGGTATTTTCCAAATATATGCCAGGCATTGTGCACTGGGTATTATACCTTAAATAAGACACATGTAGACCATGTATGTCATATATGTGTTCATATATTTTGCAAGTCAACAGGGAGACAGTAGGGAAAAAAACAGATTAAAACTCACTAAATTTAACTATTTTAAACTATTTATCATAGAAATACAGAATTTTTCTGTATTTTAAGGGACTGTGAATTTTAAGGGACTTTTAAGTGAATTTTAAGGGACTGACCTGATCTGGGGTGAACAACAAAGATTTCCTTAACATAATTACTGAGGTTTGAAAGATACATGAAAATTTGCCAGGTGACTATGCAGAGCAGCGTACTGAGAATATATCTTCAGTTGATGGAAATGACACGTGGGAAGTTTCTCAGAGAGGAGCGTGGTGCATGGGAAAAGGGGAAGGAACACAATACAGCCCTGGGCAGACAGTGATAGGGAGCGTGGGATTGGTCGACATTGGGGAGGAAAGCGGGACCCCGATGGAGCCTCCTTTACAGACCAAGTTAGGATATCAGCTTTTTCCTTAGAGTAATGGGAGGTCATTTTGAGCAAGGGAATGCCATGATTAACTTTGCATTTTTAAACAGCTCACTCTTACTTGTTGTGTAGAAACCAAGAAGAGCAAAAATAAACCATGAAGACAGGTCTGGAGACCATGCACAGGGAAACAGGTCCTTACCATGAGGAAAACATATTTAAACCTAGCGGCCAACCTCACCCAAAACAGTGAGTACTAACTCTGTTGCAAGAAGCCAAGCGAGGATTCTGACAGGAGTCATCTCACAAGGAGGGATGAAGAACTTCAGACAAGAGAGGAAGCGACTCTCCTAAGATTCTTAGATACCCTGGCTTACATCCACAATGATGGCTGTTTTCCTTGATTTCCCCTTTATTTCTGGACACACCTGAGGAAGGGCATGTGTTAATCATGCTTTTTGATTATCTATTTCTGATGCTTTAACATCTGGTGCCTTGCTGACTTCGGAGAGGTTGCTCCTCTCAAGGTCCATCAATTTCTAGAGACATTACAGGACATGCCTGCGAGTGCACCTTTCACATGCAAACCAGCCACACCCCCAGTGCCTTCTTTATGGGGTTCTTACACTTTGGGCCACTATGCATCTGTCTTAATCACCCAGGGCCAGGCGCCGGAAGGTTTAACCAGATTCAGCCTCTACTCCCCAGAGTCTGCTGAAACGATTCAGATTAGCCCATCATAAACCGACTTACACTGTGTCCACAGTAAAGGCTCCTGCCCACCTTCTCTGTCTTCTCCCTCAGCCTCCAGACTGACCCTGGCACTCCCAGCCCCACCCTGTGTGATCCCCTGTGCTGTGAGCCCCCTCCCTTGAGACTCTGAGTAGTGAACTGTCTTTTTAAAGGCAGTTGCCTTCTCTGTTGGCTCCACCCTACCTGACTATGATAATACCTGCACTTTCACAAACTTAACATAAATCTTTCAAGTGAAGCTCCACTTTCTGGCAAATAGTGTCCAGCATTCGCAGAGGGCGTGCTAAGTGTTAGGCATTGTTCTACACACTTGGCCCGCATTAACTCAGCTAATCCTCACAAAACCATGTTATTACTATTTAAGGGGTCTGTCCTTACCCCATTTTACAGATGGCAAAGTTAAGGCACAGTGAAGTGAAGTGAGGACTTCCCAGGTGGCTCAGTGGTAAAGAATCTGCCTCCCAATGCAGGACACGTGGGTTTGATCCCTGGGTCTGGAAGATCCACTGGAGGAGAAAATGGCAACCCACTTCAGTATTCTTGCTGGGATATCCCCATGAATGGAGGATCCTGGTGGGAGTCCAGGGGGTCACAAAAGAATCGGACATGACTGAATGCCTGAGCATGCACACAGGAGATGAAGTGACTCTCTACACCACACAGCTTGGAAGTGGAAAGCTCAGCTCCAAGCCCATTTCTGTCTGACTTCAAAGCCCTCTCTACTGACATGACAACTGATTCTTCTGAGGAATGTGGGGGAAAGAGTACAGAACCTTCTTCAGAGAATAAAGTACATGAAAGAGAGAGAGAGTGCAGCTCTAGGATTGTCTATTCATGGGGCCACGGATGAGAAAATGGGAAAACAGGAGTCATAAGGGCAGTTGCACACACACCCAGATAGGAAAACTGCGCCCGGCAATGGAGACATAGCAGAATTTTCCTTAAATGAGCATCAGGGCCAATATGATCACTCTCAGAGGCCGCATTTGCCTCTTGGCCAGTTCTAATTATCAGCATCGATGCTTTCTATCGGCAATTATCCAGGCTCAGGGAGCTGCCTCAGTAAATAATTGGAGTGCAGGGGGCCCCGGAAGGTTATTCACACAGGCACACTGGCTTTGCTCCCCAGCTCTGACTTGCAGTCAGCATGGCCTGAGTGGGAGCAATATGGGCCTCTGCAAATCTGGCCCAGGGCTGTTGAGCAAATTGCAAAGCTGATCTCTCTGCATTAAGAGAAGCCCATTAGCACAACGGAGCTATTGTAGCTGTGAGATCACTGGGTGCCTGGCCGAACCTGCCTGCTCTTCCTCCGAGGAGCCTGGCTCTCAGGGGACCTGGGTATGCCTTTGAGATGATCAAAGGGAAGTTGTTCTCCACTCACTCTGACTTCTCAGTGAAGGAGGACTTACCCAGTAAATTAAAACACTGGATTTCCTCCTCTCTCATCAAATGCATGGGTTTTTTTTTTCCCCTCCCTTGAAACAGTTCTGACATTAACTGTGCAGAGTTAGCACAGACCCCAGAAGTTAAGGGCTTGGTCCCACAGGACTGCCCTCACTTCAGATGGATGATCGCACGTCTAGGAGGTCACCCATGCTCCTGGCTTATAGGCTATAATTTGGGGGTTCCTATAATCTTCCCCCCACCCCAAGCTTGATGGTTTGCTAGAATAGCTCACAAAAGCCAGGGAAATACTTTACTTGGTATCACTGACAAATTCCCAGGTAGCACAGTGGTAAAGAACCCTCCTGCCAGTGCAGGAGATACAAAAGACGTAGGTTCAATCCCTGGTCAGGGAAGATTCCTCCAGAGTAGGAAGTGGCAACCCACTCCAGAATTCTTGCCTGAGAAACCCGATGGACAGAGGAATGTGATGGGCTACAGTCCATGCGGTCACACAGAATCAGACACGACTAAGCAACTGAGCACACACTGATTTGTTACAAAGGATGCAACTCAGGAAAAGACCCTGATTCTGGGAAATATTGAAGGCAGAAGGAAAAGAGGGCAACAGAAGATGAGATGGCTGGGTGACATCTCTGATTCAATGGACATGAACCTGGGCAAACTCTGGGAGATGGTGAGGGACGGGGAAGCCTGGTATGCTGCAGTCCATGGAGATGTGAAGGGTGACACAGGACTTGGTGACTGAACAACAGCCACAACGACTCAGGAACAGCCACATGGGAGAGATGACCAGGGCAAGGCTGTGGGCAGGGGCACAGAGATCCCGTGTCCTCCCCAGATACGTCCTCTCCTGAGACCTTGATGTGTTCACCAACTCAGAAGCTCTCCAGGTGCCTTTGGTAAGGGTTCTTACGGAGGCTTCTTTACCCAGCCCAGTTGATTTAGGTGTTAATCATTGATGAATAATTCAACCCCTGGCCCATCTCCCTTCCTTGGGTGGCGGGGGAGGGGGGATGGCCCTGAAAGTCCCAAGCTTCTAATCATCTATAGTCAAGTGGTAACCAACTCCTCATCTTTGGGTGCTTTCCAAAAGTCACCTCACTAACGTAAACTCAGACATGGATGAAAGGGGTTGTTACAAATAACAAAAGACCCTTCTTTAACCTTTATCCCTCCAGAGCATCTCAGAAGCCAGGCAGGAAGACCAAGTGTACATTTTTAATTATTTCATAGTATGACATGGGATCAGAGGCACAGAATAGGAATAATTCAATTTCTTTTTAACACTTTTTGGGTGACCTATTCCACTGTCCCAGAAAATGTACCAAACAGGAGAAATATACAGACTAAAATCAGGATGTCTCTGGTATGGGCCAGTCATGGTTGGTGTGGTCCATGAACAGCTGGTGAAGTTGCCCTGCAGTCAGGACTGGGGAGAAGGCCTGGGAGACCTGTGTATGTAACAGCCTGACCTGGTACCACATGGTCAGTGGTAAGATAAAGAGTGTGATCCTTAGCCCAATCTGCTTCCTGTTTCTCAGACTTGTCTTTCAAATGTGGGAACCTAGGCTGTTTCCCTAGTACACCTTCTAGAATAAGCTTCAGATGTCCTCTGCTTCCATCAGCACCTTCCCACAGAACAGCCTGACTTCCCACTCTAAGACCAGGGAAATAAGGGAAGTCTCTGGGGGTCCAGTGGTTAGTCTAAGTGTGTTGGTCACTCGGTCGTGTCTGACTCTTTGTGACCCCATGGACAGTAGCCCACCAGGCTCCTCTGTTCATGGGATTCTCCAGACAAAAATACTGGAGTGAGTTGCCATTCCCTTCTCCAGGAGATCTTCCTGACCCGGGGATAGAATCCAGGTCTCCTGCACTGCAGGCAGATTCTTTACTGTCTGAACTTTTACTTCCTGGGCTGAGCTTTCACTTCCTGGGTCCAGGTTCAATCCCTTGTCAGGGAACTAAGATCCCACAGGCCACAGGGTGTGTCCAAAAGCATATAAAGTAAAATCGGAAAAATGAACCATCTTATCCAACACATTGCCTCTGCATCTGACCCTTCTCCCACTTATTTAATATCCACTTTTCTGAGCACGATTACTCTGGATATGGGAAACTTTTCTTTGCCTGTTTTTCATGGTGGAGAAACATCTCAAAGTCACCAACAATTTCTCTTTGTCTCTTTCTTTGCTTCTCAATGCTGTTTCTATTCTCATCATCCCTCCCACTTGGCTGTAATAAGACGTTTCCCAAGAAATCAGAATCGTTCTTCCTTCTGCCGTCTCCTCACGTCCTATTCATCTGCCGGTTCGCCTCTCTTCTCTCCACAAGCTGTGTCTCCACTGAATAAAGATGCTACATTTTCAGCAGCACTGAAATAGACACTGTTTCTGGAGCTTTTGAAAAGACAAGGTGGGTTGGCACCCAAACATTCCCTAGGCTTTGTGACTAGGAAAGCTGCATCTTTTTTCCTACTCAGCCAAGCCAAATACACTTTCTGTTTGCCTTTTAATTTACATCCTTCAGAAAAATAAATTGTAGTACACAATTCCTGAAAAGTGGGTGAAGAGTGATATTTTAATAAAATAAGATTGTGGGAGTGAATCACGGCTGCTAAGGACTGACAGGCGGAATGGAAGGGAAATGATTCTCTGATGTACAATTTAATTGCATGTTTCCTGGTTTTCTAGCATTTCCCATCTCTAGCATCCTGGGAACTTGTGCCTGAACCCAACACAAGTTCACCCACCTTCCCATTCTTACCTACAGCCCCTGAGAAACATCTGTTATATAAACAGAGTGACCCCGGTATTTAACAAACGTACAGTAACATTCATTTTGTTCCTTCAAATTATTTTCTGACAAAGACTATTTCACTCAAACCACAGTGGACTGTTGTCTTTTTAGGAACTGTATCCTAAAAGATCCAGGGTTTCTACCCTATTGCTTCTTGCCAGCATTAGCTACTTAACTGGATCTCAGTTAATGAATTCAGAGCCAACTCCTGCATCTCATAGGAAGTATAGTTTTGTCATTTTGTAGTTATGTGTTTAATTCCCATGATGTTTTCAAGTAGAATAAGATCATTTTATTTTCAAGATCGAGCTCTATCAACTTTTTCTTAACTACACATACTCTTTCAAAGCTTGGAAGATTGAAGACATCACTGGTGAAATTAAAAAGAAAATGCTGAGGAATGTTGAAACATTTGGGGGATAACAGTAGAGCTTTGAAGAAGACAATTTAAGTAAGATGTCCAACTTTGAGTTGGTAAGTCCTTGAATGTTTAATTTGAAGATGCCAACCATCATACCCACAAAATTACTACAGGTATTGAAAGTAGACAGTCCTGGGGATTGAGCCTATCTATGACCTTGGAGAAGGAAATGGCAACCCACTCCAGTACTCTTGCCTGGAAAATCACACGGACAGAGGAGCTTGGTGCAGGCTACTGTCCATGGGGTGGCAAAGAGTCGGGCATGACTGAGCGACTTCACTTTCACTTTCACTATGACCTTGAAAAACTGCATGGAATAGTTTATCTGAGCCTTGGTTTTCCAAAGTACGAAGTGGGAGTAATTGTGCACAGAGGGTAGAGTTATTGTGAGAACAGAGACATGAATGAACCTAGATCAGAGTTCAATCAGGAGAATAAAACCACAGTAAGTGTCTCAAAAAGAGGGGACCAAGGACACATGATTGGCTGCCCAGGCACTGGAAAGCTGAGAGAGCAGATTAAAACTAGTAACTGCAAGTCAGTGTCTTCCCATGGAGCTGAGGGAAGAGACCTGATGAGGGATAGTACCAGAAACCTGAGCCTATACAGGGAGTAGAACGTTCTGAGCTTCAAATGCCTGATTTCATTTCCCAAAGGACTGATGGGAGGAGGAACATGGAACGTTCTTACAGCGGTGAAGAGTTGGACCCTTGGACCAGGCTGTCTGGGTTCAGATCCAGCTCTGGCACTTAACTTGCTCTGTGTCTTGAACAAACCATGTAACCTCTTGATTCTTTAACATGCACATTGGTGAAATGGGGACAAAAATACCACCCATCTCATAAGGACTCAGTGAAACAAAATATGCACCAGATATAATACATATAAAGTCTGACACGTGGTCAGTGCAATATGAGTTCTTTGCTAATATTGTTAGGAATATTATTTTACTGTCATTATCACTCATTTTTTAATCTTTTGGCAAAAGCCCCTTTCACACATGGAAACTGGAAGAATGTAAAGTAAATATTGTCTCCACTGAGTTGGCCTGTCCTTTCTGATCAGCTCTCCACCACTTGCTCATAAGCTCATGAAAGTGAGAATCCTTTCTTTTTTGTTGCAAAGTTTTCTATGATTGATAACACTGTTCCTGGTATAAGAGAGGGATGCAGTGAGCATTTACAGGCTGAATGAAATAGATGGAAACTCCTGATTTCTGATTTAGGCATCTGGGTAAATGGTGGTGTCATTCCTTTATTTAAGGGCATATTGAGAGAGATCAGGAAAAATTCAATATAGAGATGGAACAGTATATAGATCAGGAAAAGTTCAACATATATAGAACTGGACAGTGTTGCCCAAAGAAAACATATGAAACAGGAAAGAGTGTGTGTGCATATATACAATTAGGCATATATGTATATATATGCCTTTACTGTATGCTAGGCACCGTTTCAAACACTAAAACAATTGTGAGATAGAAGTAGGTAAAACTTCTTGCTGTCACCAAGCTATGTGGGGCATTCTGATGATGAATGTGATAAAAGAGTGAGTTACATGGACTGTTCAGAATTAAGTAAGTGCCATGGTAGAGGTTGAAATTTTATTTATTTTTTAATTAAAGTATGGTATATTTACAATATTAGTTTCAGGTGTACAGCATAGTGATTTAGTATCTTTTTAGATTATATTCCACTAAAAATTATTATAAGATCACGGCTGTAATCCCTTGAGCTGTACGATAATCCCTGTTACTCGTCTGTTTCATACACACTGGTTTGTATTTCTTAATCCCTAATGCACCCTCCCCACTTCCCGCTCCCCACTGGTTACCACTTTTTTGTTCTCTGTATCTGTGAGTCTGTTTCTGTTTTGCATATAAGTTCATTTGTATTAATTTTTAGATTCATCATATGATGATATCATATAGAGGTTGAAACTTTGAACGTGTTGATCAGAGTAGGCGTAAGTGAAGACATTTGCACAGACTTAGAAGTGAGGCAGTGGGCCACATGGACGTCGAAAGAAGACGAAATGACAAGTGTGAGCCCCCTGACACAGAAGCATGTCTCATTTGCTCTAGAATGAAGAAGAAGCCTCTGTGGACACCACAGAGCAAGCAGGAGGGCAGCAGATGAGTCAGCAAAGTGGAGAAAGCCCAGACGGCCAGGGCAGTGGACGCCCCTCTGAGGATGCGGCTTCGTTCTGAGTGAGGCGAGGGGTGAGAGGGCTGAGTTGGGGCCTGAAGTGGACTCACATTTGAAAGGATCCTCCAGCCCACTGGTTCACGATAGCGCGGTGCCCAAGTGTAGATGCAGGAAGAGCAGGTAGAAAGTAGCTGCAATGGTTCTTGTAAGAGACAAAGGCTGGCTTGGACCCCAGTAGTAGCAGAGGAGTCAGAAATAGGTCAGATGTGGGTAAATATGAAAGCCAAGCCAAGTCAACAGGATTTACTCAAGGATTGGATGTGGATTATTAAAAAGAAAAAAATATGTCAAGGGTATCTCAGAAGTTTCTGACCCCCCATGCTCAAAGAATAGAGTTGCCTTTCATTGTGTGAAGAGCAGAACTGTGTGAAAAACTAGAATTTTCCCAGCTGTAAAACACATTGACATTTAAGGAAGGAAAAGAAGACAAACCAATAAAGACCCTGGATGGGAGAAGCCAGAAAAGGCAAAATAATATTGAACTATATTTCTAAAGAGAACAAGAAAGTCAATGATGGCTTAGTTCTTAAGAGGGAATATGGAATAGTATCAGCATTTTTCCACGTTATCCCATTTAACCTGGGTTGTAGACACTGAATTTATCTCAACTAATGCAGAATAAGCTTTCCTTATAGAGAAGAGCCAAGGATTGGTGAGTGGAGAGGTAAGCCTTGAAACTGACCCAAGGAAGAAAACATGAAAAGTGAGGGGAGAAAGAGCTTAAAACTTTATCACCCCAGGATTGTAGGGTGGTAATGAGGTCACCACTGAAGTGGTGTGCTTTGCCTTCTGTGCCTTATGGTGGGAAATAACAAAATGTATACGTAACAAAAATCTTACAGGGAAAAAAAAGGCTTGGGACAAATTCATTGGTTTTCTATTACTCCTGAAACAAATTACCATAAACCAATTATCAAAGCAGCACAGATCTGTAATTACACAGTCCTAGAGGTCAGGAATCCAAACTTGGTTTCACTGGGCTGAACTCATGTCAGCAGGGCTGTGTCATTCTGAAAGCCCTTCGGGAGGATTGTTTCCTGCCTTTTCCAGCTTGTAGAGGCTCCCTGGTTCATTCATTCTTTGGCTCATGGCCCCTTCCCTCCAGTTTCAAGAGAGCTTCGTAGCATCTTCTCATCTCCTCTGTCTCTTACCCCTGCTTTCTTTTCAACAGTCCCCTTCTATCCCACACTGGGTCTCCATGAAGAAGGAATTCATAGGGGCTGGACTCCATCTTAGGCCTATTCATGCTGATCATGCTCAGCCACCTTTCCAATGGACTCTGAACTCTGTGTTTGCTGCTGCTGCTGCTAAGTCACTTTAGTCGTGTCTGACTCTATGTGGTCCCATAGATGGCAGCCCACCAGGCTCCCCGTCCCTGGGATTCTCCAGGCAAGAATACTGGAGTGGGTTGCCATTTCCTTCTCCAATGCATGAAAGTGAAAAGTGAAAGTGAAGTCGCTCAGTCATGTCCGACCCTCAGCGACCCCATGGACTGCAGCCCACCAGGCTCCTCCATCCGTGGGATTTTCCAGGCAAGAGTACTGGTGTGGGGTGCCATTGCCTTCTCCAGAACTCTGTGTTTAGTACCTATGAAAATAACAACAGAAGGATAAGACCCCCTCCACACAGGGGAACCTTGAAGATCATATCTAGGTTACACATCGCCTAAGAGAAAACACACTAATCACCCCTTCCTCCAGACAGGCCATAAATTTTTCTGTATCTATCGGAGTGTAACCTTGGGTTTACTGATTATTGACTAATTGTTTGACTGAGCACATGAGCACATAGCACATGAATGATGGGGTTATTGGGATTGTATTTTCCTTGGTTTATGTAAGTCTCAAGGAATTTGAAGTGGTGGGTTCAGACACATACACATGGGGTATAAAAGATTTTCACAAATGCTGGTCAAGGTCCTTGGCTAAGAGGAGACTCTACCTTGGGCCCACCGGTGTAATAAACTGTACTCCACTATCTGCATTGTCCTTCTGAGTGAGTTTGTTTCCCGGAACATGTGGCTACAACATCCAGACTTCATGCAGAATATCACAATGAAACCAAGACCAGGCATCAGCAGTGAGCATGGGGTTTTCTTCATAATAGTCACTGGAGACAGAATTTGTCCTAATTCTCTGTCCAGCTGGGTCTTGGGCTCTTTGAGAAGCAGGGTTGAGTAGCCTTGTGGGGGTGGGGGAACTGGCGTGTAAGCCACTGTTTCAGAACCAACAGCCTCCAGGAACTGCAGGGATGCAATGGTGACCAAAGGGGTTGTCAAGGAGGGAGAAATTTTCCTCCAACCTTTTAGGTTCTTCTGGCTGGTCTATGAAATTGGCATGAGACAGATTACTAGCAGAAAACCAAACAGAGGCTCAATAACATACATACATGGGAGAGACCCAGGAAAACGGTAGCTCACCAAATGGCCAAAACCTTCACCTTAAATACCATCTTCAGCTAAAGACAAAAGAAAATATTGGGGGTGATGGTTGGGGACCTCAAAGAGCAGGAAGGCAATTGACATGAAAAGAAAATGTTTGGTAAATAAATGTTTGCTGAGCTGGGATGAGACAATGGACACAGAGAGGAATTTTAACAAAAGACAATTTGCTAGGTTCCTCCCTGTTTACAGGCTTCCCTGAAAGCTCAGTTGGTAAAGAATCTGCCTGCAATGCAGGAGATCCCAGTTTGATTCCTCGATTGGAAAGATCTGCTGTAGAAGAGATGGGCTACCCAGATCCCAGTATTCTTGGGCTTCCCTGGTGGCTCAGCTGGTAAAGAATCCACCTGCAATGTGGGAGACCTGGGTTCGATCCCTGGGTTGGGAAGATCCCCTGGAGAAGGGAATGGCTACCCACTCCAGTATTCTGGCCTAGAAAATTTCATGGACTGTATAGTCCATGGGCTCTCAAAGAGTCGGACACAACAGAGTGACTTTGACTTTGACTTTCCCTGTCTACACCGAGGTCACACTGGTGTTACCTCTGGTGACAACACCCTTCCCGGAACGGGCGTTGCAAAGAGTCTTCAGTCTTTGCAACCCCAAGGAGGCAACAATACTGTAGTGAGTTGCTATTCCCTTCTCCAGAGGATCTTCCCAACACAGGGATCAACCTGCATTATAGGCAGGTTTTTTTAACCACCTGAGTCACTAGGGAAGATCCCAGTAGGGGAGAGGGCCAAAAATTCTTTCTGTCTTTTGGGTCTGGATCATTTTAAGCTCAAAATAATCTGCATGCCCAGGAGATATTTGGGGGTGGTGAATTTTGCTCCTCTCTGGGATATTTAGTAACTAAGATGAAGAAGTGAGGAAGGCTGAAGCAGTGACCAAAAAAAAAAAAAAAGCATTCTGTTTACCCCTCCTACATGTGGCACTAAATGTGTGAAAACTGATAGACGAGAGCAAAGGAATATTAGGAACTAATTACCAAGAACCATGGGTAAAAACAGTGATATTGACATGCACACAGCTATGTAAAATAGATGATTAATAAGGACCTACTGTATAGCACAGGGAGCTCTACTCAATACTCTGTAGTGACATATATGGGAAGAGAGTCTAAAAAAGAGTGGATGTATATGTGTATGTGTAACTGATTCACTTCACTGTACAGCAGAATATAACAACATTGTATATCATCCATACTCCAATACAAATTAATTTAAAAAACAAACAGAAAACCAGCTAGAGTCCTGGTCAGACCTCTGCAGCAGAGAAATCCTTCCCAACTGAGCAAAGCTAAAAATCGTAATTAAAGTGAGTTCAGTCTGCAGGAGTCAGAATCCGTCATGAAATTAGAGCCCACAAAAGCGAATTCCACCCAAATATTGCAGGTAAGTTAGAGGCACAGTATGCTTGCCTTTACCCAGGCAACTTGCACCTAAGGACAGAGAAAATCTCATCACTCCAAGGACAATGTATAGAATATCCTATTCATTCATTTTTAATTCACTGTTCTCCCCACAAAAGCTGCTAAGTGTAAGCAGGTGATGAGCCACAGAAATCTATGACAAAACCCAGATCTTGGGGCTCATAGCTTGTCTGGTTGCTCAGAAATGTGACCCAGTTCCTAAAACATTCCTGAGTCCTGGGAGTCTGCAGCTCAGAAGCAGAAGTGAAGGTGCGAGTGAACTAAAGCAGGAGGCGGAGGTGTGAGAGGGACTGGCTCATCTTACTGTGTCTGCAAACTCCATCACTGTGCAGGTGCTCTAGGCTTATGGGAAAGCCCCTAACAGCCCTCCAGATGCATGACCAAAAATGCTAAGTCACCTGCCTCTATTCTTACCTAGCTCTGTCTCTGAAAACAAGTTCATGGGGTTCTCAAGGCAAGAACACTGAAATGGTTTGCCATTCCCTTATCCAGTGGGCCACTTTTCTTCAGAACTCTCCACCATGACCCATACGTCTTGGGTGGCCCTATATGGCCTGGCTCATAGTTTCTTTGAGTTAGACAAGGCTGTGGTCCATGTGATCAGATTGGTTAGTTTTCTGTGATTGTGGTTTTCAGTCTGACTGCCCTCTGATGGAGAAGGATAAGAGGCTTATGGAAGCTTCCTGATGGGAAAGACTGACTGAAGGGAAAACTGGGTCTTGTTCTGATGGGTGGGGCCATGCTCAGTAAATCTTTTATCCAATTTTCTTTTGATGGGTGGGGCTGTATTCCCTCCCTGTTATTTACCTGGGGCCAAACTATGGTGGAGATAATGAAGATAATGGTGGCCTCCTTCAAAAGGTCCCATGCATTGTACTGCTAGACTCACTGCACCCAACCCTGCACCAGGCCACCACTGACCCATGCCTTCACTGGAGACTCCTGGACACTTCCGGGCAAGTCCAGGTCAGTCTTTTGTGGGGTCACTGCTCCTTTCTACTGAGTCCTGGTGCACAGAAAGTTCTGTTTGTGCCCGCCAAGAGTCTCTTTCCTACTCCTGTGTAAGTTCTGGCAGCTCTATGGTGGGGTTAATGGTGACCTCCTCCAAGAGGGCTTATGCCATACCCAAGTCTGCTGCACCCAGAGCCCCTGCCCCTGTGACTGTCCACTGCTGAGCTGTACCTCCACAGGAGACGCTCAAACACAGCTCTGTCTCAGTCTCTGTAGGGTCTCTGAAAAGGCAGAGGAATCAGCGATCAAATTGCCAATACCCATTGGATCATCAAAAAAGCCAGAGAGTTCCAGAAAAAAATATCTATTTCCGCTTTATTGACTATGCCAAAGGCTTTGACTGTGTGGATCACAACAAACTGTGGGAAATTCTTCAAGAGATGGGAATACCAGACCACAAGACCTGCATCTTGAGAAATCTGTATGCAGGTCAGGAAGCAACAGTTAGAATTGGACATGGAACAACAGACTGGTTCCAAACAGGGAAAGAAGTATGTCAAGGCTGTATATTGTCACCCTGCTCATTTAACTTATATTCAGAGTACATCATGAGAAATGCTGGGCTGGATGAAGCACAAGCTGGAATCAATTTTTCTGGGAGAAATATCAATAACCTCAGATATGCAGATGACACTACCCTTGTGGCAGAATGCAAAGGAGAACTAAAAAGCCTCTTGATGAAAGTGAAAGAGGAGAATGAAAAATTTGGCTTAAAACTCAACATTCAGAAAGCTAAGATCATGGCATCTGGTCCCATCACTACATGGCAAATAGATGGGGAAGCAGTGGAAATAGTGACTGACTTTATTGTTTTGGGCTCCCAAATCACTGCAGATGGTGACTGTAGCCATGAAATTAAAAGACGCTTCCTCCTTGGAAGAAAAGTTATGACCAAGCTAGACAGCATATTAAAAAGCAGAGACATTACTTTGCCAACAAAAGTCTGTCTAGTCAAAGCTATACATTTTGCAGTAGTCACGTATGGATGTGAGAGTTGGACTATAAACAAAGTTGAGCACCAGAGAATTGATGCTTTTGAACTGCAGTGTTGGAAAACACTCTTGAGAGTCCCTTGGACTACAGTCCACCCTAAAGGAAATCAGTCCTGAATATTCATTGGAAGGACTGATGCTGAAGCTGAAACTCCAATACTTTGGCCACCTGATGTGAAGAGCTGACTCATTTGAAAAGACCCCGATGCTGGGAAAGATTGAAGGCAGGAGGAGAAGGGGATGACAGAGGATGAGATGGTTGGATGGCATCACTGACTCAATGGACAGGAGTTTGAGTAAACTCCGGGAGTTGGTAATGGACAGGGAGGCCTGGCGCACTGCAGTCCATGGGGTCACAAAGAGTCGGATACGACTGAGCCACTGAACTGAACTACTGAAAACAAACAAACAAAAACCAAATAAATCAATAGCAAATAACTCACCTTCAATCATCCCCTGTCCTCCTCCCTCAGAAGCCTCCCCGCATTTGGTCAAAGTCACTGTGCTGCAGAGGAGGTGAGGAAACCTCTAAGTGTTATGAGTAACAAGGGGGATAACTAACAACATTAATGTTCTAAGGTATTCTAAAAGCTGTGTATATAGCACATTTAGTTCAATTCCATCAATACGTAATCAATGAGGAAACTAGTATTATTATCTCATTGCATGGCATGGCTGTGTTGGACCTTGGATTCAAACCAGTCTAAAAGCATTTAAGAAGCACGTATAAAATCAGCATTTATCTTGCTATTGCCTGGCTCTGCTTCTAACAAAAGAGAACTAAAGAGACATGGTTCCAAATAAGAAGGCATGATTTTGGCTTTGCATAATTGACATCGTTATCTGTCAGGTGGCTTGACTCAGCCCAGGGGCCATTATAAGATCATTAGGAAAGGCGAGCCCTAGGTCCCGAAGGCCAATCACTGGTGCTCTAATCTCAGGAGAAGCAGCGTCCCTGACAGGGGCCTCGGGGAGAAATGTATTGAAGCAGAGAGAAGAGTGTGATGAGTGAATCAAGGTGGGAAAATCGCTGCCTGCGCACCAGTGAACAGGATCATTTCCGTGAAGATGCAGATGAGCTCCAGGGCAGCCTCCCCACCACCCTTCTCTTCTTTTCCCTGGTCCCACAGCAGCAGCTGTCCGAGATGTCAGAGAGATGTCAGAGAGCTGAGCAAGGACAGGGGCAGAGGAAAGGCAGGTGTCCCTGACATCAACAGGCAGGCTCCAATCAGCGGATGCCAGCCTAGCCCAGAGTCCCTCCCACCACTGACACGGCGACCGTTAGGGTCAGAGTCTCGTGCGTTTCTTTCAAGAACACAAACTTTGCTTAGAATAGGAATGGGACTTGAGGAAGAGAATGAGAACACAGCCTCCTAATTGCAGCAGAATCTAATTTTAAAATCTCCTTTTCAGTAGGCATCTGGATGTTCTGTTTTAATGCGACCAATTACCTGGGGTCTATTTCCTGCCCAGCAGCCTATGGAGAGAAGTACTGGAGGAGAAAATGATGTAATGAGAAGCAGGCCTAGGACAAGCCTAAGTGTCTTGCACAAAAGCATACTGGCTGCAGCAAGGGGCTCCTGATTACCACACATCTCAGAAAACCTTGGCACTGGGCTGATCCAAATTAGATGCCAACATCAGGGAACATTTCTTTTCCATGCTTTTTTTTTTTTTTTTTTCTTTCCTCTTCAGAGTGATTAGATGTTGAACGGTAAAAGGAAAATATTTCAGTCGTGTTACATTTTGTAAAGAACACCTTGAAATCACCATGGCTGGATAAGCCTGGTTCACCCCTGCTCTAATGTTTCCCAAACCATCTTTTACCAGAATGGTGAACATCTTGCAAAGTCTGGTCTATGAGATAGATCGTTTCAATGATGTTTTGCAGTATTATCATACTCAGCATGCCAAGGCACACAGAAGTTAGGGAATTCACTACAAACCAGTTTGTAATCAAAGTTTACCTTTATTAAGGTGCACTGTGCACCATGCATGGGGATAGTCACTCTGCAGAGATGGTGCTTCTGAAACCCACCAGCAACCTCTTAAAGGGGATAACATTATCATTTTTTTATAGATAAGAAATCATAGACTAAGATGGATTAAATAGCTTATTTAAACTCATACAGGGGCTTCCCTGATGGCTTAGCGGGTAAAGAATCTACTTGCAATGTAGGAGACGTGGATTCAGTCCCTGGGTTGGGAAGATCCCCTGGAGGAGGGCATGGCAACTCACTCTATTATTCTTGCCTGGGAAATCCCATGGACAGAGGAGCCTGGCCAGCTGCAGTCAATGGGGTCACAAAATGATCAGACATAACTAAGTGACTGAGTACTCAAGCCACACAAACTCATACAAATAGAAAGGGACTTAGGACAGGAGTGTGGGTAGTATAACTGTAGGGCTCCTTCTAAAGTTCATGCTGGACTGCTGCTGCTGCTGCTAAGTCGCTTCAGTCGTGTCCGACTGTGCGACCCCAGAGACGGCAGCCCACCAGGCTCCCCTGTCCCTGGGATTCTCCAGGCAAGAACACTGGAGTGGGTTGCCATTTCCTTCTCCCCATGCTGGACTACTGGTTCACAAAGACCAGGATCGAACCTGGTGCCTCTGCATTGAGATATGTTCCCATGATATGCAATAATTTCCTTAAATCTGTGATCCACACCATGATGTAAACAGAGCTGGCACCACTGCCTTCATTTTACTGGAAGGAACTTGAGATGGAGAATCACTGAGTTGTTAATTATAAGGTCATGTTTATGCAACTTTAGAGTCTCCAACGTTTAATTCTCAAAGCCCTGAGAAGCAGAAGGTTTATTATTATCCCAACTTCATTAGATGTGGAAACAGGGCTCTGAGAGGTCAAGTAAAATGCCAGGGTTCAGACACGCAGGTATAGGGATGCCAGGATTGAAATTCTTTTCTCCTCACTCCATCTCTTTTTTCCCTCTCTCCCCTGAGGGCAGCACCTGGAGTATTAGAAGTTCAGTGTGCAGCTGCTAACTAAATGCATAATAAATAACTTATGTTCTCTTGCACTGTTTAGAATGGGGCAAAGACATTTGGCTTAATGTATCTAAAACACATCTTTACTTATTTATTACAAATCATGGAAGCATAAATTTTCCTCTCCTTAATCTATCAACATATATTTTGGCTTATTATGCTATAAATCTCTTTTCTATCTGGAAGAACCATGCAACCATTCCACAAAGGTAACAAACGTACCCACTGCTGGTGAGATGTTTGTCCTTCAACCCCACACTGGGTTTCAATTTGAAGACAGCAGGCTCCAAAATCATCCCGCAGACAGATAGTTGAGCATTTTGTTTCACAAGAGCAGACCTGTAAGGATGTCCTGAGGGCAACCTGTGTTACCCTTCTCATTAAATTGCTCAAGCCATTGCTGGTGCTTGTGATGACTTCAGGCCTCTACCAAAGTGTGCTTTTCAGTTCAGTTCTATGCAGAAATAAAGCTGATTGGGAGCACCCACGATGTACCATATTATGCTAGGTTTGGGTTGGGGTGAAAAATAAATAAGATACGGGCACTGTTGAATAGAGTCTTCCCATCTGAGTGATCGCAGGGAAAGTTCCAAGAGATACTCAGGAGACGCATGACAAGACAAGTAAGCAGTGAGAGTCTGCAAGGTATAAACTCTAGTGGGAGGCTAGAGGGAAAAGATGAGGTGGTTAGGGAAAAGATGTGGTGAGGTTAGGTTACATTCTTTGACGTGAATAAGCTGCCCAGAGAGGAGGTAAGGAAGACATCACAGTGGCACAGTTGAATTAGCAAGGTCATTTGTTGTCATTCAGTTGCTCAGTCATGTCTGACTCTTTGCAACCCCAGGGACTGCAGCACACCAGGCTTCCCTGTCCTTTGCTGTCTCCAAGAGTTTGTTCAAACTCATATCCATTGAGTTGATGATGCTGTCTGACCATCTCATCCTCTGTCGTTTCCTTCTCCTCATGCCCTCAACTTTTCCCAGCATCAGGGTCTTCTCCAATGAATCAGCTCTTCACATCAGGTGGCCAAAGTATAAAGCTTCAGCTTAAGCATCAGTCCTTCCAGTGAATATTCAGAGTTGATTTCCTTTAAGACTGAAGGCAGGAGGGGAAGGGGAAGACAGAGGAGAAGTTGAATAGTTGGATGGCATCACTGACTCAATGGACATGAGTTTGAACAAGCTCTGGGAGATAGTGAAGGACAGAGAAGCCTGGCATGCTGCAGTCCATGGGGTCACAAAGAGTCAGACACAGCTGAGCGACTGAACAACAACAACAAGATTGACTGGTTTGATCTCCTAGCTGTCCAAGGGACTCTCAAGAGTCTTTTCCAGCACTACAGCTAGGAAGTATCAATTCTTCAGTGCTCAGCTTTCTCTGCGCAATGCCATGGAGTCAAAGCATGTAGATGTGGTGAAGGGTAGGAGTGCCAGGTGGCTGTAGCATGAGTATGTACAGGTAACACACTGGGCAAATTGGGAAACCAAGTCGAGGATGTTACAGAGCCATGAATATCATGCTAAGGAGTGAGTCTTGTATAAACGTCTCACAGTCTTACACAGGCAACCACTGATTCCTGGGTCTCTCATTGCCAACAGGTAGCCTATATCCTACTGCACAAGTATTTTCCACTCCACCTCACATATCCATTTTCAGTCCTTCTCTACCCTGCGCTATGCTCCCTCAAGCTGATCTTTAGAGACTGAGTCATCCAGACTCTCTTGCATTTGAGCTTCCCATTGGGTGTGGCCAGTGTAAGTCATGGACTGAGGTTCAAGGGCAGAAAAGGGGATAGGAGAAAGTACCCCCTGCCAGCTCTCACCCTTGCTGGGCTGTGGTCAGCACTGATTACAGTCCTCTGCATAAGATCACAGCTGAGCTCACTCAGCACTAGCTTACTCGAGACTGAGAGGTTTCTCCAGACTTGCCATAGAAAACTGGGAAAGGCCCAAGCTAAGCTGGGTAAGTCAGTTGCCCTGGCCAACTCCTATCTTGTGGCCTCTCTCCTGTAGATGCATGTATTACTGCATCCTGAAGTCTCCCTGGGCTCTGACCATTTCAGTGGCTTTCCTCGATGCTAGTATCCAGACACTTCCCTGACCCTTATCAGTTCCCATCACTTTGCCCACTTCATGAACAGTCCCTCTATCTCCCTCTTTTTCAATGAGCTCAATTCCTCCTTTGAATGTGATGTCTACTCCCTGCTAGACTTTGACTGATATGCTTAGAATTTTCCACAATCCATATTATACTTAACTGAATCCACCTTCTTTAAAAATCTCTACCATCAAGAGGGATTCTTCCATCTGACTCCTGGAAAGGCAGTGTTGTTTTTATTCAGTTGCTAAGTTGTGTCCAACTCTTTGCGACCCCATGGACTCCAGCTCACCAGGCCTCCCTGTCCTTCACTATCTTATCTTCCAGAGTTTGCCCAAGTTCATGTCCATTGAATCAGTGATGCTATCTAACCATCTCATCCTCTGCCACCCTCTTGTCCTTTTGCCTTGTAGTAGGTGGTGAAGTAGAGGCTTATGAGCAAAATCTGAGATCCCAATTTTTATGGTGGGTGAGAATAAGCTTTTCCATCACTACGGGTTCTTTGTCTATAAAATGAGAATCATCACATTCATCTGATGTACTTAGCATGGGATTTAAAAAGCAGAATGAACATAAAATATGTAGGTCCATGCTTTAGCTCCTGTTATAAAGCACATTTAACAAGATTCCTGGATTGGGAAGACAGCTAACACTTACAGATATGTAGGCATATTTAGTTGGAAAAGACCCTGATGCTGGGAGGGATTGGGGGCAGGAGGAGAAGGGGACGACAGAGGATGAGATGGCTGGATGGCATCACTGACTCGATGGACGTGAGTCTGAGTGAACTCCAGGAGTTGGTGATGGACAGGGAGGCCTGGCGTGCTGCGATTCATGGGGTCGCAAAGAGTCGGACACGACTTAGCAACTGAACTGAACGGAGGCATATTTAGTTTGGGG
>NW_011494608.1:3050516-3071406 GCF_000754665.1 Bison bison bison | reverse complement strand
CTGCAGGTTTACTCTGCCCAGGTGTTGTTTAAGGTGCTAGTTCTTTTCATGTCTGTTGAGAGCCCACCGTGTGTCACACACCAGCCACCCACCTTCTCTTTTCATCAAGCCTGCCCAGCACGTGCCTGTCTTTAGCAAGTGTACTTGCTGCTTCCTGTTTTGAATATTCTCCCTCCAGATGTTCAAGGGCCATGTCTTTTTCTTCACTCAGGTCTTCACTCCAGTGAGAACATCAGGGAGAGAGTCCCATAAGTCCCAGAAAAAAATAAATCCCCATTCTCCATCTCAGTGCTATCTCCTGACCTCAGAGTACTTACCACTGCCCATTAAATTATCTGTTTATTTACTTGTTAATTGCCTATCCATCTCCCTAGAACTCAGGAGTACAGAGATGAATAAGATATGCCCTGGGTCATTACAGTTCTAGAGACCTGGAACGGAATATGAATTAGAGGCAGATACATGGCTGAGGAAAGGGACTAACTGAACAATTTTGCAAGCCCTGCTAAGAGCTTTTGACATTCAGGAGACATGAGCTTCTTTAAATATCTCTTTTCTTATCAAATGGAGAAGGCAGACTTGAATATGGAAGATTCGATTAAGCCCGGCGAATTTATCTTTCATTGATTGTCTCCTGATTGAGGGAGCCTAGTTGTAGCCAAAGGAACAACAGTGGCCTGGGATTGTGAAGCTGACTTATGGTTAATTGATGCTTCTGCACAGGGAAGCAAATGAATATTTGAAGAACACCAGGATGTGAGCTTGCACAGGATGCAGTGCTCTTGTTGGCTCTCTGCGTGTACCCAATTTACACTCTCAAAAGCTCATCCTGCCGGTTTTAGAAAAGGCAGTTCAGAGAGGCCCTTTCATCTCTTTGACCCCAGCTTCATTTACAGTGAGACATAAACTGTGTTCTGCATTGTGTCCCCCTTATTCTTATCTGCCATAGTCCATCAACGTTTTTGCATGGATGATGGCAATAATAGCATCATGTCATGGAACCTGACCAAAAGTCCTGGAGCCATGTTTGGCTCCAGCAAGTACCAGCTGTGTGAATGAGGAAAAGACGCTTCATACCTCTGTTTTCTCATTGCTACACAGAGATGTAAATTTCACATGAATTTTTTGAACTCACTTTGTAACGTGTAAAATAGTTTTTAACCATAGTTTATAAATTCCAAGTCAATGGAATATTCCATATGGAATGTTTATGCTTTGTGGGGGTATAAAAATGTGCACTCAAATGAAATATATTGTTTGTAATTAATTAGGTGCATTTTTTCTGGATTCTGTCTCCATGCGGGCTCTAAAGCTTTTGCTAGATTCTCAAAGCTATCCTGATGCAAAAAAATGAAGCCTTCCCTCTGTAAAATAGTATAAGATATGGGGACTGTGGGACAACTGTAGCAGGGTCATTTATTAATACTTTGGGTGCTCAAAAAGGAAAAGCCAGTTCATGCAAATTAGTCTTTAGAATTCTTTGGATTTTTTGATAAGTATTCTCTACTTGCTTTGTACTCAAAACTCATGCACAGAAAATTGATTGGGGGAATGATTAATTAGAAAGGTAGGGTCTAATTTTGACAACTCGATGTACTATATGAGCCGTGTTATCAACTAAGGCAGCCACAGAAACACCTAAATTTCACCTTTTTCTTTCATTTGTTTCTGCTCATATTTTTTTTTGTATTCATTGGCACTCATAATTTCTTAGAGTAGTTGCAATATTTTCAATGTGTCATCTTAATTCTTACATTAAGAGCTTTTTAGGTTAATCATCTTGTAAGGATGAACTAGTCAATTCAGCAAAAGTAAGTTGGACTATATTTACTTATGTCCCTAAAATAAATGAGCCAGTCTTGAGTTCCTTGGATGAGTTGCTAAATTCCAGTGACTCTCAAGCATACTCATCTATGAAATAGGACGTTCGGACGAGATTCCGGTTTTTATCCATTCTCGAGCAATAGATCGTCTTCTACCAACTTTCCACACCTTCTGCCGTCTGAGCTGAGTCTGTGTTCTCCTCAGGTTTGTCCATCATGCTTTCTCTTGCTGGATCACAGGTCTATCTTTTTCATCTACTGAACACTGAATCCTAAAATCTTAAGTCAAATGTTTCCCAGGTTTTTCTATTCACACTTTATTCTTTTGCCAATCTTCTTCACATGTAAATTTCACCTCTATTTGGGACAGTCCATTACACAGGAAATGTTCAGTATATACTGATGAACGGATATACCTTAATGTACAAAAGGAATTCAACCGAGACACCCCTCTGTCCCAAGATGCAGAGGCCTATAGCACCCAATGATTCACATTCGTTAGAAGCCATGTCTGCTGGTTTTAGTGTGTCTCATCAGTAGAGAGAAGTATACTGTGACATAGTAACTAAGCAGAGAGAAGAAAGTGAAGAACTGGACTAAGAGGAGTTTGGAATTTGGGAAATTAACCTGTGTTAACAGAAACCTATGTATCTATGTCTCCTTTAAGTGGGCCACCTTGGGATAAGTTCTCAGTACAAATGAGGGAGTGAGAGGCATAGAAGAGAAAAAATAGCAAGGGAATGGATGTATCATTCAGGGGAGAAGAAACTGACCTCTATGAACTGGGTCGGCTGAGTGAGAAAGAAGAGAATGCAGACACGTAAAGCACTCCCAGAGAAAACCAGAGGCCACGGTTTGGGTCCAAGCTGTTTCCTTTCTGGGTCATGTGATCAAGAGCACATTGCTTCATGTTTTGGAGCCTCAGTTGTCTTGTCTATAAAGCAGAGATAGATTTACACTCAGCATTTTGTTTTGTGCATAACATAATAAATGTAGCTGGATAGCCCAATGTCTTACACTATTCATTTTTTATTTTAGACATCCTTTGAGTAATGCATTCAAGGATTATGGCCAATAGCATTTATTTCTGATTGGTACCAGATGGTGAGGTTGAGTGGCTGGCAATTTCCCATCCGGGTTAAACTTTACCCATGGGCTGGAATGAACCTGGAGGGCACAAGGGTGCATGGATTGGCCCATGATTATATACAGCTGACAGGCGGTGGTCACTGTGATGGTCAGAGAGAGAGATGCTGGGGCCTGGGCGTGTTCCACTCTATCATGCCAACCATGCTGCCAGCCCTTGATCTCCATAGTAACCTCCCCTCTACATACACAAATACCAAACATCTAGGATTCTTATTTTAAGCAATAGCTATTCCCCACCTGTTTTTCAGTCACTTCCCCAGAGTTATAAACTTCTGTAATGCATGATGGGGCTTCCCAGGGGGTTCAGCAGTAAAGAATCCGCCTGCAAATGCAGGAGACCCAGGAGATGTAGGTTGTATCCCTGGGTTGATACGACCCCTTGGAGGAGGGCATGGCAACCCACTCCAGTATTCTTGCCTAGGGACAGAGGAGCCTGGTGGGCTACAGTCCATGGGGTTGCAGAGAATCAGACACAACCGAGTGACTAAGCACAGCACAGCATCGCACAATGCATGATAAGCTGCATCTGCCTAATACCATCGACAGACTATTCTGCCAGGAAAAGAGATGCCCAGTGAAAGCAAATCAATGGGCCATGGAAACAACTCTTCCCAGAAATGACCTAACCTGCCTGCTTCAAAAGAAGGTGAGGAAACAATAATTCAGTTGCAGGATGGGATTACTGGAAGCAGTCATTTTATACGCAGCAGCGTCCTCATGTTCTTGTTATAGAAGCTACAAAGACAAGAGAGGCGGAAGAGATATTGCAGTGAGCTTGAGTGCTGGCCCTGAGGCTTACCTGTAGAATTAATCTGCTAAATCATGTCCCTAAGCCTCAATTTCCTCATCTGTGAAATGGTAAGGGTGAAATAGCTACCCAACCAACCTCTTCAGGCTTTGATTGCTTTTAAGGTGTGGTAGCTAAAAATTTTAGGGCTTCCCAGGTGGCTTAGTGGTAAAGAATCCGCCTGTAATTCAGGAGCCACAGGAGATGTAGGTTTGATCTCTGGGTTAGGAAGATCTCCTGGAGGAGGAAATGACAACCCACTTCAGAGTTCTGCCAGGATAACCTCATGGACAGAGAAGCCTGGTGAGTTACAGTTCATGGGGTCGCAAAGAGTCAGACATGACTGAATACACTCGCAGCCAAAAATTTTGTACACGTCTCTTACTATACAAACATTAAGTTTTTGTTGTGCATCGCTCTTTGATCATGCTTTAATTTTTAGTAGGAGTCTAAAGCTAAGTGTTCTCTGGCTTCCTCTCTTAAGCTGAGAGAACTACTAAGTAGGGAAAAGTGTAAGTATACTGAAGGCAGGGATTTTATTCGGTGTTGTTTTTTTCCCATATGACCAGCCTCAGAACAGGAGTTAACGGGTGTGTGTGTTATGTTAGTCATGTCTGACTCTTTGCGACCCCATGGACTGTAGCACACCAGACTCTTCTGTCGATGGGATTTCCTAGGCAGAGTGGGTTGCCATTTCCTCCTCCTGGGGATCTTCCCAACTCGGGGATCAAAACCAGGTCTCTTGCACTGGCAGGTAGATTCTTTATCATTTATCATCAGGGAAGCCAAATTTGTGTAGGCATGTGGTAAATTTGCTGTGTGGATGTATTTCTGTCCTGGTTTGGGGTCTGTAGGAGCAGACTGTAGACGAGGATCTGAGCGTCAGTAGTTCACCTGGGAAGTGGTCTCAGGAAACAGCCGTGGGGGAATGAGGAGGTGCATCTGGAAGGAGTCAAGGGAAGCAGCCATCGAAAGGGTACTAACAAGGAAGCAATGACCACAGCTGGCAACTAGAGCTTAATCCTGCTAGAGGACAGGAGAGCCAATGTAGGACATACCCGAGTCATCCTATCCAAGGCACAATGGAGCTGGTGTACTGAACCAACCCCTCCCATTAGCTGATGGGTTAAGGCCTCACCCAGGAGGCACTAGGGCCCTGACCCTTCTTGCCCACCCTTCACAAGGACAGAGAGAGGCTCTGCAAGCCAGGGAATGACCTCAGGGGAAGAATTGTGGGTGCTGGCAGTTGAAGTTGGGCCAGCATCACAAAAATACTTAGGGACTATAGGCCGCCACCAATGGCATCAGTTTCAATTGTGTATCAGGAAATTCATGTAAATCATCTTAATTTCTGTGACCCAGGTGGAGTTGTCCATTGCTCTGTAATTCTAAAATGTGTGATCTATGATCTGATGTTATTCATGTTGGACGTAGGGAGAACATAAGCTGAAGAAGCAGTGTCTAGATTGCTATGATACGGGACCATCCTGTGTTTGTGTGTGTGTGTGTGTGTGTGTGTTTAATAAAAGCCGTTGTCTGTTGTGACTAAAGAGCAAATTGTTTTGGTGAAAAACTTAAAAAGGGCACTGGATTGGGTTTGAGTGCTTTCCTAGTCATCTACTGATAGGCAATCACAAACAATTCACTTCTCCTCAATTGCAAAACTAGAGTCTTGCACAGAACAGGGATTGAAAACTGTATTTTAAGGCATGTGGTGCCTCCACTCCATTAGGGGTGTCTGCCTAGAGTGCTCTGTTGAGAAATACGAGACCATGTTTAGGTCTGTGGTAGGCAAGCCTCTTCACTGTCCGCTAATGCCAACAAGGAGCTGTGAAGGGTCGTGTCTCCACCCCCTGGTTCTAGATGGTTGCTATGGCCACTGTCAACTTCTTTCACCCATCCTGCCCTGTTTTTGTTCTGTAATCATCAACTTAATAGAAAATTTCCACTTATGAGAGACATAGACTAGGAATTTCTTTTAATTCTCAAATGCAAAAAAACAAAATGCACTTATGAGCACTCACTGTAACACTTGTATCAGACGCTCTTCCCCTCGGGGTTCAGAAGACCCATCTGAACTGATAATACTCAGGGTCAGTAATGTGGACAGAAAACACCACTGCTGTGAGGTTAGAAGAAGACTGGGTTAATACTGATTTCTATTTCCTGACAAGTAAATGAGCTGTTATCACACATGGGTTCAAAGGCCAGAATTGAACAGGAAGATAGATACAGCATATTGTATCTATATACAATGAAATACAAAAATGAAACAGAGGTCACGAAACCCTGAGGAACACGATCCTATATCTTGAACAGTCATTTAATAATTACAAGTATTTATAATTTTAAATAGACATTCATATACATTTTCATAAATGGTTCTCAAAATAAACACTAAGACAAAGCCCAGGGATGCAGTACTCATATCTCCTTTATTCAATATTATATCACCATTATCTAGACAAATTTTCAATAAATATTTGTTGAATTAATGTGCTATTTCCCTTTTTCTAGACAAGATGAAGCAGTTTTTTATCAGCTCATACAGCTTGTAAACAAAACAACCATTGCTTTAACACAGGTTTTCAATGTATGCACCAGAGGTTGTACCTATATATAAGCATGGTTAATGTTCAGTACTCTCTTAAATCATGTCATTTATTGCTTACGCCCTGATAAGAGTCTAAGCTCTTATCTGTCTCTCTCACACCTGGGACTCTTGTACCTAGCCTAGAGCCTTAGATATAGCAGCTGATCAAAACTTAATGGTTGTAAGGATTTCTATTTTAATGATAACTCAGAAAAAAATTAAGAAAGTAGATCAAAGTCATTCAGAGAATGAATGACAGAGGTTTGTCTAGAATCCAGTTCTTTTTCTTAAGTCCTGATAGAAGTATAATAACAAATGCAGCACAATTTTAGCCACCAGTTCAAGTTCTGTCTGATCTGGATATAAAGGAAGGAATAGTCCCCCAAATGGCACCCCACTCCAGTACTCTTGCCTGGAAAATCCCATGGACAGAGGAGACTGGTGGGCTGCAGTCCATGGGGTCGCACAGAGTCGGACACGACTGAAGCGACTTAGCAGCAGCAGCAGCAGTCCCCCAAATACCAGTTGCAAATTAGTTGGTAGAACATTTTTTTTTAAGTTGCCCAAACAGTCACTGTGAGTCAAAATGCTCTCAATTTGGGGTGATATATGTTGCCTTTTAAGGTGATCTCTGGCCTTATTGAGCCTAATGAATGGTGACTCCAAATGTCAGATTTTCCTCTTTTCCATTTGACCCTTAAGTTTTAGAGTGAATCACATTTATCACAGAAAGGTCAGCAGAATCTTTGAAGTGAAATATGTGCAGAGAAAGAGGGAAATTTAATGGTTAATGGGAAGTGGCTTTTCAGGATCCTTGCCAATGGGAAGCATGTGGTCAACCCTCTAGCTTTAGGAGAGGGGGATGCAGCTAACACGAGCCTACACACTCTGAGGGCAAGCACAGTCCTCGAAAACACAGCTCGGAAAGAGGGCGAGTGAGGGCATGCCTGTCCTTAGCCTTAACGGATAAATGTTACAAACCGTCCGTGTGTGTGTGTGTGTGTGTGTGTGTGTGCATGCACACACGTGCACATGCATGTTCAGCTACTAGGGCAGGGTACATAGCAAACTTCCAGGAACAATGTTTAAAATGTTGACTTAATGGCTACCGTATGCACTAAGTCTTGAATTTACAAAGATGACTGAAGATAGCCCCTGAATTATTAGGGCTCAGGATTCAAAAGATGATAGATGTCTAAAAATAGATTTCCCTTTGGCTTTCCTTGTGGCTCAGCTGGTAAAGAATTCGCCTGCAATGCGGGAGACCTGGGTTCGATCCCTGGGTTGGGAAGATCCCCAGGAGAAGGGAAAGGCTACCCACTCCAGTATTCTGGCCTGGAGAATTCCATGGACTGTATAGTTCATGGGGTCTCAAAGAGTCGGACACGACTGAGCAACTTTCACTTTCACTTCACTTTCTGTTATCTTGGGAAACTATTGCTGTTTCAAAACTCATGTCAGAAGTCAGTTCTCTCAAAAAACTTTCTGACTTCCTTCCAACTCTCCCTTTACAGATGTCCTTATCATTTGTTTTTTAATACATGTGCTTGTGTCTGTCCCCTTGCTAAAAGGTGAGCCACCTGGGGGCAAAGACTTGTGAGTCCAAACCTCACATTCATACATGACTACTGCTAAAATCATAGCTTTGACCAGACAAACGTTTGTTGGCAAAATAATGTCTCTGTTTTTTAATATGTTGTCTAGGTTGCTCATAGCTTTTCTTCCAAGGAGCAAGCAAGGATTCTCTAAAGAGGTTTGATTTAAGGAATCAGCTTATATATCCTTGAAACAGTTAGTAAATGGTCTTGTCCAGCTCTGCATCTCCCTTCCTTCCTTCCTTCTTGCCTTCACCCTTCCTTCCTGCTTCCCTCTCTCCTTCCTTTAGTTAAACGAGTTCTTCCTATTGCTACTCCTGTAGGCAATTCTGTATCTTTGCAATTCTATGAATGAGTAATATCTCCAGTCCTCTAAATACAAATGGATATCCAATCGCCTTGAAAGACAGTGGGTCAAATTTCTGACTACTGTATCTTGGGCGCTCTTACCACTCACTACTCCTGTGGAATTGATTTTGGAGCCTGCCGTTTTCAGGATAAGCCAACTCTCAAAGAAGATAGTAGCTAATGGCAACCACAAAGGAGATGATAACAGGTTGATTACCAAACGCTGCTATGAAATAAGAGAAGAAAAAGAACAAATAGCTGGCCCCTAGGCTGGTGAGGTAGCTGCAGTTGTATGGCCCAATAGCAGGCATGTTCTATTTTCTATCCGATCTGGAAACCTCAATATCATCTTGTCCCTGGTCTGAAGTTTCTGGCACCACTGCCCCCCTCTTGCACACTGCCATTGTCACTCCAAATCAATGCATGTAATCAAACACCCAGGCAAACTGCCTGGCTCGTGGAACACTTGATGTGCACCTACAGCCAATTTTTTTTTTCCCATTCTAATGTTGTCACTCACTAATCATGGCTGTAAAATGTAGGGGTAAGATCACACTGCTGGTCAGCAGTTGCATGTTTTCATTGTGAGCTGGCTGTGGACCATTTTCTTTAGGAATGAAGGAAGTCATCCTGAACACACATTCATTTCTAGTAATTGCTTTTTCTTTTATATCACAATATGCCGGAGGATGCGTTTTTTGCTGTTTTTTGCTTTCCTGTGGGTTCCATTGCTTATTAACAGGTTTTGAGTTCTGTGTCTTCAGGTTTATTTCCTGATTTGAGGCAGGGACGTTTATAGAGAGCACTACTAGGCTTCGGTGAGAAGATCTTGAGGGCAGATGGAGATAGAACACTTGGTCAGATACTTGGTCAGAAAACAAGAGAAGAGTCTAACTTTGCAAAATGTGTCCATAGATAATATCTACTGCTCTTGTCTCAAAAACTCTGTACAACTGGAAGATCAGGTTTTATTATACTGTCTTTACCAAGTCACTGGACATGAGTTTGAGCAAACTCCAGGAGATAGTGAGGGACAGGGAAGCCCTGTAAGCTGCAGTCCATGGGGTCACAAAGAATCCAACACAACTTAGCAACTGAACAACCCAACAACAAGATTAAGAATGAACTCTGGGAGGTAGAAGTGACAGCCAAAGTTATTTACATGAAGAGTGGTGGAACTTACTTATAACAAAATCAAGTCCTGACTCCTGTGAATTCTTTATTAAATAGACCAATATAAAAGTTACAATAATGCAAACAGACCAGTTATAATTAACCAGATTTTTGCTTTATTCCAGAGGTCTACTGTGGCACCACCAGCTTTCATCTTTGTAACCTAAAAGACAGGCACTTCCCATCACAAGTTGAAGAACCCAAGGGAAGAGCTCTGTTGGCTGAGCTTAATGAAAAGCACAGCCCTGAGACAAGAAGAATGAATGACAGGCCGCATCTGGGTTACACGCTGAACCTGGGGTCAGAGGATAAAGTCCTCTGATTGGTCACCTCATGAATCATGTTACGGCATAGGAGACAAGACGGTGCCCAAGAAAATGCAGTGCTAGATGGAGAAAAATATCTTCTGTGTGCTACAGAAAAGCTCTAGTGCAGTAATTGATGGGTGACAAGCAATGGAAATGATAAAGGATGGAAAAGAAAACTGGTCTGGGAAATCAAGTAATCTGGATCTATTCTATCACTTCCTAGATGTGAACAATCATTTTTTCACTTCTCTGGGCTTCAACTTAGCCATCTGTAACATGAGGAATCCCCAAAGTGGCTGCGTAGGAGAATAATTTTGGAGACTTGAAAACATATACTGTATTATTGAAAAGTCCAAACATGAGAAAATTATACACAGCTAATGAGGAAACTTAGAAAAATAATTATCTCTTGGTCAGAAATCAAGGACTACTACACTAAGTGACCTCTCTGGACATTTCTTATCTAAATATTTTATGATTATTTAAGATAAAGAGAAATGGGGGAGAGAAGCACAGAGAGAGAAAGAGAGAGACAGGATGAGGAATAAGAACAGTTTCATGGCTGACCCAAGCTAGCTGTGCCATGTGCCACTCCATACTCCCAGTATGGTCTCTGCTGATAAACAGTGAAACCCTGCCACATGCTTTCAAGCAAAGAAGATTCTCAAGACTTTCCAAATAAAGATCAATGGGCTCATTCTGCATGTAGACAATTTCATCAACAGAAACACACCATAGAAATAGACTACTCCCCGTGGTTTCCTGCCCTCCAGCTTTCATAGAGTCATAGCAGATGCTCGATAGCCTTATGGAGCCCCAGACTGCCAGCAGCTGTGCCTTGACTCCTGCTAATTAAGCCACCTATCGCCTGACCAACAGTGCATTCCACGTTAGGATTGCTTTAGCTGGGGCAACAGTCACACTAATCATTCACCTTGAGTGGAGAAGGTTTCAGACACAAAACAAGCCTCTTCCAGCACTGTCTGCTTCTACAGGGAAGGCAAAAGCTCCAACTGAAAGCAAGGATACAGTTTGGTAGGGATTAGTGGCATAGCTAGTGTTGAGTGTAAAAACAAATAGCTCAGAGATCATTCAGAGAAGGCAATGGCAACCCACTCCAGTACTCTTGCCTGGAAAATCCCATGGATGGAGGAGCCTGGTGGGCTGCCACCTATGGGGTTGAACAGAGTCGAACACGACTGAAGTGACTTAGCAGCAGCAGCAGAGATCATTTAGTCAAGGAGTTCTCTACCAAAGTTTATGTTTGAATTACTTGGGGATTAGGGGTGACAGATCCCTGGACACCAGCCTGTCTGTATCAGAATCTCATGGGGGTGGGACTTCCGTGGTGCTCCAGTGGTTAAAAATCTGCCTGCCAATGCAAGGGACATGGGTTTGATTCCCTGGTCTGGGAAGATTCCACATGCCACAGGCAACTGAACGCATGCACCCTGCACTCTAGAGTCTGAGAGCTGCAACTGCTGAAGCCCGCACACCATAGGCCCTGTGCCCCACAAGGGAAGCCCAAGCACCATAACTAGAGAGTGGTCCCCACTCGCTGAAGACCCAGAACAACCAAAAAAAAAAAAAATACTGTGGGAGTGGTCACATGTGTAGACTTAGGAAAACCCTTAGTTTACTCTGATGTGCTTACAATTGACAACAGAATCCCCAGCTCTGTAACCAATATGGATACTGAGATCTAGCCTCATAAGGGGTTAACTTGAGAGTCGAACTCTGACTTTTTGAAAATTAAAAAAACAAAAAAATAAATAAATACAAGGTGAAGATTTGAGGTTTGAAACTATTGTGCACTGTTTTGGTTTTTTTTTCCTTTTTTTCTTTAAAAGCTAATTTAGACTTCCCGGGTTTTCCAGTTGCTAAGATTCCAAGCTCCCCATGCAGGGGCCCTGGGTTCAATATGTGGTCAGGGAACTAGATCCCTCATGCTGCGACTAAGAGTTTGCCTGTGGCAACTAAGACCAGACACAGACAAATAAGTAAATAATTAATCAAAACTAATTTTAAAATATGTATTTTTGTAACAGGCAAGGTAGGAATGCAGCAATGACAATAAACCTCAATTCAGGGTCTCCTAACTGGCTTCTATTCTGCACGTCTATATATACTTGGAACAATATTATGAACGCACACACACAACTAGTTAATAGCGTTTATCTAAAAAAAAATGATGCTACTTCCTAGATTTGAATTTCAACCCCATCATTTCCTATGAAGTTCATTAACCTCAGAGTCCTCAAGTATGAAATTGGGATAACGGTAATGCCTACTTCACAGAATTGTTGTGAGATTTGATTTTTTTTTTTTCAAAGTCATAGATGTAAAGCGCTTTGTTCAATGCTTGGCCTGTAAATGCTTGGACAATGTGACCTATGATTACGATTCAAAGCCTGAGAAACATGTTTCCACTTACAGTAGACACCAACGTCTAGGCCACCTGGGCTTAAATCCTGACCATGCTGTTTATTAAGAGCCATGATCCATTTGTCAGCGCTGGTCAGAGCAGGGTCTGGACCAACATGAGTCTGAAGGAGGCTAACAGGGTGGAAAGCTGGAGCCAGCAGCCCTAACACTTTCTACTCAAACTGTGGACCATGGGGGCATCGTGACATCCAGATCACCTGGGAGCTTGTTAAAAAAGCAAGAATCTCGAGCCCCGCCCCAGACACACTGAATCTAAATATGCATTTTAACAAGATCCCTAGGTGATTCATACATATTATACTAAATTTTGAGACATACTACTTTCATGGCCCCAGTCCAGGTAAGGAAGATGCTGAAACAACAGCATAATGGTGCAAAAAAAAAAAAAAATGACGAAACAAAAATAGAATTTTCCAACAGTGGGTAAAGACAGTCTCAGAGTAAACCCACTGACAGGTAACTGACAGGTAATTTTACAGGGACAGAGCCAGTAAATGGAATTCTGTATTAGAAGGTTTTGCTATCTGGGACTATTCTTTAGGGTCAGTTCACTTAAAAGGGTCTATAATCCTGATCAGAGAGGTCAAAATATGGAGTGTAATACAAAAAAAAAAAAAACAAAAAAAAACACTTTCTGATTTCATGCCTCAGAGGCAAAATGAGAAGCTGAGGCAAAATTTCTGAGCTGGAGAAGCATCTGGGGCAAGAGAAAAGCTGAGCAGTCAGAGCAGGAAGAAATGGAATGGACTGCAGGAGTGGGATGAGGTTGGCCCAAGAGTAAGGCGTTTCGGAGGAGTCGAGGGCACCCCGTCTCTCTCTCATACATGAGCAGTGAGGCACATACAACGTGGAGAACGTGATCACCAAGCAGCGGTCGTTTGGGGAAAAGCAAGAATCATGAGACACGCGAGAGATTCAGGGCTCCTCTAGCCTGGCAGCACACTACCATGGTCAGGGAGAGTCTCAGAGGGAAGCGTCTGCCCCGGAACACTGCTCGACTATCAGGGGCAAGACGCTGACATTTCCAATTTCCCTAGAGGGCCCCACGTGATGCCACAGTGAGAAAGTGTCCTGGGGAGAAGGAGGAACATACTCCAAAGCACCCTCACGGTGAGTCATCACCAGAGATGAGTGAGGGAGACGCTGATCGCATGAGGGAGTGGGTTCAGAGTGAGCCAGAGACAGAGGCCAAGGAGAGGCCACTGATCAGTCATGTCTTCTTTCCTGGACTTAAAAATAACAGTAGCCATTGTGTGTGTGTGTGTGTGTGTGTGTGTGTGTGTGTGTGGAGGTGAGGGTGGGGGCAGTGGGTGGCATTCAAACCCTAAGCCAGTCATGAAAGAAAAAAGTATGAAAGTGAAAGCCACTCAGTCATGTCCGACTGTTTGTGACCCCATGAACATGCCAGGCCCCTCTGTTTATGGACATTCTCCAGGCCAGAAAACTGGAGTGGGTTGCCATGCCCTCCTCCAGGGGATCTTCCCAATCCAGGGATCGAACCCAGGTCTCCCTCATTGCAGGCAGACTCTTTACCAGCTGAGCCACCAGGGAAGCCCAAGCCAGTCATAGCTGTCCTTTATTGCGTTTTTATCTTGCATGTTGTTCTAAGTATCTCGTATACATTATCTCAGATCATCCTTTAGAACCACCTATAAAATGAGTACTATTATTATGTTCATCTTATTGATACAACATCGAAGCACAGAAAGTTTAATATATTTCCTGGGTCCACAACTCTGAACCTGCAGAGCTAAAACTCAGCAAATCGAGGATGCAGTCATCTGTGCTTTGAAGCTCCATGCCACTTGCCATCTCTCGGTTGGTGGACTATTGTTTCCTTTGCTTTCCGGTCAGGTAGTACCACGGCCTTGTAGTGGTGCAGAACTCTAGGAAAGACTCCTCCAAGGATCCCAATAAGCTTATGGTGTCTGGTGACAGATGGCGTTGTAGGAGTGAAGCCAACATATACAGGAAGCTCCACGTTTGCTCTCCTCTGATTTCCTGTTGTGGATCAGTTCATGATAGGATGTTAAGGATGACTCTTCCTGTGGTCTCAGATTCTGCAGAAGTCACAGATGCTGACAACGGAATTAACCAAGTCTAAGTGCACTGTTGCAGTGCAGGTCTTGCAAACGTGATGGCCCTGTTGTTGTTCAGTTGTTCAGTCATGTCCAACTCTTTGAGATCCCATGAACTGCACCATACCAGGCTTTCTTATCCTTCACCATTTCCTAGAGTTTGCTTAAATTCATGTCCATTGAGTCGGTGATGCCATCCAATCATCTTATCCTGTGTCATCCCCTTCTCCTCCTGCGTTCAGTCTTTCTCAGCATCAGGACTCTTTTCCAATGAATCAGTTCTTTGCATCAGGTAGCCAAACTTTTGGAGCTTCAGCTTCAGCATCAATCCTTCCAGTGGATATTCAGGACTGATTTCCTTTAGGATTGTCTAGGTTTGATCTCCTTGCTGTCCAAGGGACTTTCAAGAGTAAGTCCCCAGCACCGTAGTTCAAAAGCATCAATTTTTTGACCCATAGCTGGTGGCTATATCAGAACTAGTCCATCTTATAAGTAGAGGAGGTCAGAAGTTGAAGACTTGTAGTGTAAATGCTGACCATTATTTTCTTGTTGTTATTTATTTGTTTTTTTCCTTTTCCTTTCTTTGGTAATTGAAGTGCCTGACTTACCAAAGGCATCCATACCAAGGAGGCACCATTTCAATGAGGTTTCTTGAATAAACACAACCATAGCCTAGACAGAGCGCCAGATGCACCCTCTCTGAGGCTTCCTTCCATTTCAGTTACTGACCACTTGCATTAATTTTTTTTTCTCTTCCCATGATTTAAATTCTCACTTTTACGTTTTAATTCACCAATAGAGAATGAGCCCAAAAGACCCTAGATCTCAACCCTTGACTCCAATGAGAGGAAAATCCAGGCATGCTCTTCCCTCCCCCGACCCCCCTCCCCACTGGACATCTCTATATGGTCCAGTGGACTCTCTGTGTAATTCCAGGTCTTGCAAGTAATAAGCTTCCATTTTTTCAAAGTTTCTGATGGTTATTTCTTGAAGGCAATCATAATAAGAACCACAAGGACTCATCCAACCGTGACATTGGTTTTTGACAGGCTAAGCACAGCTGGAAAAGGCTGGAAGACCTACTCTGACCAGGGTTGTAGGTCTGTAAATTCTTGCTCACCAGGAGGAGAAGAGGGCTTTCTGCCCTTTCACCGTAAAGCTAAGGGCTTCAAGGGAATCAGAGAACTGGTTGTGTGTTCCTTGAAATCCAGGGGGCTTAAGGATTGATGCCTGATTCAAACAGAAGTCTAAAGACAAAAGGTGTTTGCTGGAGTAATGAGGATAACCACCGGAAGTGAAGAATAAGATAGAAGCAGAGACAGCAGCCGGGGCAGACCACCCTTGCCAAGGGGCTGACCCAGACCTTCTTGCTTGGGGAGGTTCCACTTTGAACCACCTGGGGAGGCGCCAAGAAGGACTAACTCCCACTGAACATCTGCAAATCACAATGCTGCTGGCCACGAAACAGCATTTCCACCTTCCCACTACCACTCCTCTCCACCTGCTCTGTCCCCGGAAGATCAAAGGCAGTACGGGGAGAGTGAGAAGGAGATGAAGAAAAATAGAATGAACAGGTGAAAGTACCTTTCTCAGCCTCTTCCCGAATGTTTTCTGGTCTGAGACAGAACCAGCCAAGGGGAAGAGAAAGGTTTTAAATTGGATGAGTGACCACGTGGGTGGAACTGGACATTTTAACACCTGAAAGTTACCAGGAACGTTATAAGATACAGTCCAGACCCCACCCACAAACTACAAAAAGCTTCATCAGAACTTTGCAGACACAATGTGACACAGCTGGTCTGCCTGCCCCCTGGCAAGTCCAGCTCCCGCTTTGTTACCTTGAGGATTTCGTTGGATCCCAGCTCAGTCCCTGCTCTGCATCTTTTAAAGCCCTCTGCAAACCTCCAACTTCATGCCAGTCCTTGCATGCACGTACCCGGTGCTTTCAGATGGCACATCACGGCCCCATGCCTCTCTTCTGGGTTTTCTCATATTTTCTAGGTTATTACGGGAAGAGATGGCAAAGGACTGGAAATAAGGCAGCAATGTCCTGTTATTATATCTGAAGCTCCATTTGAAGGCATGTAAACACGCACGAGTGTTCTGTATAATCACACATTTGTATGTATTATCGTTTGCTATTAGTTTTATTTCTCTTGTTTTAAACGTTATTATCCAAACAAGCTGGGCACAAGCTTTCTGTACTTGTCCTACCATAAATAAACAAAAACGCCTAAACACAATTTGTAATATGTCATCTCCAGACCACAGCTAGGATGCTGCATAAGTAGAAAACCAAAATTAAATCAAACTGGGCACCATGCCCAGACCACTGGCTTCCGGCAAACAGACGCAGAGGGAGAAAGAAAGAAAAGACTAAATTGTAAGAAACCGGTGAAATAGCAGGGAAACCATGGTAATTAACCCTAGGACCGGTTTGTCTGTTCTGGAGCCCACCTTCTAGTTACCTCTGGAAACTTGAAATGTTGAAAATTACCTATTTTTGTTTGGAGTAAATCTCCATTATTGGCATTTCCCAATTTTCTGATGGGAAAGCTAGAGAAAAAGCACATTCTTTGTTATTCTGCAGGTGCAGGTCATTTTCTTTAGCCGTCTAATACTTTCTTAAAAAGTAAAATAATAGTAAAAGTAGGGTCAATAATAGTAATCACAATGACAAAATCAGTAGCAGCGGCAACTATAGTAACAAGATCTGCTCCCCTTACCTGGTGAATTTAGCAGATGCCAGGGTTAGGGTTAAGGGTTAAGGATTAAGGGTTAGGGTTAAGGTTAAAGGTTAAGGGTTAAGGGTTAGGGTTAGGGTTAAGGTTAGGGTTGAGGGTTAGGGCTGCCTCACTCACACCCCTCAGCGCATCTGAGTCTTTCTAGACCTGGCTGGTGGGCAGCTCCCAACCTCAAGCATGTGGTCCTTTCTCTTCTCTCCTCTGCCTAAGGGCTTACCCAGCACCATGAGTGCTGGAGCATGTTCCACCGGAGGCAGTCACAGATCGTGGGCAGAAGGAATAGACAACCAGGGACCAACGATTAATCAACTTAGGATGGCAGTCCCTGGGTTAAAACTCCAGACTTCTGGTCTGTTGTTGGACAATTTAAAGTTTCTTTGGCAGACCCTGGGGGACTCGAACCTGAGTCCCACCGTGGAATCCCGCCCATGAGTGTGCCTTGGCTTTTCTCTCCCCTCTGTATCATTTTCCCTCCTTGTAGGATCACCTCCCCATAAAAGGGGTTTAAATGTAGAGCCCTTGGAGGCAAAGACAAGAGCAAAGCCCTGGTCATACATTATCCTTTGACTTCTAATTGCAGTGCAATAGAAGAGGCACTATTAATATTTTTAATATTTTACATATGAGACTAACACTCAGAAAGAGTTAGCAACCTACTCTGTGAAACTACTTGAGAAGCAGAGCTATCCATCTAGAAAATAGAAGAGTGGACAGAACAAAAGTGTGAAAGATCAGCGATACCACAGTTAAATCCGTGCCAGGAACCGCCTAGCTCCAGGCTTCATTTAAATGGATATTATAAACCCCTATTTGTTTAAACCATTTTTAGTCATGTTTTTTGGTTACTTGCAACCAAAACCACCGATTGAGAGTAATTGCATATTTACTGTAAATTAAAATCTAATATGCTGTTTAAAAATCTCTCTTTCAGCATAAAGCATTTGCAAAGAAGATCATATGCATTTCCCAGTATCATCTTACGATTTGTATGACTTTTAGTGGAAAATAATAAAGTACAATGAGGACGCTTGCCTACTAATTTGCTTTTGCCCCATAAAACAACATTCTCCATACAAAATGCCCCCTTAGAGTTATAGCTTCCAGAAGTGAGAAAGTAGAATAGAGACCACCTTGTTGTCACCACCGCCTGATATGAACATCCCTGCATTTGAGCATGCTTGTCTCTCTTCTCCCTGAGCATGAACTAACCACTGTGTGTGTTTAGTTGCTCACATGTGTCCGACTCTGCAACCCTGTGGACTATATAGCCCGCCAGGCTCCTCTGTCCATGGAATTCTCCAGGCAAGAATACTGCAGTGGGTTGCCATGCTCTCCTCCAGGAGATCTTCCCAACCCAAGGATCAAACCCATGTCTCCTGCCTGTTGGGCATTGCAGGCAGATTTTTTACTGCTGAGCCATCCATTATACTGGGCAGCCTATTTCTTTGATACGGATATATAATACTCTATAAAGTTCTTTCCTTTTGAAGGATTAAAGTCTATTACCTCTCTAGAATCTCATTTGTCAAGGCTGTTTCTGACCCCTAGGGCTAAACATAAGTTTATTAATTCTCCTATATTTTACAAAGATAACTATCTTGCCTTTTCACCGCTAAAAATCAACATACCCTTTCATTCACTCAGTAAATATTTGTCATCTATTATGTATCAGGTACTGTTTTAGATATCAAGAATAGAATAGTGAATAAACTGGGCAATGTGCCTGCTTTCTTGGAATGAAATTCTAGCAGAGAGGAGCAGATGATAAATGAACAAACAAGATAGAAGCGTCTGTTATAAAGACTGAAATCAAAAAGAGAGGAATGTTGTAATATGCAGAGGTTTCCAGGGGAACGTCTTTAGATGAGTTAGGCAAAGAAGTCTGACCCCAAAAGGTAACATATAACCTGAACTCTGAGCGCTAAGAAGTAGCGAGTCATAAGAAGATGTAGAGGAAGAATTTTTCAGGAAGAGAAAAAATATAATGTAAATCCCTGTGTGTGTGTGTGTGTGTGTGTGTGTGTGTGTGTGTTTTCAAGAATAGCTTTAGCTATTTAGGTATCTTTTTGTCATTCTACAGACATTTTAGGATTTTTTTTTTCTATTTCTGTGAAAAAAATTCACAGGATTTTGATAAGGATTGCACTGAATCTGTAGATTGCTTTAGGCAATACGGGCATTTTAACAATGTTAATTCTTCTAATCCATGAGGCAGAATATCTTTCCATTTCTTTGTGTCTTCTTCAATTTCTTTTTTTATGCTTGCACTAATTTTTAAATTGCATTTTACTCCTGGCTGCATCGGGTCTGGGTTGCTGTTCAGGCCTTTCTCTAGCCGCAGCGAGCAGGGCCTGCCCTCAGGTTGTGGTGCCGGGGCTTCTCGCTGCAGCGGCTCCTCCTTTGCGGAGCACGGGCTCCAGGGCGTGCTGGCTGCAGTGGGTGCAGCCTGCGGGCTCCTTGGCTCTAGAGCACAGGCTTAGTAATTGTGGCGCAAGGCCTTACATGCTTGGCTGCATGTGGCATCTTCCAGGATGAGGGACTGAACCCGTGTCTCCTGCGTTGGCAGCTGGATTCTTTATGACTGAGCAACCAAGGAAGCCCTCATCTTCAATTTCTTTCAACCACGTCTTATAGTTAACAGGTCTTTCACCTCTTTGATTAAATTTATGCCTAGATATTCTTTCTGTTGTGATTATAAATGAGATTATTTTCTTAGTTTTCCTTTCTGCTAGCTCATTGTCAGTAGAGAGAAATAAGGTAGATTTTTGTGTAATGATTTTGTACTCTGTAATTGTACTCCACTCATATATTATTTGCAATAGCTATTTGGTGGAGCTCTTAGAGTTTTCTGTATATGAAATCATGTCATCTGCATATAGTGAGAGTTTTACTTTTTCCTTTCCAAATTGTTTGCCTCTTATTTCTTTTTCTTGCTCAATTGTTGGATCAGTGGCAAGAGTGGGCATTCTCATCTCACTTCTGATCTCAGAGGAACCTCTTCCAGTTTCTCACCTTAATAATTGAGTGTGATGTCAGCTGTGGGTGTGTCATATATGGCTTTCGTTATGCTGAGGTACAGTCCTTCTGTAACAATTTTACATGTTTTATGAAAAATTAGACAATTCTATGAAAAATATTTTACATAAATGGGGTTGAATCTTGTCAAGTGAACAAAGCTGGAAATATCACACTCCCTGATTTCAAATTAGGCTACAAAACTCTGGTAATGAAAACAGCATGATTCTGGCAGAAAAACAGACACATAGACCAATGGAACAGAACTGAGAGCCCAGGAATGAACTCACAGATATATGGACAGTTAATTTTCAACAAAGGCGCAAAGAAGACACAATAGATATAGGATAGTTTCTTCAATAAACAGTGTTGGGAAAACTGGACAGCCACATAAAGCAAAATGAAATTAGATCACTATCTCACACCATATACAAAATCAGCTCAAGATGGATTTAAAACTTGAATGAAAGACTAGAAATCATAAAACTCCTAGAAAAAAACAGGCCTCTTTTGGATTCGATTCAGTTCAGTTCAGTTCAGTTCAGTCGCTTAGTCATGTCCGACTCTTTGTGACCCCATGAATCGCAGCACGCCAGGCCTCCCTGTCCATCACCAACTCCCGGAGTTTACTCAAACTCAGCTGCATCAAGTCGGTGATGCCATCCAGCCATCTCATCCTCTGTCGTCCCCTTCTCCTCCTGCCCCCAATCCCTCCCAGCATCAGAGTCTTTTCCAATGAGTCAACTCTTCGCATGAGGCGGCCAAAGTATTGGAGTTTCAGCTTTAGCATCATTCCTTCCAAAGAAATCCCAGGGCTGATCTCCTTCAGAAT
>NW_011494608.1:3011994-3050416 GCF_000754665.1 Bison bison bison | reverse complement strand
ACAGGAAAAACCATAGCCTTGACTAGATGGACCTTTGTTGGCAAAGTAATGTCTCTGCTTTTTAATATGCTGTCTAGGTTGGTCATAACTTTCCTTCCAAAAAGTAAGCGTCTTTTAATTTCATGGCTGCAGTCACCATCTGCTGTGATTTTGGAGCCCAAAAAAATAAAGTTTGACACTGCTTCCACTGTTTCCCCATCTATTTCCCATGAAGTGATGGGACCAGATGCCATGATCTTCATTTTCTGAATGTTGAGCTTTAAGCCAACTTTTTCACTCTCGTCGATTAATATGCATAATTGCATCATCTAACAACTAATACCAGATTATCTAATACTTATATCAAGATATTGACTTTCCTAAACTTCCTAAGGGTGTCACCTTACAGATACTACCAAGCTCTAGGTTCAGATTTCTCATCTGTAAAAATAGAAGACCTGATTAGACTACAAATTCTTTTGAAGGGTAAATGAGGACATAGAGATATATAAATGCTTTGTAAATTTCAGAGTGTTATTTACATGGGTACAGTTTCCAGTGTTGCATTTTTCCTTCTCTAAACCAAATGTTCTCAATTCATTCTCTCTTCCTTATATGACATATTCCATAGCTCCCAGTTTCCTCTTTATCCTGGTCCCCCACTTCAATGCTTAATATACAATATTTATAGCAACTGTGTAATTCCAAGCATCAGTGTTCTTTCTGTTGGTTCAAATTTGTCTCGAACTTTTACAAAGAGCATGGCAGGACAGCCTACAGTGTCTGAGAGCAAGAACAGAGACAGAAATTAAGGCCACTGGATTCTATATCGGGTAGCAACATCACCTCTTAGCGGGACCTGACACATTCTCACTGATCTTGTGGTGAGTTTATCCACTTCTGTGATGGGCATAACAGCTATCAGGATTAATTGGATGAAATGAATGTGAGAAGAACTCCTGAACTCGAGGGACACAGGTAATACCAATATTATCCCTGATCCATCCTCTTATGGAATTAGCAAATTGTCTCTTAATGGATCTGAAGGTACTGCGATGCCATAGTGTACCCTTAGCAGTAATTTGTTCAATGAAACCTGGTACAGTGGCCGTGACATTTGAGTGAAGCACCTGGCACACAGCAAGGCATTCTCTCTCCTCTCACAGTGATCTCAGTAACACGGGCTGAGGAAAATGAAAGCAAAAACTCCAAATATACATACGCCTTACAAAAAAAGAGTTTATCCTCTGACAGCCTTTTCTCTAAGCAAAGCACACTTATGAATGAAAGTACTGTGAACAATTATGTATTTATAATTACAAGTATGTACATTGTATGCAAATTATACTTATATATATATGCTGTTGATAAGCCTGTATCTATCATCTGTTTATCTACCTGCATATCTAGAGAATGGCATTTATATATATTCTTCCTAATTCTCAAAACAAATTCATGAGGTAGACCGTATTATCGACATTCCCCATTTCATAAGTCAGACAGAAAAAGATAAATGCCCTATGACATTGCTTACATCTGGAACCTAAAAAATACGACAAACTAGTAAATATAACATAAAGTAAGCAGACTCACAGATATAGAGAACAATTCAGTGGTTACCAGTGAGAAGGGGAGGGGCAATATAGGGGTGGAGGAGCGGGAGGCATGAACTGTCGGGTGTGAGATGGACTCGAGGATGTGCAGTACAATAAGAGGAATACAGCCAATGTTTTGTAATAACTGTAAGTGGAAAGTAACATTTAAAAATTGTGCAAAATTTTTAAAAAATCCCCATTTCAGAGATAAAAATACAGAGGATTAGAAGTTTTACACAGTCAAGTTACCTAGCTAAAATTGAGGTCTTAAGATTTGAGCCTGATTTTGTTTGGTTTTAACGTCTGTGCTTATTCCATTGCCAAGCGTTTATTTGCTTTTGCCCTATTTCTCTCCTAATAAAACTCTCATCAGTATCTCCACCACCATCATCAGCATCATTATTTTTAGCATATGCCTTTTGTTGAGTGTCTACCAGGAACATCATTTCACTTCCCCGCAAACACTCTGAAACGGCTACTATTATACAGAACAAGGGGATGAATCCTAGAAAGATTCATTTTCTTCTTTCAGATTAATATCCAGCAAATGTAGGTCTTTGATACAAACGAATCCCCATCCATCACAAACCTTTGTGCATTGACTAAAGACAAGATTTTTTTTAAAAAAACTGTGAAAATAGAGACTACTAGATATGTGATAAATTAAATTTTAGGCCTTTGAAATAAAGAAGAAATATATATGAAACCATTCCTCTTAGTCTCAATCAAATTGTGTAAAATGGCCCTCAGCCAGCTAAGATCAGACTGGACATGACATATAGAGAGTATATAAACTTAAAAAAAGCATAACTTTTCCAAGAGGAGCTAAAAATATTAATAGAAGACTAAGGAAAAAACATGATGAATTTAGGAGATTGCAAATAGTTATGCCAATCTAGGTGAAATAAAAGAAAACTTAGAGTTTAAATCCTAGAATACTTGGCAATAGGTTTTCAATGTGGCCTGTGAGTGATGTTTTTATTCCATCCTCTTCCTCTTCTCTTTCTAAAAGTATTTTGCAGAGAAACAAGCAAAGATTATAAATTATATTTTAAACCTAGTATCAGAATTTATCTTACGAATAAGATTGCATTTTGTTTAGTAAGACATTCTGGCAGATCTTTTTAACTATGAAAAATAGGTTTCAGATTATGTCCCAAGAAGGAGGAAAGTAAGCTAAGAAAATAAAACAAAAAACAAGAATGCATTGTATACTAATAGGTATTGATAGTAAATTAGTTAGCTCTTACTGTAAACCACAAGTATTTATAGATACATTATCTGCTTATATGCAATAAAATTCCTTTAATTTTTGTAATCATATGAAGTAGGTTGTTCCCAGCTGGTGCTAGTGGTCAAGAACCTGCTTGCCAATGCAGGAGACATAAGAGACACTAGTACCATCCCTGGGTTGGGAAGATCCCCCGGAGGAGGAAATGGCAACCCACTCCAGTGTTCTTGCCTGGTAAACTTCCATGGATAGAGGAGTCTGGCAGGCTACAGTCAAAGGGACTGAAAAAGTGTTGGACATGACTGAGTGACTGAGCACGCACGCACGTGCTATACCATAGGACCACAGGACTGTCAGTGTTGGGGGCTTGAAAACACAAGAGAAGTAGTCATCAAGGGGATATAAAGATTTATGTCCTCAGGCTTTGAGCGTTGCCCAGGATGAATCTCAGAAAAGATATTGGGACATTTGTGCCCATACATTTAAATAGCATCTAAATCTTTTAATCTAAACGAGGTTCTCTAATTCTCTAGTTAGATGAATAGATAGATGATAGATAGAATGTTTTAATTAAAAATAAAGCATTAATCATTATCTCTTGATAAATTTAAAATGCTTCCTCATTTATTTCAATTGTTATTTGGTTTTTCCCCATTTTTATTTCTAATATAATATGATATGCAAAACAAATGTCAAATACCAACATGACTACACATTCCTGAACCGTTGGATCACTGAGTTAAAATTTTTCCAGCAAGCAATATTGGCATGTTCCATAAAAAAATTTTGGCAATTAGGTAATTTTATTCATTTATTCATCACTTCATGGTAAATAGATGGGGAAACAGTGGAAATAGTGACAGACTTTATCTATTTGGGCTCCAAAATCATTGCAGATGGTGATTGCAGCAATGAAATTAAAAGACACTTGTTCCTTGGAAGAAAAGTTATGACCAACCTAGACAGCATATTAAAAAGCAGAGACATTACTTTGCCAACAAACGCCTGTCTAGTCAAAGCTATGGTTTTTCCAGTAGTCATGTATGGATGTGAGAGTTGGACTGTAGGGAAAGCTGAGTGCCGAAGAATAGATGCTTTTGAACTCTGGTGCTGGAGAAGACTCTTGAGAGTCCCTTGGACAGCAAGGAGATCAAACCAGTCCATTTTAAAGGAAATCAGTCCTGAATATTCATTAGAAGGACTGATGCTGAAGCTGAAACTCCAATTCTTTGGCCACCTAATGCAAAGAACTGACTCATTTGAAAAGACCCTGATGCTGGGAAAGATCAAAGGTGGGAGGAGAAGGGGACAACAGAGGATGAGATGGTTGGATGGGCTCAGTGGACATGAGTTTGAGTAAACTCCAGGAGTTGGCGATGGACAGAGAGGCTTGCTGCAGTCCATGGGTTCGCAAAGAGTTGGATACGACTGAGCAACTGAACTGATTCATTTATTCTATTCACCATTGCATGAACATTTCTTCACCACATTTTCCCAAAACATATACTAGGCAATAGAGAGGTCAATATTCAATGGAAGCCTGGTAAAATGTTACAGTGCTACTTGTCCTAATGGAAGATGATGTGAGTAACGAGATGAAATGTGATTAAAGTGGTACTCTATTGGTATTCTGGCCAGGAATTTAGAAACAACCTGTTTTTTCCTGGCTGCACCACTTCTGTTACTGGAAAGGAAATGCACACAGGGCATGGGAAATTCGCCCTCACTCACTGTGCTATGTTTCTGTCTCAAGCCCCAGGTAGGAATCAGTAAACTCAACTAAGCCATTTGGTGGCCTCGCTGTGTCTATACCAAGAAGGCCTACATTTGGCTAAACAGAAGCTATTCATAAGGCAAGTTAAGGTATTTTTCCATAATGATGCTGCTAAAACCTCAGGTCTCACTACTATTCTGATGCAAAAAAAGACATAACCGAAGAGCATCTGCTGCTCCTGACTTCCTTGCAGGTGCGAGGCAGCCAGAGAGTATATGTTGGGGCTGCAGATGAAGATGGAGCCGCTGTCTGCTCCATTGCTCTTCTGGACGAGACAGCAGATTCGCACTCAGCAGCAAGTTTTCAAGGATAGATACACCAAGGGAATGACAGAGTGTGCACTAATGAGAAAGCCTGAATCAGTTCAGCAAACCTAAGGGTCTTGATCTCTCAGTGTGTGTCTAAAAGCAAAACTGCAGAGCAGAAGAGGAGAACTAGTCGTGCCTAGTCTAGACTACAGAACATTCACTAACCTAATTTGTTGTTGCTGTTCAGCTTAATCTGGACCACAGAACATTCACTAACCTAACTTGTTGTTGTTGTTCAGTGGCTAAGTCATTTCCAACTCTACCAACCTAAAGACACCCCTGAAGTGTTACTGCCTGTCCCTGCTCTGGGGTCTGCCCCTTAAAGGTGAGAAGAAGAGGCATGATTTCTATGGAGGCCACAGGAATATATACAAACATTGGGCTGGAAGAATGAGAGAGACCTACGTGCCCATATCACAGCACAGGGAGAGTCAAAAGGAGCAGAAAAGTAATAAGCAGGTGCTCACAGCCAGGACATGGAAGCAACCTAGATGTCCATCAGCAGACGAATGGATAAGAAAGCTATGGTACATATACACAAAGGAGTATTACTCAGACATTAAAAAGAATACGTTTGAATCAGTTCTAATGAGGTGGATGAAATGGAGCCTATTATACAGAGGGAGGTAAGTCAGAAAGAAAAACACCAATACAGTACACATGTATATGGAATTTAGAAAGATGGTAATAATAACCCTGTATGTGAGACAGCAAAAAAGACATAGATGTATAGAACGGACTCTGTGGGAGAGGGCAAGGGTGGGATGATTTGGGAGAATGGCACTGAAACATGTATATTATCATATGTGAAACAGATTGTCAGTCCAGGTTTGATGCATGAGACAGGGTGCTCAGGGCTGGTGCACTGGGATGACCCTGAGGGACGGGATGGAGAGGGTGGCAAGAAGGGGCTTCAGGATGGGGGACACATGTACACCCATGGCTAATTCATGTCAATGTATGGCAAAAAAAAAAAAAACCACTACAGTATTGTAAAGTAATTAGCCTCCAACTAAAATAAATAAATTTTTTTTAAAAAGAGTTCCTGTCAACCATCCTCTCGGGCTGCCTGATGGTCCCAGGACTCTGAAACTCAGCTATGAACCACTCCTATGTTGCATGAAAGAACCCTAACATAATGAATTTGTACACTCACTGCCTTTAATGATTAACAAATGAAGAAGATAGGCAGATAACGTAGTAACAGTCATATAAACTCTTTGAGAGGCTATCATGACCTCTGTGGCTTTAGCCCAGAGAATTGAGAGGCAGGATCATACTTTTCCAGCAACCACAGAAAGAAACTCAGCCCTGAGCTTCATACCCAGGACTTGCTGATCCTGAAGAGAAAGCTTTTCCCAGCAGAACTGGAGATGATTCCAAAGGAAGTAGCTTCCGTAGCACCTCTCAGAGGCTCCTCTGAGTCTATGAAAATGGACTTGAAAATTCTTCCAAGGCCTCAGATCTCTTATTTTGAAGATGCATTTGATATTAGAGGAGCAAAAAGACAAGTCTCTCAGAATCACTGAATAACTCAGGTGGTAACCGGTGCCTCTGGAATGAAAAAAGTACCATGGATGAAATGGGAAGTGTTTCACATGTGTCTTATGAAATTTCTCTGAAAACATTGCTACAAGAGAAGTTCGATGTGTATCAGCCTACATATTTCTTAATGTCACCAGAATAACCTAGGAAATTTGACATCAGCTAAGTGTGAGGTGGCTCAGATGGTAAAGCATCTCCCTGCAATGCAAGAGATCCGGGTTCAATCCCTGGGTAGGGAAGATCCCTGGAGAAGGGAATGGCAACCCACTCCAGTATTCTTGCCTGGAGAATCCCATGGACGGAGGAGCCTGATAGGCTACAGTCCACCGGGGGTCGCAAAGAGTCAGACACAACTGAGCTACATCACTTTCACTTTCAAGTGTGAGGCAAAGAGCTCTGTAGATACAGAAACACTGAGATCTACATACTGCCCTGTACTGAGCTTATAGGATGACTGTATCCGAGTTGCTTCTTCTTTATAGAACTCAGTTTCTCATTTGAAAGTGAAAAAATCAGCTGGAGAAACAGTGGGTCTTTGAGGATAGCTCATTTGTAAGGCTTTAGGTTTGTATGTGCATCCTAAATCATTTCAGTTGTGTCTGATTCGGTATGATCCCATGAACTGTAGCCCACCAGGCTCCTTTGTCCGTGGGGATTCTCCAAGCAAGAATACTAGAGTGGGTTCCAGTGCCCTCCGCCAGGGGATCTTCCCAACCCAGGGATCAAACCCACTTTCTTACATCTCCTGCATTGGCAGGTGGGTTTTTTATCACTAGTACTACCTGGGAAGCTCTAAAGGCTTCAGGTTTGCATTCTGCTAAAAAGTTGGGGTGAATTCAGTGTTAGCATAGCACATTTTTTTTCTCTCTTCACTCTCTCTAGAAAGGAAAAACACTTAAAGGAATGAAAGAAAGAGTTGAAGATGCAGAAAAGGGCATGAGTTCACTCCCTGCAGGCAGCTGGAGAGGAGATAAGGCTTCTCCTATTTGTGATTTGCCTTCTCCCCTCCCACATAGCTGCGGTGGCAAATGAGGCTCATTAGAACCTCCTATTGATTAAGTGTCTGCCTTTGGAAGGTCATTTGGGACTAACTCAGTTTGCAGAGCAAGAAAAAGTGGGATGAGTGGCTCAGACTGGTTCTACACTGTTAGGGAATTGGGGGAGTGTTTTATGTGCCTCCCAAAGTTACCAGGGACACAGGAGACAAGGATGACCCAGAGAGACGCTGGTAAATGGAGTCCACAGTTGCTCTGTCCGTCCCCTCTGCCTTATGCCAGCAGCACCCAGCGAGAGGACACTATCTGAACATGGAACTATTTACCAAGTCCCGGAAATTTAGCTTATCTGGAGGTTTGTGTTTAACTGTAATTGTCTGCATGGAGCCTGCTAAGAATACACACTCTTGGTTTTAGAATGGGCCCAAGAATAACCATGTTCCAGCATTACAATTCTTTCCATTATGAATACAACACCCCAGAGCAGGTTTCTAAGGGCCCTGACAACTTGAATTACTGTCTTTTCCTACTCAGCTGCCTCAGATTGAGCTGACAATGAAATGGCTTTAAACAATGTCATGCCTCTTTACCCTCAGACTCAGCCTCCAGAACCTCAGTCACACTCCAGTGCCACATGCGAGGAAGGGAGTGTTGGATCAAGAGGCAAAGGGTTCAGGGATTCTCTGGGCAGCTCTGTGGCCGATGAGCCATGCGACCTTGGCAAAGGTCATCCCCAGCTCCGGCACCCACTTTCCATCTCAGAGCAAAATGAGAGGTTAGATAAACCAGAGAAGCTTTCTGAATCTTTCCGATTTCTAATTCAATTCCACAGTCACCGTGCTAGACAGCTCCCAGCTGTATAATTTATTTTTTATTCCATTGAAAACTAGAGTCAGGTAATTTTCATGCAATTTTTAGCACAAAATCACTGGACTGGGAGTCGCACGCCTCAGGTTTTACTTACAGCTTCATCACTAAATATTTGTGTGATCTTTCCAAAGTTCCATCAGCCATCTGGGCTTTAGTTTCTTCATCTGTAAAAGGAGATGGAAGAATGAGGGGCTATGTTGAGAGTTCACAGCAGCCTGAGAGTACTTTTTTGTCCACCAGTCCTATAATCACCACCCTCTGACTGAACATTCTATGCCAGGTGGTTGGATAAGAACTGGGGGTGCAGAGAAAAACCAACTATCTGGAAAGTTGTTTAAAGCGGTCCAAAAGGACGAGCAGTTACATTTACTCCATTTTGACTCAGCCTTGTTCTGGACATCTCCCTGGAGCGCACTGTGCCCACGAAGCCAGCCACTTACCTCCTTTCACTGTGCTGCTCTGGGACAGTGGTCTCCAGTCCACGTTCACTGGGACCTTCAGAATTTTGCAGGACTGTCACATGAGAGACGATTTATATTGTTGAGTCTAATTCAGGAGGTCAGAATTTAAATTCTCATTGCTTGCTCCTTCTCTCCCTCCCCACCCTGCATCCCTCCCTCTCTCTTACCATTTCTCATCATCCGGCTGCTCTGTCTTCTAGACACAAGGACCCTCCCTTGATTCTTCACAGACTACACCCTTTGTTCTGCCTTGGTGCTCATGCCTAGTCACTCAGTCGTATCCAACTCTTTGCGACCCCATGGACCATAGCCCACCAGGCTCCTCTGTCCATGGGATTCTACAGGCTGGAATACTGGAGCAGGGTTGCCATTCCCTTCTCCAGGGGATCTTTCTGACCCAGGGATGGAACCTGGGCCCCTGCATTGCAGGCGGGTTCTTCACCATCTGAGCCACAAGGGAAGCCCTTGGAGTCTTTGCCTTTGTGTTGCCTCTGCTTAGAAATCTTTCTCCAGAGGTTGTTTTCTTTCTTTCATTCAAAAGGACTGACTCTTGGTCAAAATTCTGATTCTAAATCCAGCATTTCCTCCCAAGGGAACATTTTTCCCCATGAGTCATTTACAGTGATATGTTTCAAATATATATAAAATACATATTTCTAATATATATCTTTATTTTTCTTGTTCCTATTCTTAGTCCACCTAATTTTAAATTCCATACTGTTTTGGAAGCCTAAGCCTAGGTAAATGACTGGAAACTAACAAGCATTCAATGGTGATTTCTTACACACATACACACAGAGAACTAACAGACATAAAGTCTGAGGGCCCAGAGTCGGCTCAATAAATGCCAAATTTATCTAAACCAAACTTTCCTGGAAATGGAAAGGGGATATTCATGAAACTCTGAGGCAGAATGGAAATGAAAGGTCAGGGGTTGGGCGGGGGTGAGAGATGAGACAGGAGATGTCCCAGGGGGTAAATCATGTAGACACTTGGCTGTCACAGGAATATATCACATTTTATTGTTTAGATAATATAGAGCCTATGAAGGGTATATTAATCAGGGTCGTTGTTTAAAAAATAAAATCAATCTAGCTATCTTAAGCAGGAGAAGAAATATTTATTATATTTCAGCACTCCCAGAATCTCTGGGGGGATCAGATTTCCCAGGAACAGCCATAAATACAGCAGCTCGGCACATCGCAGGTCCCATCTAGCAGAAACATGCTGCCCTCACTGTCCTGGGCACCTGTGACTCCATAACTGGATGCCAGAAATACCACCATCACTCTCTCAGAGCAATAGCTCAGGTGGCTCACATCAGCCTCTGGGTTTCAGAAAGCACACCTGCTTTGCAGAACCTAGGAGCTACATGAACTCTAGCTGCAAGAGTGTCTTGGAAGTATAGATCTTATCTTTTCAGCCTCCTCAACACAGAAAGATTTATTAGGAGGCTAGGGATGGGTGCTAACGGAGCCAGCCCACTCTAGCTTCCGTCTGGAGTCCCCCCTCAGGAGCATGACTCAGTCTAGACGAGAACGTCAGACAACCGGGCGAGTATTTCGGAGAAGGGATGTCTGCATGGGGTGGGACTGGTCACTTTCTAAGTCACCTTCCAACAGTGAGATTCTCTGTCTATTTGGGGATCAGCTTCTTGAATAGGATATACGTTAGGAGAACAACATTATTCTTATTGAGCAATTACTATGCTCCCAATGCTGGGCTGAGTATCTTGCTGGTACTGGTTCATAAAATCCTCTTAGATACCCTATGAGGTATGTGATGAAAACCCTCTCTACCCCTTTATGCTCCCTCTGCCTGTCTCAACACACATCTTCCCTGGGCCGGAACTGTCTGTCCCAGAGGAGGAGAAGTTGAGAGAAGCTGAAAGTCAGAAGACGTATTAGGCTGCACACTTTTCCAGGAAACCGGGTTATTGTCTTTGAAGGTCACCATTAGTCTCCCTCTTACATCTCCTGCTCTGATAATGAATGGCGAGCTAAAGCATGCTCCTGTGTGCCCACTCTGGACACTTCAGGGCTCAGCAACTTGAGACAGAGCCTACTTTGTCCAGGGCAGACCTAGTCTTGTCCCTAATTTCTGTGAGTGTTGTGTTCTCTCTGGAATGAAAGTGCATGAACTCTGAAGATAGAGAAGGGGAAATGGAATTTCACTGAAACCTGCAGCCTCACCAAGTTTCTCCAATCCAGTTTTTACCCAAGATGCCCTCATTAGCGGTGTTAGGCTTTTGTTCAGACATGAATAGATCCTGTATTTCTGTGTATAACTCCCTCAGATAGAAATTTTAGAGAAAGAAAAAGTGAATGCTACAATATGAGCGCCAAAACGTTACGCAGGATCCCTAAAAGCAGGTATTTTATTTTATTTTATCATGCCAATACCATTTTTCTGGTTGCGATATTGTCACAGATGATCATGCAATCCTGCACTGAGGGAACTGAGGTGGGAGGCACACAGAACCGCTCTTACTCGCTTTGCAATGTGAATCTATAATTAGTTCAAAATGTCATCTTTTTTAAAAAGAAGGTATCAAAACCATCAGCAACGAGGTTTGCAGAATCACTGGTCTCCTCCAGAGCGGGGAGGGCTCAGTCTTCAAAAAACTCAAGGCCTGTTTCTTACATCTTGAAAGAAGAGGAGACCTTTTCATTACTTCCTGAACACATGTGCCACCAAAAGAGATAAATGACTGGAAAATAGAACAGGTTGAACTTGGATGAAAGAAAGAGAGAGGGAAGGAAGGAAAAAGATAGATAGACATTTTATGTCTACTTTCAGTGGTAGAAACAAAATCTAAGAGTAACTAAACAAGTTGCTCAAAATTATACAGTTGGAGCTACCTGTGTTTGGATTCAAACTTAGATACTTATGTTCCTTTTTTCACTCATTCTGACCTGGGAGGGTAAAGAATGCAAAAACAACTCACCCTTGCTTCCAGAACGATGCTCGGTTACTACAGGGAAGAATTAGACCCTGATTCCCTGTGCAAAGCCCACTGCACAGCTTCCAAGGGAATGACTCGTAGCCAAGGGACCTTTGATCCCTGAGAGCATCTGGACCGAAACACGACAATCATTTCTCTCTGTCTATTTCAGAGGCCTGCTTATGAACCGCATTTTGCCAAGAGTAAACCAGTGTGAACACCCAGAGACAGAAGGTGTGAGTCCAACAGTCATCTCCATAATGTGCGGTTATGCCATAACCCTGCAGACACTCTAGTATCGCAGAGGGCTTTGACGTAGTGGAGAAGGAGAAAGTGGCCAAGGTAGGATGCGATATGAAGAAATGGAAAGGAATCCTGGCTTCTCTAAAAACTTAAACACCCTGTAATCAAGTGTCTTTTCTTTTATAACTAGCACTGAGTGTGCATGTATGAGCATGTCTGTTCAAAAGGAAATATGGTGCGTGGGTGGAAGAGAGGGCTTACAACTCTATGAGATGTAAGTTAACATCTTGTTTAAAGGTGTATTTTCTCCGGATAGCTTCCATACTTAAATACAGGAAGGACATTGATTCAGGGATTTGGGCTGGAAAATGTGAACAGAGGGAAAATCAGAAGTTCAGCTGCTAACAATACATAAAGGATGACAAAATGAGTCAGGAATTGTGGGTCTAAGACCTGCTTGCCTCACAGAGTAGCTATGAAACCCAGAGCAAACCCTTTTTTCAGTCTCTTTCATGAAACATCATCTTGGAACAGGTATAAGGATGAATACAGTAGTCTACATGAAAGCAATTTATAAAAGGTGAGGACTTCACGTATTGAGTACTTGTTGAGTGCCTCTTGTATGTCAGTTTGCTGTCTTTACATAATATCCCTTGAGCTCGCCAACCAATCCTCTGCTTAGTGTCTTCTGTCTGTTTCCTCTGTCTAGAATACTCTTCCTACTTACTGTTTTTCTTGCTGTCTCCTTTTATTAATTCAGTTCTTCTCCCCAAAGTCACCTTCTCTGCAATGCCTTTTCTGACTCAGTCCCTGCCACTCTCTCATTTTCCAGCTTTACTTTGTTTCATATTTATAATTGTTTTTCTAACAAGAAAACTGAGGTCAGTAGGCATCTCCTTACCTAATAACATAGCTAATGTTTACTGAGCACAGATTATGTGCCAAGCTCTAGTACAGGCACGTTGAATATCATAGCTCATTAACCTCTATCTGGTTAATTTGCAAGTGTATTTCCTTCTTTAAGGAGTTAAAGTACTAAAGGGAGAAGTGAATTAAAGACAAATCTCTTCCTTTATAGATCTGGCCAAGCCTCCCTGCCTTGGATGGTGATGCGCTGGCTTGTCTGACTCCCCCACCTGCCGCACCTAGGTCACAGTTGTACCCCTGAACCTCGCACACTTCTTGGCACATCATAACTGATTAATGCATGGTCATTGATTGAAAGGAAAAAAAAAAGCTTTATTGAATGTAAATAATCTTGTGCTATGCCTTGAAGACAGCAGGTAAATATCATTTGCATTATTATGCTGAACTTGTCATTGCGTTCTTCACTTGTGCTTAGTCTCTCAGTCATGTGACTCTTTGCAATTCCATGAACTATAGCCTGTCAGGCTCCTCTGTCCATGGGATTCTCCAGGCAAGAATACTGGAGTGGGTTGCCATGCCCTCCTCCAGGGGATCTTCCTTATGCAGGGATCAAACCCAGGTCTCCAGCATTCCAGGTGGATTCTTTACTGACTGAGCCACCAAGAAAGCACTTGCAGATGCTATATTTCCACGAACCTGATACAACCTAATCAGTAGATATCCACATTTTATGTGTGAACATTCTGATACTTATGACGGTTAAGTGACAAACTGGCAGACATCAATTATCTAAACCACCTCCATCTCCATGTCTAACTTTTTTTGCCATCTACATTCATTTCTCCTTTATGAAACTCAGGTTCCAGCAGACTCTAAAACTGTGTCTTTCACTGGCCCAAATGTTTGGAAATGGAGCATAATCTGTCAAAGAAAGCCCATCTCGTATTTCCTTTTCTTGGAAATGTCTTCAACATTCACTCAGCAGGAAACACTGAGTTTCTGCACTGTGCCAGGCAGGGTGCTTGTCGTTTAGTCGCTGAGTCGTGTCCTACTCTTTGCAGCCCCCAGGGACTGTAGCCCAGTAGGCTGCAATGTCCATGAGATCTGCAGGCAAAAATACCTGGGCAGGTTGCGATTTCCTTCTCAATACCCAAGCAATGTGCTAGATATTGAGAAAATCTGGAGGTGTTAGACTAGTCATCACCTTCAAGAGGCCCTCCACCTAAAGAGCGAGACCATCATATAAAAATAAATGCTGACGCCATTTGGTCAGGCATTTGTTGATGGTCAGGGCCTTTCAAGATGATATTCCAGTCAGGAGTAAAGCCCTGCAGAGGAGATGAACCTGATCCTTAAGCCCCTTCCAATTCAATATCCTCTAACTTCCCTTCCAGTCACCTAGTTCACTCCCTCTGCCTACTTTAGGAAAATTCACAGCTTAATAATGCATGAGGGAACATTACCTTAAGGTATAATTATGCTTTTCCCCAAATGACCTATGCAATTACACCAGAGTGGTGAACAGTGACTGCAGACAGGAGTTGGAACAAGTGCCCAGGAATATAATGTTACAAAATGACCCCTGTTTCAATTTTCCTTCTTATAACTATATAAAAATTACATTTGCTTCTATCACAGAGATGTGCAGTAAAACATGAAAAAGACCCATTAGATTATCAACTCTCATCTCCTCCTAGGAAGTTGTTTTTTTTTTTTTTTAACTGTGATAGTCTTTCGAGGGACTTGAGGCTGTTAAATTATTCCAAGATAATAGGGATAATGAGAGAGGAAAGACCTCCCAGCACAGTGTTTATACTTCGTAAATCTGCACATTGGTACCTGGTGGCAGGTAAACCTTCATGGCCAGATCATGAGTGGACAGAGCTCAAAGAAAGGTGGGAAGTTGAGCCAGGAGATCCAAGGCGAGGCTGGGATTATAAAATTAGAGCTAGCATTAGAGTCAGAATAAATAGTCACAGCTGGATAAAAGAGAAGGGCTAGTTAGTGGTCATGTGGGCAGTTCCAGACCTGGGAACCAGAGATTTGAGACAGCATGTTTCATATAAACACTGATATTAATATGACATTAATGTAGATTATTACACATATATAAATATTTTATGAAACTTCCATCATATTATGAAGTATTCTGATTCTGTTGAATATTAAATCCATTCCTTAATCAGGATCACTAAAAACACCCCGAAATGATTACCTAAACGCCTTAATCATTCTTTTAAAACTTATTTTACTGAAATATAGCTCATTTACAATACTATATTAGCTTTAGGTGTACAATACAGTGCTTCAATAATTTTTATAGATTAGACTTCATTTTAATTTAGTATTAAATATTGGCTGTATTTCCTGTGCTGTAAAATATATCCTTGTGACTTACACATTTTATATTAATACCTCTTAATCCTCCTCCCCTAATTACCCCCCATCCTTGACAACTCTTGATATCATCAGGCTTTTTAGGCTTTAGCCATGTTAGTGTTGGTATAATAGTAATATCATTGTGGTTTAATTTGCATTTCTGTAATGAATAATGAACATGAGTATCTTTTACTGTGCTATACATGTTTTAAATCCTTTATTTAGTTCATTTAATTTCATAAATAAAATATTTGTAAATAAATATTTCTCTATTTATGAATGACAATAATTAGTAAATATTAACCTTTACATTATTGACTTATAAAAGATTTTTATTTTTTTATTAATAAATATCAGTACTTTACCAGATATATCTATTGTGAATATTTTCTCCTAGTTTAGATTTTATCTTTTAATTTTATTAAACATGGGTTTTAAATAGCAGATGTTTTTAATGTTTTTAAGTTTGATGAAGTCAAAAGTACCTGTGTCTCCTTTATGGTGTTTGTTTTTTGTGTCCTATTTTGAAATACTTGCCTAACCAGAACATCATGGAGATTTCTGCCTGTTTTTCTCTCGAAGTCTTATACTTCTAGCAGTTACATGTGGATTTCTTATCTGTTTTATTTTTGTATATGGTTTGTGGCAAGAAGTGGTTTTAGAGAAGAGAGGGAGAAAGAGACAGACAGATAGAGAGGGAGAGAGGAGAGAGAGCTGAATATGTCAAATGTCGTCATTTCAGCATATGAATTCATCGCTGAGCAAGTTGACACCTGCGTGTGAATAAAGCTCAGTGACTTTGATCCACTTGTGTCAAATTTAACATCAAAAGGTATGATTATTCAAACTGGACTGCCTTTGCCTCCATCAGTGCTCTGTTCTTACAGTCTACTTTGTCTAACAGTAATCTGGATTAGCGGGATGGTTTTTATTATACCTCTCCCTTGATTTGGCAAGGACTAATGACTGCCCCTCATTATCCTTTCCCCAAAGTACTTGAATCATCCGTGAGAAATGCCACCATAAAAACTCCAACCTCCCAACAATGCATTCATTTATGTGAGATTGAAAAAAAGTTTTATTTTCTGCAAGCAAATGTCATATGAGATTTCTGTTAGTTGCATATGAACACAATTCTAACCTGGTATATATTTTTCAATCCATTTACTTTCAACCAATTTCTGTTCTTTTGTTTTAGATATATCTGTTATAGCAACATATAGCTGAATTTTTTTCATCCAATCTGCCAATATTTTAACTCTTTCTAATCTCTTGTACAGAGAAGGCAATGGCACCCCACTCCAGTACTCTTGCCTGGAAAATCCCATGGGTGGAGGAGCCTGGAAGGCTGCAGTCCATGGGGTCGCTGAGGGTCGGGCATGACTGAGCGACTTCACTTTCACTTTTCACTTTCACGCATTGGAGAAGGAAATGGCAACCCACTCCAGTGTTCTTGCCTGGAGAATCCCAGGGACGGGGGAGCCTGGTGGGCTGCTGTCTATGGGGTCGCACAGGGTTGGACACAACTGAAGTGACTTAGCAGCAGTTAGCAATCTCTTGTAACTGGACAATCAGACCATTCAAATTAATTGTGCCCACTGATATATTTTAATTTATTTCTAATATATTATGTGTCGCTTTCTGTTTGATTTTTATTGTGATAGTGTCTTAAAATTTTCTTTCCTTTTGGATTCTCTTACACTGATTTTTATTCTCATTAAAAATTTAATTTCTCTACTAATTTTGAATGTGTATAACACAAAATATTTGCATCATTTTTTAATGACTCTAAAAATTTAAACTTTACCTAATCTTAAAAATCTGAATTTAAGCAATATCTGGATTATACTCTTAGAAAATGTGTGTATTTTAAGCGTAAATCCAATTCATCTCCTTAGAAAGCAAATGTTAATTTCACCTCAGATCAAATTTCTTTGTGGAACTTTACAACTCTGCATAGTAAGCATTATTGTCATTACTTTGAAATGTCAATGCATGAGTAGTTGTATTCAAATGTTTAACATTGTGTTTGCTTACCACCCATTTCTTCTTAAAATAGCTTTATTGAAACAAAATTCATCAATCTTATGCTTCACCTGTATAAAATGTATGATCCAGTGGTTTTTAATATAGTTACAGAGTTCTACAACCACTACCAAAATTTAATTTTAGGATATATTCATCATGCCCAGAAGAAGCCACTAATCTATTAGAAGTCATTTCACATTTACCCTTTTCACTAACCAACCACTAATTTACTTTATGTCTATAAATGTGTCTTTTCTTGACATTACACCTGAGGGGAATCATACAATATGTTGTCTTTTAGAACTAGTTTATGTCACTAATTCTAATGTTTAATGTTTCTCTCCCTACATTATCAATTTTTTCTCTTCGTTCAATTATTTCTCATCACATACAAATATGCTATAATGCCTCCTTCTAAGAAGTAATATGCATCGAGTCCATATCCCTAGGCCCTTCTGCCTTATTTTTCTCCTCTTCTTAAAAGCAAAATTTCTCAAGTAACTTTTCTCCTCTAGTTCATATCTCATTCTGTCTTTTTGTCACATCATTTTTTTCCTCTATCACTATACTAACTCATTCTTGTCAAAGGCATCAATAAATTCCATTTTTTATGTTTATTTGGAAAACTTTCATGAGCCTCCGGGTGACCCATTTTTGTTAATTATTCCTTAAATATTGCAACACTTTTTTTTTTTCACTTAGTTTCTGGAATTATCTTGGTTCAGCTCCACATTTGGGGATATTTTCTTATGGAAAATCCTCCACAAGCAACAATGACCCTTCAGATCAAAATTCCACATGAATGGTACCTCGCACTGAACTAAATCTTAAAAAATAATATATTTTCCAGTCAGAGTTCTGAAGCAACTTGAGTGAATATAAAAGATTAAAGGGATGAGATTTTCTTAGTGCACTTGGGATCTTTACCAATTAGTTTACAACAAAGCTGAGTCAAACTGAAAGCACACAATTTCTGTGAATAGACAAGGTCACAAGAAAGGGTAACAGGAAGAATAAAACCGTACATACCCTCTCCCAAAATTGTTCATCATGGAACTTGCCTCATTTCCTCAACCTCAGTGAATGATGGAGAGAAGACAGAACTATTTTACTGATGGATGATCTCTACGTGAAAAGAAATATCATGAGTGACAAACCAACCTCCCACTCTTCCAATGTGACCAGTTCTTGAACGTCATATGCTTAGTTGCTCAATCGTGTCTGACTGTTTGTGACCCCGTGGACTGTGGCCCGCCAGGCTCCTCTGTCCCTGGGGATTCTCCAGGCAAGAACACTGGACTGGGTTGCCATGTCCTCCTCCAGGGGCTCTTCCCAACCCAGGGATCAAACCCAGGTCTCCCACATTGCAGGCAGATTCTTTACCATGTGAGCCACAGCTTCAGATAAAACTTCAGTGAATCTTTTAAGTAAATTTTTAAAAATACCTTCTATCTGGTGTTCATTGGAAATTAGATACATTATTTTTTCCAAGAAAAGATGAATATAACCCTTATACTCATCCCTCTAACCCCTTTCCTTATACTGCTTTTATAAGTCTAAGGGAATTGCAAACAAGTACAGAGCTACTCTGAGGGGATAGCTGAAAATATAGTGAAAGATGGCATTGCCTATAACTCCACAGAATTCAGTAGGTTACAGGATAAAATGAGGAGATGGACCCACCCTCAAAGTTAACAAGTTTACAAATATCTTATTTGATATCTGGTTGGTTGGTTGGTTGCTAATTCCATAGGTCAATGACAGAGGCTTGGAAATATCTTGGTTCATTTAGCACAATGAAATACAAATATTCATTAGATAGGAGGAAAAATGGAAACTTTATTCTTCTCCAAAGAGGGTGTTTACCATGTTGGTATTTTAGTCCTGATAATTCAGGAGCCAATATTGCTTATGGCCGGACATTGTGCTCTAGCACTGTTCCAAATATGGCTAGGTTAACATGTGTCATGGAAATAAAAACAAATATTTTTAGTGCAAGTACGCTCTAAGCACTCTGCTAATTGCTTTACAGAGAATACCTTATTTAATCCTCTTCACGGTTTGTTGAGGAAGGTAGTATTACTAACTACATTTCATAAATAATATAGTATGCTCCAGGGAGATTATAACTTGTCCACTCCAGTAAGATGGCATATGCCGATGCTTATATTTAAATTCAGAATGTTGGATTCCCAGTTTTATGTATTTAATTACTTTATAAGACAACTTTTCAATACACACATGTGCTTTCTCTGTGTGTGTGTGTGTTTGTCTATAACAGTCTGATGAAACAATAAGCATTTACATTCAAACAACACACCTTTTGAGTTAAAAAGAAAAAGGCTTACAATAAAATTGTGTGAAAATAAAAGTGAAAAGTATCAGTCACTCAGTTGTGTCAGACTCTTTGGACTCCATGGACTGTAGCCCATCAGTCTCCTCTGTCCGTGTAATTTCCCAGGCAAGAATACTGGATTTGGTTACCATTTCCTTCTCCAGGGGCTCATTCCAACTCAGGGATCCAACCCCATCACTTAGGTGGTGCATAAACACTTCAGGAAAAACACTTCTAGAATGGTAAAACTTTGCCTGGTTTTACCTGCTGAAAGTGGATGAATGTCATGAAGGAATGGAAGGTTTACTCCATATTATCTAAGATTTATTGAGAACCTAATGATTATATTAGGAAAATTATATATGTGATTATATGTGGAAAATTTTTCAAGAGATGGGAATACCAGACCACCTTACCTGCCTCCTGAGAAATCTGTATGCGGATCAAGAAGCAACAGTTAGAACTGGGCATGGAACAACAGACTGGTTCCAAATTGGGAAAGGAGTACGTCTAGGCTGTATATTGTCACCCTGCTTATTTAACTTACATGCAGCATACAATGGCACCCCACTCCAGTACTCTTGCCTGGAGAATCCCATGGGTGGAGGAGCCTGGTAGGCTGCAGTCCGTGGGGTCGCTAAGAGTCGGACACGACTGAGCGACTTCACTTTCACTTTTCACTTTCATGCATTGGAGAAGGAAATGGCAACCCACTCCAGTGTTCTTGCCTGGAGAATCCCAGGGATGGGGGAGACTGGTGTGGGCTGCTGTCTATGGGGTTGCACAGAGTCGGACACAACTGAAGCTACTTAGCAGCAGCAGCAGCATACACCACGGGAAATACCAGGCTGGATGAAGCACAAGCTTGCCGGGAGAAATATCAATAACTTCAGATATGCAGATGATACCACCGTATGGCAGAAAGTGAAGAAGAACTAAAGAGCCTCTTGATGAAAATGAAAGAGGAGAGTGAAAACGTTGGCTTAAAACTCAACATTCAGAAAACTAAGATCATGGCATCTGGTCCCATCACTTCACAGGCAAATAGATGGTGAAACAGTGGAAACAGTGAGACTTGGGTTTTGGGGGGTCCAAAATCACTGCAGATGGTGACTGCAGCCATGAAATTAAAAGCTCATTGGAAGAAAAGCTATGACTAACCTAGATAGTGTATTAGAAGCAGAGACATTACTTTGGCAACAAAGGTCCATCTAGTCAAGGCTATGTTTTTTTCAGTGGTCGTGTATGGATGTGAGAGTTGGACTATAAAGAAAACTGAGCGCCAAAGAATTGATGCTTTTGAACTGTGGTGTTGGAAAAGACTCTTGAGAGTCCCTTGGACTGCAAGGAGATCCAACTAGTCCATCCAACTAGTCCATCCTCAAGAAAATCAGTCCTGAATATTCATTGGAAGGACAGATGTTGAGTCTGAAACTCCAATACTTTGGCCACCTGATGCAAAGAACAGACTCATTGGAAAAGACCCTGATGCTGGGAAAGATTGAAGGCAGGAGGAGAAGGGGATGACAGGTGGTTGGATGACATCACTAACTCAATGGACATGAGTTTGAGTAAGCTCTGGGAGTTGATGATGGACAGGGAGACCTGGCGTGCTGCAGTCCATGGGGTGGGAAACAGTCGGACACGACTGAGGGACTGAACTGAACTGAATGATTACATTTTCAGCTGCTGCCTTTGTGCAGTATTAGCACAGACATTTCTAAGCTCATATCCTGTACTCACCATGAACTTCACTTGTTGGTAACTGAATTCTGCTTCGTGGTTCTATTTTCCTAATGTTTATTCCAACAACAAAATGGTCCCATGTAGGCCTTTCTTTTTTTCTTTAAACTAGGCATCTACACAGGCTTCCCAGGTGGTGGCATGGTAAAGTATCCGCCTGCCAATGTAGGAGATGAAAGAGATGCTGGTTCAACCCCTGGGTCAGGAAGATCCCCTGGAGGAAAAAATGGTAACCCACTCAATATTCTTGCCTGAAAACTTCCATGGACAGAAGAGCCTGGTGGGCTACAGTCCAAGGGGTCTCAAGGAGTCAGACATGACTGAGCACACATATGTGCACTCACACAAACACACATACACACAAACAAGTGATGAGCATGCAATAATGAATGAGAAACACTGTTCCTCACAGGGACTGTGCATTCAGGATGCAAAGAACAAGGGCATCATCATCCAGAAATGCACCAACGTCATTGCAGACGAGGCAAGTGCCTGGTATTCTCCAGTACCAGGTTCAATAGTCTTGGGGAGACTGACTCCCCAGGGAGATGCCATTTAAGCTGAGGCCTGTTGAATGAAACACAGTTGCAGGTGAAGGAGGCAAAAGGTGAAAGGTTGGGGAAGTTTTTTCCAAAGGCCCTGCAATGAAAAGGCAGAGGGTTTGTCAACAGAGGGAGGAGGTACACTAGAGTCTATTAAGCAGAAATCATCAGGCATGGCAAAGCCCTGAAATTTAAAGTAGATGTAAAGAGTGAATCCCACTCAAGTGCTGATGGGATTGTGGTGGCCGAGGTGAGCCGGCAGGTAGTGAATTGGTGTTGGGTAGGCTTGGGAAGGCACACCTGGCCAGACACCAGCAGGAGATTGAACTAGTGAAGCCCACAGTTGCATGCCAGATGGAGAAGGAAGTGGCAACCCAGTCCAGTATTCTTGCCTGGCGAATTCCACGGACAGAGGGGCCTGCCGGGCTACAGTCCATGAGGTCACAAAGAATCAGACACGACTGAGTGACCAACACATGGGAAGCCCCAGAGAGAGGACAGAATGGCTCCTGGAGCCCCGAGGGTGAGGATGTGGGTCCGGCCTCATCAGCATCACACATCCACGCTTCATTATCCATAGAGTGAAGGGCATGGCGCTACTTCCTGCTCCCTTCCCGACTGAAACATCCGGCTTCCAAGATGGTGAACCCATACCTGTGAAGGGAGAATGAACATTCAGCAACTCTTGACATGAGAAAGCAGAAGTTACAGGTGGGCTGTTAGGGTCCAAAGGAAACATGCTCATCTGGAAGTAAACAAAACAAGATTTAAACTGAGGATGGCACCTACAGGTCCATCTCAGATCAGACATACAACTAACAGTGTATCTCTAGTTTCTTGCACATTAAAAAAAAATCGAACTATATTAGCAGTATGCTTATCAGGAACAATACTTCCAAAATGCTGTTCCTCAAAGCATGATCTTCAGGATGCAGACCTCCAAAGCATCTGGAGACATCTCCAACACTCATGTCCTAAGGCCCCCACCCCAGGGTTCTGATTCATTAGGTCTTATTATCTGTGTTTTTAACATGATACTTGGGCAATTTGTCCAATGCTTGGGTACATCTAAGACCATGTTTTGAAAAATACTCCTCAGATACGCTCAGCCAAATCCCAACTCTTATCCCTTACGCTTTTCTTTTTTGGCCACATACCATGGCATGTGGGTCTTAGTTCCCAGACCAGGAATCAAAGCCTCACCCCTTGCCTTGGAAGTGCAGAGTCTTAACCACTGAACCATCAGGGAAGTCTTCTTTTACTCTTTAAGAAACTTTTTCTTTAGGTGATTTGACAAAAATGTTTTATCACTAACAGAGGGTGGTTCAAAGTCAAGTACATAGGTACCTTAGGAACTTGGTTCTAAATCCCTGATACCTTGACGCTGATCCTATGCATTTTAGCTAAATGGCATTCTTCACAATCTAATTATAACAAGGCACTGATGATTACAAGGAAAGTCTCTACCTATTTAACTATATCCTTCACTGTCTAGATAGGGGAACCATCTATCAACATGGTTCTTTTCTTTCTGTAAGGGCACATCATTTTCATCTAAGAGCAAATAAAATGAATCTATAGGACAAATCAAATTTAAAAAAGCACCTGTGCTTCTCTCCACAAATCTAATCTCAATAGAAATAGACATACTAATTAATAAATGTGTACAAAATAAATTAGTACTGATGATAGATTAATACAAGAGAAATATAAATATTAAATAAGCCATCTTCTTCTTTGTTGGAAGTTAGCTTGGTCATGGAGTTTAAAGACTACCAATAAAGAGGAATCTGCATTATATCAGTCCTAATCATCTCCCTCTTTGCTATTTTCTTTCTCTTTCTCTCTCTTTTTTTTTTTAAATTCCCTTATTGTGACTAGAGTTTATGAAGCACTTACATCATGAATGTCCTATTTATCATGCACAGCAACCCTACATCATCTGGAAGCAGATACTGTGGTTGAGGAAACCAGATCTCAAGAGGGTAAGTGTCTCTGCCACATCCAGACAGTGAAGGAGAGGCAAAAAGATATTAGAAGCCAAGTCATTCGTTTCCAAATTCATTGCTCGTTTATCTTGCAGCAGGATTTTAATCTTTTGGAAAACCTTATTTTAAAACCCAAAATGTCCAGTGACACAGTACAAAAAGCAGCTTGTTTGCTGGGAGATACAGTGGCGATGAGTCTTGATATCCAGGGAGAGGGTGAAAGTGCTAGATTATATCCTTTCGTAGCCTAGAATGATGTCAGATGATGGATGCTTCAGACTGAGTGGATCTGAAGATCACCCAAGGTTGGCACAATAAACAATGACCAACGTAAAGATATAACCCAGATCACTGCCACTGACAAGTCCATAATTTTTATCGTGGCCTCCCAGCAAGACAGCCTAAGTCAGCCATTACTCACTGCTCAGCAGTGTCAGAGGTGAATATGACTGTGCTTCTGACCTCTGACATCATCTCAAGTCTGTGCCGAACTGGGGCCCTGTGTCTTCCACAAATGTTGATCTAAATCCTGAACCCTTCTGTTATCCAAGAGAGATGCAAGTCTCTCTGAGTCATTAGGAATGTTTAAAAATGAAACAAAACTGAAGGCTAATATTCCAAAAACATCAGACATATGACTAAACAAGAGCTCCCAAATACTAAATGTTCAACATGTATCAACAAAAACATGCAAAATGCATCCCTTACCCTTTGGAGGTCACTAGTGCTACCTCGGTTTTTGCATAAAGCAGTTGGGATCTGAAAGTCTAGGTCACTTGCTCAAGGTTGAATAGCTGATAGGGGCAATCGTGAGGCTCTGAGCCCAAGTCTGACTACAAAACCCAAGTCCTTACCACCTTGCCATAATGCCTCTTAGAATGAGACAGCATCAATCAGAACAAGGCACAGGATCCTGGGCAGAGAAGGATGAACACACATTGGAAAAGAAAAGAAGGGCTCATTCTTACAATTGCCCCAGACTAAAGCACCAGGATGATGGCCATGATCAATTCTTTCCCCCAGAAGGAATATCCCTGGGTTCTAATCTGTAGGTAAGGCTTGCATACAATTTTTTTGGTATTATTACAGATCCTTTAAGTCTGACCAAGGTGATATTTGGAAAACCAGAAACAGGCTCAGACTGTTTCTGCCACTGCAGACTGGAGCAACCTGATAAAAATAAATGGTGATTTGGGAAGCTGAGTCTGGCAGAACAATGAAGAAGGGATTAAATTAGGGAGGTGGGAGGCAAGGAGACAGGTTAGAGGTCATTCCAACCATCCGGATCCAAGAACATGTCTGTAATTGATGTTCATGTGGTCAGCCCCAAATTACCACAAGCCCTGGCTGCCGCAAGCTGATTCTTCCTGACATCAAGGGCAGAGAGGGAGGGACATTTATGTCTGGCTGTAACCCCCACATGGGACAACCTGTGAATAAAGCAATCTGTTCACCCATATGGACCCCACACATTTTATAAATGTGAGTAAATTCACTCTGAACTTGTGTTTCCTATGATCAAATTCAGCAGAGATTAGCCATCAGAATGACACCATTTGTAATTCCCTATTGTAGGGAGGGCTTATCAATTAGGTAGAAACACACATAGTCACACACACACCACCGACAATAATGACAAAATTCTTTATCTAAAATTATCTAACTGTTCTATATTCTACAAGATACCTTTAATCAATAAAACCACAGGCAATCTGACACTTGAGGTCGTGAATATGACTATAAGGTCATTAGAAGGCCTATAAGGTCAATATCTGATCATTGGCTAGTTCTTAGTTAAGGAGAGTAAACTGATGCTGTTTGAGATGGAAATGTCCCTCTCTTTCCCTAAATAATGTCAAGCCTGTCAACCTAAAACATACCCACGGGAAATATATTTCTTTATAATCATTCAGTCAGTCATTTACCGAGTCTATATTAAATGTCTGGTTGCATATGACACAAAATTGTGACAAATGTGATAAGGATGATCTAGGTTGTGGGGAAATAAATATAAACATAACAAGATTCTTGTCTTTGAGGAATTCAGGGTCTATTGTAATATGTTATCAAGTGCCACAGGAGGCAGGAAGGTTAAGGCATATCAGGTTCTTGAAAATCAGTAAGTATGTATTAAATGCCTGTTATGTATAAGATCTTAGGTTAAAGTGAAAGTGAAAATGACTCAGTTGTGTCAGACTCTTTGCAATCCCATGGACCATACGGTCCATGGAATGAATTCTCCAGGCCAGAATACTGGAGTGGGTAGCCTTTCCCTTCTCCAGTGGATCTTCCCAACCCAGGAATGGAACTGGGGTCTCCAGCATTGCAGGCAGATTCTTTACCAACTGAGCTATCAAGGAAGCCCAAGATCTTGGATCAATTACCATTATTTATAAATAATTGAAAGATGAAACTTAACAATCTTTCAAAATTCAGAAATATCTATGGGTTTTCAAAGTAAGGCAGTAATAGTAGATACATTTCTATTGATACTTGTCATTAAGCAATAGCTTTATTGAGTATCTACTGTATTCCAGGAACTAAGGTAGATATTATGCTGCTGCTGCTAAGTCACTTCAGTCATGTCTGACTCTGTGTGACCCCATAGACAGAAGCCCACCAGGCTCCCCCATCCCTGGGATTCTCCAGGCAAGAACACTGAACTGGGTTGCCATTTCCTTCTCCAATGCGTGAAAGTGAAAAGTGAAAAAGAAGTCGCTCAGTCATGTCTGACTCCTAGCAACCTCATGGACTACAGCATACCAGGCTTCTCTGTCCATGGGATTTTGCAGGCAAGAGTACTGGAGTGGGGTGCCATTGCTTTCTCCGTTTAGTGACAATTAAAATATGGTCTGCACCCTAGTATATCATTATCTAATGAGGTATGTCTGTCAGGTTAAATGATCCCACACAAACAACTTCAAAGGCAACAGAGATTTCTTTCTCAGTCACATCATGGTTCAGCCTCATCTCTGCTTCACATAGCCTCGCATATAGGGGAAGTTTGATGAGAAAGTGTCTATCCAAGAAATCTCTGCCCTTGTGGTAGAAAGAGGAGAAATAGAGCCAAAAGGTACGCAGGTCACTTCTGCTCACATTTCAACAGCCAATGGGGTGGGGAAAGAAAATCATCTCACAAGACGTGGCTTTAGAGGGAAGGAACTGGGATATTTGGTGAACAGCAATATATCTACCACAGAGTGAGGTCACTAAACCCACAAACCCTCCCAGTAGTACTTTTCCTAGTTCTCAAAAATATAATCAGTGTGGACATGCTTATCAGTTGGCAGAAAGGAAATGTCATCTGTTTACCCAAGAGCTGTTATAGTAGGAAAGACCAAGTGCAAACCCATGAAATTACCTCCATCCTCTAATGCCAAGGACAAAATAAAATACAATAGCCCTTCACAAGGGTAATGACCCAACAGGAATTGGAAAGTTCATTCTTCCTGACCCCACAATTTTAAGTTCCATCTTTCCAGAGGTTCTGGTTTCCAGTGCAAGAAAAATTACAATAGAGGGGGTCACAAAATTCTGCTAAACTTAAAATTAGTCAAGTCTTCTCTCAATATATCAGTTTGTGCATCCTTGACATACTGAATATTGTGTTTGCTGCTACTGATATTACTACTACTACCATCACTCCATCACTGTGGCCACCACCATCACCATCACCATGACCACCACACCATCACCACCATCACCATCACCACAACCACCACACCATCACCACCACCATCATCATCGTTACCATCATTACCACCACTACCATCACCATTACTACCACCATCACCATCACCACAACCACCACACCATCACCACCATCACCATCACCACAACCACCACACCACCACCACACCATCACCACCACACCATCATCATTACCATCATTACCACCACTACCATCACCATTACTACCATCACCATCACCATCACCACGACCACCACACTATCACCACCACCATCATCATCGTTACCATCATTACCACCACCACCATCACCATTACTACCATCACCATCACCATCACCACCACCACCATCATTGTTACCATCATTACCACCACTACCATCACCATTACTACCATCACCATCACCATCACCACGACCACCACACCACCACCACACCATCACCACCACACCATCATCGTTACCATCATTACCACCACTACCATCACCATCACTACCACTATCACCATCACCACGACCACCACACCACCACTATCACCATCACCACCACACCATCATCGTTACCATCATTACCACCACCACCATCACCATTACTACCACCAACATCACCACCATTGCCACTGTCACCGTTGACTAAAGACTGCTGTGTGTAGTGCATGTATTTTTATTTAATTGAATGTACAATGGCCCAACAAGGTAGGTTTTATGGTTTTTATCATGTTATAACTAACGTAAATGAGGATTAATGACATTTTTTAATTGCTCGTTTCCATAGTTAATGAATACTAGAATTGGAAATTGAAACTCTAGAATTCTGATGCCAAACCTCAAAAACTTACCTAGCATATAAATTACCTCTAAGGAATATTGATTATTTAAAAAACATCCACCTCTCTCTTTTTTAATGATGGCACCAACAGAACAAGGGTTAAAAAACAAAACAAAGCAGTGTTCCACTTCTTTCACAACTTTTGGATGATAGTAGGAAAATCACAGGGTTTCTGCCAGAAGATGTCTTTTTTTCTGTTCTAGTTTCACCACCAATTGACTGTGTGAACTTACAGAAATCTGTTAACCTCTCTGAGGTGTAGCTGTAAAATGGAAACAATAATCTTGGATCGCCTTACCCAGCACTGGTGAGAAAGATCAAAATATATTTGCGACATCACAGTATGAACCATAATTCCTGTAGAGGTGTAAATTACTATTATTTCTGCTTGATTTCCCCTCGCTATGGAAAGTTAGCCTCCCCTTATCTCACAAGAACTTAGATTATGGTCTCTAGTCCATGGCTGGAGAGATATTCGTAATATTTACTACAAAGGATAATCATAATTATTTGAAGATACTTGCTTTTCAATGATAGAACAATGACCATTTTTCATTCTGATGTCTAGAAAAGAAGGCTGCCGCTGATTGGCCTAGGACCCCCAAGGGAACAGGGCCTCAGGGAATTTCCCAAATGTTTCCAGTTCAATGGGAGGACAGGTGATGAGGAAGAAGTGGAAGCCTCTATTGTTCACCCTAAAGAATCATTTCAAAAGGGAGGATTTTTTTCTGACTCATGAGCTGCCAACAGTTCTTCAATTATTCAATTCACGAATTGGCAGTTCCATTATTCCGTCCAGAAAGAAAATAGAGGGGAGATTATGAAACACCACAGGACAACTCCTCATCAGGCTTTTTTTCACAAGCAGAAAGGACTAAGGTCCTGCACAGAAAGACCTCAGAGACACCTGCCTGGTGCGTATTCGAGAATGAAGTACCACTAGAGAGGATACGTTATGCTGGCTTTTCTGAATAAGTGCTGCGCTGCTCACGCCCTCCTGAGTCACCCTGAGCTCACCTGTAGGCCCTCACTAAGGACAGACCAGTGCTCGGGATGCTGGAGAAGAATCCACGAGATTCTACAGGACAGAACTTTGTCCCACCCCCTTGATGTGGGAGCAGATACCTACAGAACCTTCCCTAGAGTAGGGAAGACCTCCTTCTCTGGATAAGACTCATTTTTAAAACTTATTTTAAATGCACTGATGGACAGCCATGGGATGTTAAGGCGTCAGAAGCCGTCAAAGGGTGGCTACTCTTCCTTGGCTTCGTGCCACATATTCTAAGCGATGCTTAGACATTGCTTGCATCCAGCTCATCACTCTGGAAAAGGGAAATTATTTTAAACTTAGGAGGCATACTAGGTCCTGGCCTGGCTTAACCTACTTGTATAAATGAGTCAGGACTTCCCAGGTGGTGCTAGTGGTAAAGAAGCCACCTGCTAATTCAGGAGACATAGGAGATGCAGGTTCTATCCCTGGGTCAAGAAGATCCTTTGGAGAAAAGCAAGGAAACCCACTTCAGTGTTCTTGCCTGGAGAATCCCATGGACAGAGGAGCCTTGTGGGCTGCAGTCCAGAGGGTTTCAAAGAGTTGGACATGGCCGGAGACACTTAGCACCCATACACAAATAAGTCAATGTTGAAGAGTTTGCCTGTAACCCTCAACCAAACTCCTGGGTTCAAACAAGCAGCTGCCTACAAGAAGGAAACCATTCTGATGTCTTCCTTTCCTCATAGGGACCAGAAATGATGTGCAACAGAAACCTCTATTTATAATTCTTTTATCATTTTGAACACTAAGAGAGATTTTTCTATATTCTCTAATTGAAGCAGGCAAATCTAATTTCTGGCATAGAAAGTATATTCATAGATATGTTGCCAGCTTTACACTTTATCTTCCTTTATTTCGAAGTGTATAATTTATCTCCTAGGCAATGGAACCCATATCTTAATATGACTTATGTAAGAAAAATAGCCCACAGTCACAGAATATTAATTGTTTCTGCTTTCCCCAGAAGTAAAGAGAGAAAAAAACTTATATGCCTAGTGAGAGCAGATCCAACTTCAAGTTTTTAAACTTAATTCAATATTTCCCATAACATCTTTCTAATAAATGTTGGGTCAAGATGTCTTCCTTGGTAGTTAAATTTGGTGCTCCCTATTCTGAAGGAGATCAGCCCTGGGATTTCTTTGGAAGGAATGATGCTAAAGCTGAAACTCCAGTACTTTGGCCACCTCATGCGAAGAGTTGACTCATTGGAAAAGACTGATGCTGGGAGGGATTGGGGGCAGGAGGAGAAGGGGACGACAGAGGATGAGATGGTTGGATGGCATCACTGACTCGATGGACATGAGTCTGAGTGAACTCTGGGAGTTTGTGATGGACAGGGAGGCCTGGCGTGCTGCGATTCATGGGGTCGCAAAGAGCCGGACACGACTGAGTGACTGAACTGAACTGAACTGAACCCTCCTCTTCAGGGGTCCCTGGTGACTCAGACATTAAAGAATCTGCCTGCAATGCAGGTACCTGGTTTCAGTCCCAGGATTGGGAAGATGCCCTGTAGGAGGTCATGGTAATCCAATCCAATATTCTTGTCTGGAGACTCCCACGGACAGAAGAACTTGGTGGGCTACAGTCCACGGGGTCGCAAAGAGTCAGACACGACTGAGTGACTGAGCACACACACCCTTGTCTTTGGGCTTCCAGGTGACGAGATGGTAAAGAACCTGCCTGCCAACGCAGGAGACGCAGGTTAGATCCCCGGGTGGGGAAGATCCCCTGGAGAAGGAAATGACAACCCCTCCAGTTTTCTTGCCTGGGAAATCCCATGGACAGAGGAGCCTAGCGGGCTACAGTTCATGGGGTTGCAAAGAGTTGAGCGTGACTGAGCAACTAACATTTTCACTTTTTTTTCAGGCCTCCTTCATGCCACACTGACAGCAGACAACCGGGCCCCAGCACAGCAGAAGCTGTAAAAGCCCAGCACTTGGTCTGACCAATCCCATTATTCAAGAATCAAAATACAGGCTGGTGCTGAAGAAAAAGTGAGCCTTGCGCAGAAAACTAGAGGGGTTAGCTCAACTGTGATGTAGGCCAGAAGGCTAAACATTTTGCTAAGTAAGAAACAAATCCAACATTGTTACAACTGTTTCGCCCTACCAGTCTACCCGCAGAAGTCAGCATGACCTTAAATTCCCAGGGCAGGACACACACGAAAGAAGGCTTGGCATCTTAGCAACTCTGCAGATGTAAGAGAGTAGGTTATCAAAATCGAGTCCACATTTCATTATGTTACATAAAAATAAATTGGCTCCAAATAACACAAAATCACTTTCGTCATTATGATCCCTTTTAAAATAATACTGCCTCTGTCGTGAGTTTATTCTCATATGTGAATGATCGCACTATAATAGTGTTGCCTAAACAAACAGACCCTTCCCTCACACCCATTCACACACAAGCCTGCTAAGTCATTTCAGTCATGTCTGACTCTTTGGGACCAAATGGACTGTAGCCCATCAGTCTCTTCTGTCCATGAAATTTTCCAGGCAAGAATACTGGAGTGGGTTGCCATTTCCTCCTCCAGGGGATCGTCCAGACCCAGGGATCATACCCACATCTCTTTTGTCTCCTGTTTTGGCAGGCAGGTTCTTTACCACTAGCGCCACGTGGGAAACCCTCACACACAACCCTGCTGCTGCTAAGTTGCTTCAGTCGTGTCCGACTCTGTGTGACCCCATAGACGGCAGCCCACCAGGCTCCCTGTCCCTGGGATTCTTAAGGCAAGAACACTGGAGTGGGTTGCCATTTCCTTCTCCAATGCATGAAAGTGAAAAGTGAAAGTGAAGTCACTCAGTCATGTCCAACTCTTAGCAACCCCAGGGACTGCAGCCTACCAGGCTCCTCCATCCATGGGATTTTCCAGGCAAGAGTACTGGAGTGGGGTGCCATTGCCTTCTCCGACACACACAACCCAGAGACACTTAATAATGAGCCAGAAGCTACCAACAGATTCTTCTCTTCCCACACCCCCGATAGATGCGTAGAGAAGAACCTATGCCTGACCAAGTCAAGAAGACTCACCATGTTGTGCTATTTGCTAAGTTAACATAAGGGGAGAATGGCCAAGCAGAAGTTGAAAAGAATGTCTTTAAGCCACAAATCACTTCTCATGGTTTAGTGTTTTTACCAAAGACATATGAAAAATCTTAAGACCCAAAGAACTCCACTAATATTCCTAGAAAAGAATGTCAGCTCCTCTGACTCTCAGGTGGCTGTCAGGTGTGGGCAGGGTAGAGAATTACTTGCCATAAAGTGGCCAGAGACTTTCCAGAAACACCTGCATTGACGCATAGTGTCAAAACTGCTCCTGAGTCAGTATTTAAGTGTTGACTTTCACCGCATGGTATCTTGTAATTGTTTGGAATGAACACAAGTTCTTGGGAGCCCACTGGATCTGAGCATGAATTTACACTCTGTCCTAATGAGCTGGGGGGTTTCCCAGGTGGCACTAGTGGTAAAGAATCCACCTGCCAATACAGGAGACATAAGAGACACAGATTTGATCCCTGGGTCACAAAGATTCCCTGGAGGAGGGCATGGCAACCCATTCCCATATTCTTGCCTGGGAAACCCCATAGACAGAGAAGCCTGGTGGGCTACAGTTCATGTGGTCACAAAAGACTCAGAGATGCTGAAGCAACTTAGCATGTATACACTGACAAGCTGGAGGAGCCTGAGTTTCATCCTTTACACACTGGTTGTAACACTGCTGTCTGTATCACATGGTTGCCGTGTGGCTTTACCAAGCTGATTTCTAAGATGCTTTGTTTAACAGCGCCATTCCTCCCTGTTTGGAGAACTACCCACTCCCTCTCACCTGCCTGCATCTTTTTTTGGCCCATCCCAGACAGATCTACCTGGGAACTGCCACATTCTTTTGGAGCCCTCGGCCATGACTAATTAGGCCAAGGTGGGGTCCCAACAGGGATGTTTTGAATCAGAACTTGGAACAGTAATTAAGGGCTAGTGCTATTACTCTTTGGATTCAAAGCTGCAAGATAGCAGCATAATGCTGCCAGCAGCCAAGTTCATAGTCATTTGAAGCCCGAGTCCCATTCATTCAAAATTAATAGAGTTGATCATAATCTTCATTTCTACTTGCATACCTCAGGTCTCCTTTCAAGTAATTTTATTCAGGTTTTTGCCTCTACTTCCTCACAAAATCTTTTCTTATCAAGGATATAATGTATTCCATTTTGCCAAACCCAACAGTTGTTTCTCCGTTTTTATTTTTTATTAAATTCAGAAAATCCTCCTTCTGTCTCAAAACACTCTTTTGTGTTGTTACTTCCTGGACTCCCATCTTTTCTTGTTGACATACCCAGTTTTTGGTCACTTTCTCTCAGCCTCTTCACTGACTCTTTCTCCAACCAACTCTTGCCTGTGAGAATGTCAGCACGGGGTCTGGATTGCCCCATCCTGGGTTTCCACTCTCTTTCCAAACTCTCTCTTCAGATAATCTCAGTAGGCCTGGTCTTTAAGCATCATTGAAACTGTGACTGCATTTGCAGACAGAAGAGGTGATTAAGTTAAAATGAGGTCCCTAGGGCAGGCCCTAATCTAATGTGACCAGTGTCTCGATAAGAGACAATGAGGTCACAGACACACACAGAGGGAAGACCACATGAAGCCACAGGAAGATGGGCACCTACAAACCAAGGAAAGAGGCTGCAGAACCAATCCTCTGACACCTGGGTCTTGGGCAGCCTGCCTCCAGAATTATGAGAAAATAAACCCCTGTTGTGTAAGCCACACAGTCTCTGGCACTGTGTCATGGCAGTCCTAACAAGCCATATGGTCACTCTGGTAGATTTCATAAGGTCCAGAACTCCACGAGCCACTACTGCAGGGGAATAGCTCCCCACCAGACCCAGGCCTGAAGAGATTCTGCAGAATAGAGGGCATGTAGGTGGTGGCTCAGATGGCAAAGAATCTGCCTGCAATGCAGGAGACACAGGTTCAATCCCTGGTCAGGAAGATCTCAAGGAGAAGGGATGGCAACCCACTCCAGTATTTTTGTCTGGAGAAGTCCGTTGACAGAGGAGCCCGATGGGTCATAGTCCATGGGGTCGCAGACAGCTGGACACGACTGAAGACTTCACTTCACTTCAGATGGAAGAGAGGGGCTTCCCTGGTAGCTCAGTTTGTAAAGAATCTGCCTGCAATGCTGGAGACTCCCATTCAATTCCTGGGTTGGGAAGATTCCCTGGAAAAGGGATAGGCTACCCACTCTGGTATTCTTGGGCTTCCCTAGTGGCTCAGATGGTAATGAATCCACCTTCAGTGCAGGAGACCTGGGTTTGATCCCTGGGTCAGGAAGATCCCCTGGAGTAGGAAATGGCAACCCACTCCAGTATTCTTACCTGGAGAATCCCATGGACAGAGGAGCCTGGAGGGCTACAGTCCCTGGAGTTGCGAAGAGTCAGACACGACTCAACAGACTAAGCACAGCACATACAGAGATGGAAAAGAAGACAGAGTCTCCAGAAGAAACAATGCCCCACTTGCTCTATAGCTCAGTTCTTCCCACACCAGAACCCTGGAAACAAGCGCAGGCGAGGACCCAAGGGCCCGTGTTCTAGGCCTGGCAGTCGGTAGCCTGTAATGCTGGGTTAGGCTCCTGATGCGTGTAAACTTCAGTCACCTCTTTGGTAAAATGGACTCAGCCATTTGAAACTTCCAGGAAGCTCAAGGGGATGACAGACAGTAAGCCACTCTGCTAACTTAGACGTGCTCTACAGATGTGAGGGGTCCTTCTCAGTATTTTCCCTCCTGTTTCCGTTTAACAAAATCCAACCAGCGGCCAGGGACAAAAACGCATTCAGCCGCACTGATGGATGCCCCCTGCCTCCAAGGTTGCCTCCTTCATTTGTTTCCATTTCAAACACCCTGTGAGCAGAGTAATTGAGTTTGAATTGCTTGGGGGATCCTCCCCCCTCATGGTTCCACGCAAGGAAAGGCTCACGGTTGCTAATGATTTATTATTTCACCTCCTAACTGTATTTGTTGCTTGTGCTCAGCACGGTTGCCATGTAAGAGGCACACACACTTGCCGTCGACTCCAATACGGATGTGAATAAATCCAGGCCGGCCCTTCTGCCTTGGTCACTTATGGAAGCAGCTCTTTCACCCTCTAAAATGGAAATGCTTTTATCTCACAGCCCCTCTCTGGGGCTGTGTCTAAATTAATCCGGTGTCCTCAAGTGCCCTGGCTCCCACCCAGCCTTCAAGACTTCCTCTGCTCTGGGAAAGGTTTAAGGCTTCAGGGATCTTGCAAGCTCTGAGATATTCCTGTGAATTAGAGTTCACATATAAACAAAAGCTGCTCATATTTTAGACTACTCTTCATATGCTAAGCATTTTACAAGTGTAGCCGTTTTAAGACTCACAGCCTGATGAGGTAAGCATTGCTCTTGTCTCTTTTTGTAGGTGCAGTGGTTTTCAAACATGGCTGTGAATTCTTAGACACTCCATGGTGAGATGGGGTCTGTCTCTTCCCCTCAGACCTGGGTGGACTCTGACTGTGCTGACCATTAGAGAAATGACCCACGAGGTGCTCAGTCGCTCCAGAAACGTGTCATACAAAAGCCACTCTGTGTCCACCTTGACTGTCAGAAGTCTCACTCTTGGAGCCCAGAAACACCATGTAAGATGTCTGACCTTCATGCCAGAAAATCTGCACCTGCCTTTCAGTCAGCTGTTCCATACACTCCCAGCCTCCCCATCACCCCAACAAGGAGTCAAGCATGTCAGCAAACTCATCTGGGATCCTCACGACCAGGCCATATGCCAACTGAATAACATCATGTGACCTCCTTTGACACCATGTAGAACAGAAGAATCATTCAGCCAAGCCCTGCCTATGTATATTGCACCAAAGAATTGATGCTTTTGAACTGTGGTGCTGGAGAAGACTCCTGAGAGTCCCTTGGACTGCAAGGCGATCCAACTAGTCCATCCTAAAGGAAATCAATCCCGAATATTCATTGGAAGGACTAATGCTGAAGCTGAAACTCCAACACTTTGGCCACCTGATGAAAAAAGCTGACTCATTTGAAAAGACCCTGATGCTGAGAAAGATTGAAAGCAGGAGGAGAAGTGGACGACAGAGGATGAGATGGTTGGATGGCATCACCAACTCGATGGACATGAGTTTAAGCAAGCTCTGGGAGCTGGTGCTGGACAGGTAGGCCTGGCTGGCTTCAGTCCATGGGGTTGCAAAAAGCTGGACACAACTGAGTGACTAAACTGAACTGAACTGAAATTATGCAGCATATTAAAACAGAGGTATTAAACATATTAAAACTGGGGACAGTATGCACACAGCAGTAAAGACAACAAACATCAGTAGAAGAAACATAGGCGGAAAAAGTGAAGACCTTTCCAAGGTCACATTGATGACATACCATGGATCTCGGATTGGACTCCAGAGAGTCTACCTCTGCGGTCTGGCTTTTTGACAAGCTATAACTGTAAGATAATTGCATCATGAATAAGACTGGAAGAAGAAGTAGGAATCAGTTCAACAAAAGAAACTGCTTTCCTACGGTTCAAGCCACCAACACGGAAATTGAGGGGGGAAGTCAGCATTTAGAGAAATGTCCAATATGTGACTTCAAATCTTTCCCCACCCCCGTATCAGCTGTGTGACCTCCAAGAACTCAAGTTCTCTAAACCTTTGCCTTCTCGCTTGTAAAGTGGCAAGATAATAACTGTGAGGTTCAAATGAGATCAAACCTAGCAGAGAGTACACACTAAATTTGAAGTGCTGGGGAAATCCTCAGAAGATAATTTCCTCCCTCAGGGATGATCAGCTAACAGATGCTGTTAAGCAGTGCTTGGGACACTTGGCAGTGGGTGAAAGTACTTTTCATTGTCATGATGGAGGTGGTGCTACTGCAAAGTGCTGGGTAAAAGCTAGAAATTCTGCAGAACATATGACAGTGCCCAGGATGGCAACCTCTCCTTCCCATGCTGACAACGAATTATCTAGTCAAAAATGTCAGTTGCAATGCTGTTTGAGAAACACCCTCATAAAAGAATCTCCACAATGTTAGAAGCTAAAACAGATAACACCTAAGATCCCACAATGATTAAATTGCATCTCTCAAAAATTCTATTACACAGGTTTTTAACATACTATGATTCTGCCCTTTAACAATTCTATGATCCCTAGATGATAAGATCTAAAAGATTTTATGTGTTATGATTCTAAGAAGCTACACTTCTAAATTCCTGGGACTCTATTTGTTACTCTATGGTACTTTAAATCCACTACTTTTCTAAGCTTCTATGATGCTAAGATCTTAAGCCTTTAATCTTAGATTTTAAGGCATCTTGAGGTTATATTTCCAAAAAGCTCCATTCTAAGAAATAAAACTCCTGTGTTTTTACAGTATCATCATGCTACCATTCTTAGATGTTAATGCACCATGATGTACATTTACAGATCCAGTGTGTCCGGAGCATGGAAGCTTACCGTGTTAAAGGAACTCGGCTTCATCTTTAAGCTTAGATTCCCAAGCTGTTTCAGTTCAGTTCAGTCGCTCAGTCGTGTCCGACTCTTTGCGACCCCATGAATCGCGGCACACCAGGCCTCCCTGTCCATCACCAACTCCCAGAGTTCACCCAGACTCAAGTCCATCGAGTCAGTGATGCCATCCAGCCATCTCATCCTCTGTCATCCCCTTCTCCTCCTGCCCCCAATCCCTCCCAGCATCAGACTGTTTTCCAAGCTGTTTAACCATCTCCTTTTACAATCTAATAACAACGCTTGAGGAATGGAGATTTCCATTGAAATGCTTGTTTTGGTAGATGAAAGTTCAGTACCCACAATGCTGCATAGAGCTCCTGGCTCAGTTCTGACTAGGTCGCAGACTCTTGGATATAAAAAGGATACTAAAATTTGTGTGCATTATGCTGAAAAAAAAAAAATGTACTTGTGGGCTATAGTCTTAAGGTAACTTTATTGCTGGTCTGGTTTTGTCTTTCTACATATACCCTGTGAGGATAGTTA
>NW_011494608.1:3001194-3011894 GCF_000754665.1 Bison bison bison | reverse complement strand
GTTATGCTCTGTTCCTGGGTTATATTTAGGGCCATTGTTATACTCCTTCAGGTCAGATATGAGTAATTAACATACAGCTAATCAAGAAGCAGCTTGTCTGTTACAGTGAAATAATCAAGACTTAAACTTCAATCAAGTTGCAGCTACTTCTCTTTCCTGGACCTGGCTTACTGTCCACTGGCCACCTGTCCTCAGGGAGACATTCATACTGACTCCCTTTTTCTTTCTCCACATGCTCTGGTACTATCCTGTCTTCCTAGTCCTGAGGCCAGGCCCCTTAGGGCTCAGGAATAGGGACGCAAAAAAAGGAGAGAGGGAAAAGGTAAGAGATGTCTTCCTTGATTGAACTGAAGAGGAAAGACTCAGGTTCTCCTTGGGGCTGGTGTGTTAAAATCACCTCTCTCAGGAAACAGCTGTGAATTTCTTAGTTTTGCCACCTCTTCTCCGTGGCTTTCCCTTCCCTCTTCTCCCTTCCCTCCATGTGTGTCAATGCATCTCCATTTCAGTGGATCATGCAGGGCTTCTCTTTGAAACTTGAGCCACCCATGGTATGCCTCTGGTTTCTTTCAAGTCCACTCTTCCCTCTCAAGCAAAATCTAAAGCAACTCTCTTGCAAGGAGCCCACTTTATAGGAGACCATGACCCATCCTTCATCCTTAGAAATTCTGATAGTTTAAGTAAGTCCTGACTCAGTTCCTCCTTTCTTAGAGCCTTGAGTCAGCTGGTCTCTTGCCATTTAAGTGTCTCAGGTGTGAGTCTGACACTAGTTCACTGACAGCCCTTCTCCGAGTGATCTCTTCAAGCCCCCTCTTTCACCTAAGGTAGAAGGAAGATGCTCCCTACCCCACCCACCCTGAGGCTGGTTATGGAGAGAATCAGGTAAGATATTAAGGTAAATAAGTGGCTTTATCCCAAAATCCCCTTTACTCGCCAACATTTTTTTTTCTGTTGCTCTGACATCTTTTGTAGTTCAGAGCAGGGGTCAATAATGTATAACCTTCCAGAAAACTCTGCCCACTACCTGTGATTATAAACAAAATAATACTGCAGCATAGCCAGGCTCATTCACACTTACATAATGTCTCTGACTGCATCTGCTCTTCAACAGCGGAGCTGAATAGATAGATTCACCAAAAACTATGGTCCACAAGCTCACACCGTTTACTGTCATGGCTTCACAGAAAAGTTGGTGAACTCTGGCCCATCAAGGGTGCAAAACTGATCTTCTTCTCCCTTCTCTTTCAGGGATAGCATGATCCTCTTTTGCTTCTCTGTTTAGAAGGTAGCATCCACTATACTGCGGGGTTTCCCTGAGGGTCAGTGATAAAGAACCTGCCTGCCAAGGAGTCCAGAAGGTCTCCTGGAGAAGGAAGTGCAACCCAATCCAGTATCCTTGCCTGGGAAATCCCAGGATCAGAGGAGCCTGGTGGGCTACAGTCTGTGGGGTCACAAAGAGTTGGACACCACTTATCAAGTAAGAAACAACAATTATTGGGACCTATATGAAACTGAGACTAAAAATAACTTTAATCTGCTATTATTCTGTTCACTTCTAAGTACCTACTCAATACACTGTCAGACCTAGACAGCATATTAAAAGGCAGAGACGTTACTTTTCCAACAAAGGTTCGTATAGTCAAAGCTATGGTTTTTCCAGTAGTCATGTATGGATGTGAGAGTTAGACCATAAAGAAGACTGAGCACCAAAGAATAGATGCTTTCTAACTGTGGTATTGGAGAAGCTTCTTGAGAGTCTCTTGGACTGTGAAGAGATAAAAATAGTCCATCCTAAAGGAAATCAGTTCTGAATACTCATTGGAAGGACTGATGCTGAGGCTGAAGCTCCAATACTTTGGCCACCTGATGTGAAGAGCTGGCTCATTGGAAAAGACCCTGATGCTGGGAAAGACTGAGGGCAGGAGGAGATGAGGATGACAGAGGATGAGATCATTGGATGGCATCACTAACTCAATGGACTTGAGTTTGAGCAAGCTTTGGGAGATAGTGAAGGACAGGCAAGCCTGGCATGCTGCAGTTCATGGGGTCACAAAGAGTCAGACATGACTGAACAACTGAGCAACACCAACATTCGTCCAAGTTACCCTGCTTAATCCTTATAAAGATATGAGGCAAGTAATTGTTTTCCTTTCACAGAGGGGATATTCAGCTTCAGTGAAGCTTAGTAACTTGTCTAAGAATGCACAGCTAATAGCCAGCTAATGCGGGACTCAAACCAGGTCTGTCTGAGTCCAGAGGAAATGTTCTTTCAAATGCCTCAATTCTCTCTAGCTCTATTTTCCAGAGACTGGAAACTGCATTGTGAAGCCCACCTCTTCTCATAACTGATCTTCATTTCCTGTCCCTAGGGGATTTCAGTGTTGTCACCAGCTCTGGAGCACAGGAGCCTAGCATGCTGGAGGCATGCCTTTGCTGAATAAGTGAGAACTATTCATCCAATCATTCCCTTTCAGATTAGGGTTGAGCCGGATGCTGTCCAGGTCATCATTTATAAAGGTGAATTTCAGCTTAGACTCAGAACTCTTCATCAGGAATCTCCTCCAGGATTGTGAGAAGTGTCACTGAAAAAAAAAAAAAAAAGTCCCTAGGAAATTAAACTTACATTTTGCAAGGGAAAAGTAGAATAATTAAGAAAGGACTTTTGACATAATCTGGACTATTCCTAATCCAACTTTTCCACTGTTCCATTATTCAGATGAGAAACATGAAGTCTAAAGGAAACCAAAAATAACTGGTACCAAATGCCAGAGCGACTAACTACTGAGGTTAGAGAAACTAAATTTCAGGTTCCAAGCCTAGTTTTCTCTCTAGCATCACTGGGACAATAGGTAACTACAGCTAACAATGGAGCCTATAGTTCTTTTCCATTTTGCTGAAGAATACTCTGTGTTCACCAGTTAGATACAGAGGTCTTTTATTTTGCTGTAGGAAATATTGATTCATAAAGAATCAATATGTCAGAAGCTAATAGAAGGGGTTACATTTGTTTAATGAGAAAGGTCATCAAGCCACCCCTGGAAGAAATAAATTAATCCAGGATTTATGGAAAGGGGAAAAGGATCCATAAGAGCCACAACAGACAGAGTCCAAGGAGAGTTTGAGAGCAAAAGACAAAAAGAAATTTGGTTAGATTGAGGGTGGGAGGCTGGAGGGGGGTCATCACCATGCTGTATGCACGACTTTGACAAGATGAATAGACTGTATTTCAGATTGTGCCAAATTTTCCTTTTCCATTTTACTGAGAGAACTTGTAAATTCTTAATTACTTCTGTCTCTTTTTTAGATGTTGGACTGGTGTTTCTTTTTAATAGACACATGTTGTGACTTGACAGATGAGTCATTTTTGTTCAAAGTTCTTTCACATTCATTGGCCCCTCTATCCTTCCCTCCATGTAATTCACTTCCTGATTCACACCACATATATATCTTGATTCACAAATATGTCTTGAGTTCTCTACATTGTCTTCTGCATAACTCTCCTTCATTCCCTCAGACATTTCCTTTAAGACAACTCTCTGATCACAATTGCTACAGGCTCCCTCTCTTGGTTGTGTTTTTATCACGCCCACCACAGTGTCTGTTCCATTGCAGGCCTCCAAGAAATATTGCTATGTGATAGTGAGTTGGACTGTAACCTGTCTGGAGTTCTGGGGGCCAAGGTGAATAAGTCACAGATTTCATCATTGAGCATCGTAACATCTGGCACTGAGAAGTCGAGGAAGGAAAGGGAAGAAGGTGAGGTGAGTGTGGAGGGAGGCTCCACTCCAGGCTGGCCCTGTGCTCACTCATCCTTGTATAGATGAAAGCAGAAAGGCTACTCGGGCTGGCCCGGACAGAGACTCATCCTTAAAGGCAGCACAAAATTAGAATTCTGAACCTCTCAGTCCATGTGTTGCCAAGTATACTTCTCCGATTACTTATGTTCCTTGACTGTAAGAGGCTTTGACAAGCAACAAGTGTGGAACATGCTGGGAGTTGATTATTCTATTGAATAGGTTCTGGATAAGTTGGATAAATGAAAGGCATGCTGCTTGCCTCTGAAATCTGGGCTGAGGAAATAAAGTGAAATTGGCAAATACACCATTTCAAATGAACTCCAGCCACCACCTTCAAAGACACCAGAGTGAAACCATTGTATTAGGTTCATAGGAGACATCGCAGGTGCTCAGGGTCTATTAATTGGCAATGTCACTCCCGAGTCCACATTACGTGCAGATATATTGAATCTCAATTCCAACTCAACACACATTTATTAAAGGCTGGCTCTTCATTTATTTATTCATTCACCACTCATTGTACAAATGCTTTGTGTGCCCAGAAGTAGGCTGGGTGCCATAGAAACAGGATAGAGCTTAACCAACATCGCCCTACCTTGAGGAAGCTCACGATGTAATGAATGATCCACGCAGTAAATAGTCAGTCAAGATCTGATAAATACAAGGAAGGAAAAGACAGAATGTGGAAAGAATGTATAATCAGGGGCTCTCATCCAGTTTTAAAGTCAAAAGATGTCTTCCCGAGGAAGTGATGTTTAGGAAAGGACAGGAGAATGAGGTGGAGGGAGTCAGGTGACCAGCTGGGTTCTCTAGTCAGGAGATGCTTACAGGTCCTCTGTCACAGTTCTGGTGGCTGTGTGTAGAGAGGTGGAGAGACAAATGAGACCGAGGACGACTGCATTCAGTCATAATGCTTTAGAGGCAAATAACAGAAACCTCAAATTCAAGTGCATATGAACAATAAAGGAATTTATAATCTCACATAAGTGGAAATCCAAAAGTTGGGCAGCCTCTAGGAGAAGAACGCCCAAAATTTAATAAACATGTGGATTCTTCCGATCAGTCTCTCTCCTGTCCTCAGCCCCAGATTCCTCCTGCGTTGAATTTTGGTAGCCCTTGAGTAGGCTTCCCAGGTGGCACTAGTGTTAAAGAACCCACCTTCCAATGCAGGAGATGTAAGAGATATGGGTTTGATCCCTGGGTTGGGAAGATCCCCTGGAGGAGGGCATGCCCACCCACTCCAGTATTCTTGCCTGGAGAATCCCATGGACGGAGGAGCCTGACAGGCTAAAGTCCATAGGGTCACAAAGAAGCGACTTAGCACACACACATGCATCCCTTTTGTACTTTGGCCACCTGACGCAAATTAAAAAATTAAAAAAAAAACTTTTTAATGCAGATTTTTATGCCAAAACTTTTTATGCAAATAAAAAAAAAACTCATTGAAAAAGACCCTGATGCTGGGAAAGATTGAAGGAAAAAGGAGAAGAGGGCAACAGAGGATTAGATGATTGGATGGGATCACTGATTCAATGGACGTGAGTTTGAGCAAACTCCAGGAGATAGTAAAGGACAGGGAAGCCAGGCATGCTGCAGCCCATGGGGCTGCAAATAGACTGAACAGCAACAACCAAGCATCTCAGCACATCATGCAGATCTGTGCCTCCGTGTCTCTTCCAGACCAGGACTCCTGCCCTTCCTCCTACCCAGCCTTTTGTATGGTGGCGGTTTGGTATCTAAGTCATGTCCGACGCTTGCAACCCCATAGACTGTAGCCCACAAGGCTCCTCTGCCCATGGTATTTCCCAAGCAAGAATACTGAAGTGGGTTGTCATTTTCTTCTCCAGGGGATCTTCCAGACCCAGGGATCAAACCCAGGTCTCTTGTGCTGCAGCCAGTCTCCCGCTTTGCAGGCAGACTCTTTACTGACTGAGTCACCAGGGAAGCTCACAACTTCTTGTATAGCAGATGTTTATCCAAGGAATAGTGACAAAATGATTGATTTAGCAAAGCTGATACCTACTAGAGCTTCATCTATAATACAACTGAATAAATGCATCTATATTTTTCATTCCTCTCCTCTCTCTCTCCTTCCCCCTCTCCGCTCCCTGCCCCTCAAGTGTGTGTATGTGTGTGTTTGTGAAAAAGAGAGAGAGAGAAGGAATTCTGAGGGATTTCTTCTTCCAGAGTAGTTGAGATTAGTGTAAGTTGAATTGTTGGTTTGTGACTATACCGGAGAGTTCTGAGTATCCAGGAGAGTCTCAGTAACAGATGATTATCCTGAAATGAAGCCAATAGTCAGGACTATGCCGTCAATACACCTGGGTGTACGTTTCACAGAATAACATTGTGGACCTGATGGTCAGGCTTCCATTCGTCACTTTCCTTATGGGTTTGCGCCAGTCTCATCCAGATCATCTTACCCTACATCCCCACATTCCACAGCCGTGGCCATGGGGGCCCCCTTTTTTCCTTTGAGTCTTGATTTAAATGTCCCTTTCTTTGGAAGATTTCTTATCCAGACTAATCAAAATAAAGCTGATCCTTTTGAACATAATTTCAGCCTCTATTTTTTCCTTCATAATATGTATTTTAGCTCACAATGATTTTTAAATATTTAGCTTACAGTGATTTAGTTCACAATGATTTGTAAATATATGCCCGCTTGCTTGAATATGTTTTTTCTAGAGTAAAATGCAAAATTTATCAAGTCTGATTTGGGTTTGTTTTTTTTTCATTGTTGTTATTCAGTTTTGACCTCATTACATAACATTGTCCATGACGCTTAGAAGGTAATCAATAAACATGTGCTTGGGAGAAACAACAACAAAGATGGGGAAACGAGGAAGGAAGGAAGGAAGGAAAGTGGGGTGGGTGGGAGGGAAGAAGAGAGGGGAGGACAAATAAACTAATGGACAAATGAGAGGGAATGAGATGGAGCAAAAGAGTAAAGAAAAGAAGTCAGTTAGGCACCCGATTTAACAGAGCCTCACGTTACTCTCCTGTATTGGGACTCCTGAGTGGAATTAATTATCAAGGATTTTTTGTGTGATTATCAAAGAATGCAAGTTGTAAAACTGCACATCAGAGCCACTAGGGCTTGTCAATGGCTCTTCCTGCCACCTCTGCCCCAGCAGTGGCTTCTGCTCTGGGTACCTAGACATACTTGGAGCTGCTTCCTTCCTTCTGCCCTGAGGCCTTTCTGTTCTGCCTTTATTCCTGCTCACCCTTTAAAACTTCCTCTAGGACTTTTCCATGCCGCCCTGTTTTCCTGCATTATGAGTTAGGAGTTACCTACCGGGTGGCAATGAATCTACCTGCCAATGCAGGAGATGCGAGTTCAATCTCTGTGTTGGGAAGATCCCTTGGAGGAAGAAATGGCAACTCACTCCAGTATCCTTGCCTGGGAAATCCCATGGACAGAGGAGCCTTCGGGTCTGGGGTCACAAAAGAGTCAGACACGACTTAGCAACTAAGGAATAATAACAAACAAATAGGAATATTAGGAATAGGGGTTCCATGATCTTACAGTGACGAGGGCAGGGGGAGGGGCAGAAAGCCACTACCCTGACCACATGGTTTTGTAAGAATCTCTTTAGAAGAATGGAAGGTCTTATTCATTATGATACCACAACTTAGCCAAATAATTGACATATAGCTGTAAATAGTGAATCAATAAACACAACGTTTTTGTGAGTGAATTGAATGAGAGTATGTGAGTGAATGAATAAACATTTTACACTTGCTGCACACAGCTTTTTTGTGAGCATTCTCATACACTTTCTAGCATTTAGTGTCTTAAATATAATAGGTACAGAAATGTATGGCTGTGCTTTATTAGGGGGGAGACTTGTTGTTTTCCTACAAAAGATTCACTGTCTCTATAGTCATGTGGCCAAGTCTGACTGCAAACAAGAATGCCGTGCTCATCAAGAGAGGACAGCGGGTCTTAATGTAGAGACAGTCACTGCCTGCGTAAGAACTGAGCCCTTAATTTACTCTGACAACTACTTTTAAGTAGCCAAAGTGAATTGGAAACCTTCCCTTGAGACATTCATTGGAAAACACAGTTTGGATTAGTCCAATAACCGAATGTCAACCACCTCCTACAACAAAGCAGTGAGGCATGCTTCCCTCTCTACAGATCAAGTAACCCAGAAGCGTGCAGCCCGGGTAACCGCTAATAAGGGTTCTCAGAGAATGGAGGCCAGTAGAAGAATTGTTTTTCCCCATAGTAAAAGTCCAAACACCTTACCTTAGCACCCACTGCCCTAAATAAGTCAGTCCTGACCTCCCCAGGCATTGAAGACACTCAGTGAAATCCCACAAGCATTTCTAAAAAAGCAAAGGGGACAGGACATTCCCAGTTGAAGGAACAGTTAATTTTTTTGTAATTTCTATTCTTTTTTTAAATTTTATTTATTCATTTATTGATCTGTTTTTGGCTGCTTCGAGCCTCTGTTTCTGCAGGCAGGTTTTCTTTATTTTCAGTGAGAGCCGGGACTCCCCTTCAGCTGTGGTGGCCGGCTTCTCACTGCAGTGGCTTCGCTTGTCACGGAGCACAGGCTCTAGAGCACTCAGGCTGCAGCAGTTGTGGAGCTCGGGCTTAGCTGCCCCTTGGCATGTGCAGCTTCCTGGACCAGGGAGCAGACCTATGTCCCTGCACTGGCAGGCGGATTCTCCATTACTGGACCACCAGGGAACAATTTAAATAAATGCAAGGAAGTCAGTTAAACTTAGCAACCCAGTGACTCCATATGACACATACGTGGAGGAATTAATAATAAAATAGGGAAACGAACGTCTTATACTGAGATGTCTTGGTATAAATGTCTCTCAGTCTTCTGGTGTGAACTCGCTGTTGTTGTTCAGTTGCTCAATCGTGTCTGACTCTTTGCAACCCCATGTACTGCAGCCAAGAATATTCTGGTGTGAAGGATGGCATAGAGGTGTTTTCCTATTCCCTCTGCACTAAGCATCACTATAAGCTCTGGAAAGGGTGCAAGAGACAACCAAGGAGAACTCTGAGAGGTGTAGGAGGAAGGCCAGCAGGCTCTGGCTCCAGGACTGGATGAACGGCTCAGGGGGAGAGCATCTTGTCTTCTCTCAGCCAATAAAAGAAAGTCACCCAGGCCTGGCCTTCACCAATCCCTGACCCACCAACCGAGGAACGCACAGGCAGACTGGTTCTGTCCCTGGGTCACACAGGAGTCTCTCTGAACAAGCAGATTATTCAGACACCCTGAATGCCCAGAGGATAAGCAAACAACTCACTCCCCACTGGGCCTGTGTTGCCTAAGGGAGGAAAGATAGCTTTTTAAACACGTGGTGCTGGGGCATTTGGACCCCCATAGGCAACACAGCATAAAAATTAACTCAAAATTAATTATCAGTTCAGTTCAGTCGCTCAGTCGTATCTGACTCTTTGTGACCCCATGAATCGCAGCACGCCAGGCCTCCCTGTCCATCACCAACTCCCGGAGTTCACTCAGACACGTCCATCGAGTCAGTGATGCCATCCAGCCATCTCATCCTCTGTCGTCCCCTTCTCCTCCTGCCCCCAATCCCTCCCAGCATCAGAGTCTTTTCCAATGACTCAACTCTTCACATCAGGTGGCCAAAGTACTGGAGTTTCAGCTTTAGCATCATTCCTTCCAAAGAAATCCCAGGGCTGATCTCCTTCAGAATGGACTGGTTGGATCTCCTTGCAGTCCAAGGGACTCTCAAGAGTCTTCTCCAACCCCACAGTTCAAAAGCATCAATTCTTTAGCGCTCAGCTAATTATAGACAAATATAAAATACAAAAATACAAAACTTTAAACAACAACAACAAAAGAGAAAGTCTTCAGGGTCTAGAGCTGATTGCAGAGTTCTTGACATCAAAAATATGTCCAAAAATTCATAAATTGGACTTCATCAAAATTTTAAACGATTTTTCTTTTGACAATCCATGTGAAGAGGAAGAAAAGACAGTTTATAAACTAGAAAAAAATATTTTCAAACCTCATAGTTGGTCTTTAGAATATATAATGAACTCTCTAAACTCAACACTTAAAAAAAAATGAGACATTTCACTGAAGATATACAGATAACAAATGGCACATGAAAACAAATTTTCAACATCATTACCCAACAGAGAAATGCAAACTAAAATGGCAATAAGATATCACTATATACCTATGAGAATTAATTAAATTAAAAGCAAAAAATACCAACAACATCCGATGCTGGTGATGATGCAAAGAAAAAGAATCACTCACACAATGCAGCTGGAAATGTAAAATAGTATAGCCACTCATTAAAAGTTAGCAGTTTCTTGCAAAACTGAACATAAAAATCACCATATGGCCAGGCAATCAAATGCCTGGGCATTAATCCCAGAGTAAGGAAAATTTATGTTCATGCTGTGGAGCCCTGTACCAAGGTCACAGGTTGCCAGGTGGAGCCCTATACGAAGGAAATATCTCAACTGACTAAACCTCATAGCAACTGTTGCCATGAGCTCCCCCTCTCCCCAGTCTAAACCACCCAGCTCCCTGACCCCATATTAGGTACAAATACCCACCCTATTACTCATCCTATAGCACCCTAACCAATCACCTGCTGCCACCCTTCTAGTAGGAATTTTCTCTATCTTGAGGCTATAAAAATTGGCTACTAGCCCACATAAGGTGACTCTCCCTTTAACTGGTCTGCTCTTCTAAACAGCATCTCCTACTCTAAGGCTGTATATTGTCACCCTGTTTATTTAACTTATATGCAGAGTACATCATGAGAAATGCTGGGCTGGAAGAAACACAAGCTGGAATCAAGATTGCTGGGAGAAATATCAATAAACTCAGTTATGCAGATGACACCACCCTTATGGCAGAAAGTGAAGAGGAACTAAAAAGCCTCTTGATGAAA
>NW_011494608.1:2998637-3001094 GCF_000754665.1 Bison bison bison | reverse complement strand
TCATGGCATCTGGTCCCATCACTTCATGGGAAATAGATGGGGAAACAGTGGAAACAGTGTCAGACTTTATTTTGGGGGGCTCCAAAATCACTACAGATGGTGACTGCAGCCATGAAATTAAAGGACGCTTACTCCTTGGAAGGAAAGTTATGACCAACCTAGATAGCATATTCAAAAGCAGAGACATTACTTTGCCAACAAAGGTCTGTCTAGTCAAGGCTATGGTTTTTCCAGTGGTCATGTATGGATGACAGTTGCACTGTGAAGAAGGCTGAGCGCCGAAGAATTGATGTTTTTGAACTGTGGTGCTGGAGAAGACTCTTGAGAGTCCCTTGGACTGCAAGGAGATCCAACCAGTCCATTCTGAAGGAGATCAGCCCTGGGATTTCTTTGGAAGGAATGATGCTAAAGCTGAAACTCCAGTACTTTGGCCACCTGATGTGAAGAGTTGAGTCATTGGAAAAGACTCTGATGCTGGGAGGGATTGGGGGCAGGAGGAGAAGGGGACGACAGAGGATGAGATGGCTGGGTGGCATCACTGACTCGATGGACGTGAGTCTGAGTGAACTCCGGGAGTTGGTGATGGACAGGGAGGCCTGGCGTGCTGCGATTCATGGGGTCGCAAAGAGTCAGACAGTCTGAGCGTGATCTGATCTGATCTGATCCTCTCATTCTGCCCCATGTCTGGGAATTCTTTTCCAACCGACATACAGACCAAGACACACACAAAAACCTGACATGAGTATTCATAGTAGTCTTATTCACAGTAAGAAAAAAATAAACCAACAACAGATCAGCTAGGCTGTCCTGCAGCAGGCGAATGGTTAACAAAGGATGGTATGTAAGTTTCACAGATTCCTGCTCATCAGTAAAAAGGAACGAACGACTTGGATGAATCTCCAGGGAATTATACTGAATGCCTAGCAGATTACCTTTTGTATTATTCCATTTTCATAGCATTTTTAAATGATCACATTTTAGTGGCCAAGATTTGAGAACAGAGCTGAGTCGGGGGCTGTGGCAGGAGATGGGGACAGATAAAAAGGCACAATGTGAGAGGTGGACCATGAGGGGATTACTGGAACTGTTTAATGTCTTGACTGTGGTGGTGGATACAGGAACCTATAAAGATAATAAAATTGTATGGAACTTCACACACACACAGTGCATGAAGCAGAACTGGGGAAATTGGAGTGAGATCAGAGGATTGTGTGAAAGTCATTGTCTGTTGATGTTTAATATAGTTTGGCAAAGTTTTCCTACAGAGAGAGAAAAATGGTCAATGGATATATAGGTAGTATTTATTACAGTTGTATCATTGTTCAGTCCATAAATCATTTCCCAATCTTTGTGACCCCATGGACTGCAGCATGCCAGGCAGCCCTGTCCTTCACTATCTCCTCCAGCTTGCTCTAATTCATGGCCATTGAGTCAGTGATGCTATCCAACTATCTCATCCTCTGTAGCCCCCTTCTCCTTCTGCTGTCTGTCTTTCCCAGCTTCAGGGTCTTTTTCCAATGAGTCAGCTCCTCACATCAGGTGGCCAAAGTGTTGGAGCTTCAACTTCAGCGTCAGTCCTTCCAATGAATTTTCAGGGTTGATTTCCTTTAAGATTGACTGATTTGACCACCTTGCTGTCCAAGGGATTCTCAGGAGTCCTCTCCAACACTGCAGTTCATTCACAATTGTATGTGAATCTGCATTTATCTCAATAAAACTTTCAAGGAGAAATATTGTTTGCTCTAACTTGGGGCAGACCATGGGCTGGCTAAGCCTGTAAGCTCTAGAGGAAGTAGCTAGAAGGCAGCAGTGTGAATGTGCATTGGCTTCTATTAGCTGACATTCAGTTCAGTTCAGTCGCTCAGTCGTGTCCGACTCTTTGTGACCCCATGAATCACAGCACGCCAGGCCTCCCTGTCCATCACCAACTCCCGGAATTCACTCAGACTCACGTCCATCGAGTCAGTGATGCCATCCAGCCATCTCATCCTCTGTCATCCCCTTCTCCTCCTGCCCCCAATCCCTCCCAGCTGACATTAGGAAAGGTTTAAAAGAAAGTGGTGAGGAACTTCCCTGGTCATCTCATGGTTAAGACCTTGCTTTCCAATGCAGGGAGTATGGGTTTGATCCTTGTTCAGGGGGCTAAGATCCCACACACCTCAAAGGCCAAAACACCAAAATATAAAACAGAAGCAATATTGTAACAAATTTAACAAAATAGAAAGCCCAGAGATAAATCCACGCACATATGGACACCTTATCTTTGACAAAGGAGGCAAGAATATACAATGGAGAAAAGACAATCTCTTTAACAAGTGGTGCTGGGAAATCTGGTCAACCACTTGTAAAAGAATGAAACTAGAACACTTTCTAACACCATATACAAAAATAAACTCAAAATGGATTAAAGATCTCAACGTAAGACCAGAAACTATAAAACTCCTAGAGGAGAACATA
>NW_011494608.1:2998379-2998537 GCF_000754665.1 Bison bison bison | reverse complement strand
ATGGGACCTAATTAAACTTAAAAGCTTCTGCACATCAAAGGAAACTATTAGCAAGGTGAAAAGACAGCCTTCAGAATGGGAGAAAATAATAGCAAATGAAGCAACCGACAAACAACTAATCTCAAAAATATACAAGCCACTCCTACAGCTCAACTCCA
>NW_011494608.1:2987900-2998279 GCF_000754665.1 Bison bison bison | reverse complement strand
CAGCTCAACTCCAGAAAAATAAATGACCCAATCAAAAAATGGGCCAAAGATCTAAATAGACATTTCTCCAAAGAAGACATACAGATGGCTAACAAACACATGAAAAGATGCTCAACATCACTCATTATCAGAGAAATGCAAATCAAAACCACTATGAGGTACCATTTCACACCAGTCAGAATGGCTGCGATCCAAAAGTCTACAAATAATAAATGCTGGAGAGGGTGTGGAGAAAAGGGAACCCTCTTACACTGTTGGTGGGAATGCAAACTAGTACAGCCACTATGGAGAACAGTGTGGAGATTCCTTAAAAAACTGGAAATAGAACTGCCTTATGATCCAGCAATCCCACTGCTGGGCATACACACTGAGGAAACCAGAAGGGAAAGAGACACGTGTACCCCAATGTTCATCACAGCACTGTTTATAATAGCCAGGACATGGAAGCAACCTAGATGTCCATCAGCAGATGAATGGATAAGAAAGCTGTGGTACATACACACAATGGAGTATTACTCAGCCATTAAAAAGAATACATATGAATCAGTTTTAATGAGGTGGATGAAACTGGAGCCTATTATACAGAGTGAAGTGAGCCAGAAGGAAAAACACCAATACAGTATACTAACGCATGTATATGGAATTTAGAAAGATGGTAACGATAACCCTGTATACGAGACAGCAAAAGAGACACTGATGTATAGAACAGTCTTATGGACTCTGTGGGAGAGGGAGAGGATGGGAAGATTTGGGAGAATGGCATTGAAACATGTGAAACGTCATGTATGAAACGAGATGCCAGTCCAGGTTCAATGCACGATGCTGGATGCTTGGGGCTGGTGCACTGGGACGACCCAGAGGGATGGTGTGGGGAGGGAGGAGGGAGGAGGGTTCAGGATGGGGAACACATGTATACTAATTAAATAATTTTCTATTAAAGAAAATTAAAAAAAAAAATTTAACAAAGACTTTAAAAATGGGCCTCATCAAAAAAATCTTGGGGAAAAAAAGTGATGAACTTGGTCGAGATTGGCTGATATTTAAGAGGAAAAAGAAAGAGATGAGTCAGTTCAGAAATTTGAGATATTGAAAAGTTGGAAAAATGAGTATTTCTGGACTCTCACCATAGGAAATGAGGTTGGAAAAGCTTGGATTGACAAAGACACATCAAGACAGCCTTTCTGTGAAAAGTATTACTGTCTCAGGCTAGCTGTCTTAAAAGCAGAGCAAGAGACAAAGCTTTATGTCCAGGAGTCTTATCTGAGTAGGAATGAAGATCAGGAGAGATATGCAGGGAAGGAGGAAAATCCATTCTGGGAATATGGGCCACACGTGTAGGTGTCATGTGCCCAGACACCACATGACTTTCTGAGAAGTTTTACACAACCTCCCTCAAACTGCCAACCCATTAAGTGGGGAATAGGTGACATTAAAACAAGGAAGCAATAAATCAAGCTTAAGAACTGTGTCTCTATTGTGATGGCTGGCACATGTAACTGACTGGAGAGAAATGAATCTTCCTAAGCGTCGTATGTTTGAGGGTAAATTTCATTGTCAAAATGTTACCAAAAATCCTTCGACTTTGAGACCTAAAATGGCTCTTGAAACTCCACACTTGGGTCAGCAGAAGTGGGCTTTACAGATTTATAGAAACTTTGCAGACCTATAATATGCACCCTGGAGGTTAATGAATAGAAGAGAACTCCCAAAGAACAGAGCAAAGGTCTGTGGAGAGTAAAGGACAAGGAGGGTCCTCCCAAACAGCAGAGCAGGGTTTAATTCAGAAACATCCCCATTTCCAAGTTGGAGGATCTTCATAAAGGCTGCCCAGCAGAACTTCAGAATTGATACAGACCAGAGCCTGCTGTGGCCTCCTGTTCTTCCACTTTTTGACTGAGGATTTCCTTGCAAAGGAGGAGGATGGGGAAGCAGACAGTTCACTCTTTATTTGTAACTTATTGAACCATGAGCAGACATATCCATGGGGAACCCTTGAGACTCTGAACGGATATCCACCAGACTTTGAGCAGAATGCAGTGGGATGGAAGAGACCTGGCTTGGCTTCCCTGGGGAGGGCACAAGAGACTTCTGTGTGAGAGGAGAATGAAACATTTTTTTGGGCGGTGACCAAGAGACTAAAAACAATTCCACACTTTCACTTCTCCTTGGGCATATAACTAGATGACATTTTTTACCCTCCAATCAATTAACCAGTAGAATAGGAATTGAAGTAATTGACTCCTACATTTAGGCCTGACCCATTAAATATAATTTTTTTCATAGATAATTTGCAATTCTCTGTTTCCATCTGTTAGCTTAATATAGAAATCTTGAAGCTGGATATAAGTGGAGCCGAAAATGGAAAGAATTTGGAACCCAAACATCTTAAGCCACACACAGTTCTCTTACTGTGATTTTTGCTATTTGGCAAAGTGAAGAAATTTTGCAGATGTAATTATTAAAGTCTCTAATCAGTTGGCTTTGAGTTAATCAAAAGGAACTTTATTCTGGGTGGAAGTGACCTAATCGCATTAATCCTTTATAAAGGGGTGTAGATGTCAGAGTCTTGAAGCAGCAGACTTTCTACCATTGGCTTTGAAGACACAGGCTGCCATGAATTCTATAGACACCAGGAGACGAGGCTGCCCGCAGCCGGATGGAGCTTGGAAGTAGATTCTAGTCTAGTTGTGCTGACACCTGCATTTCAGCCTTGGGAGACCCTGAGAGAGGGTATATTTAAGTTATGCCAAGACTTCTGACCTACAGAAATTGTTAGGTAATGGCTGTATGTTGTGCTAAGTTGCTAATTTGTGGTACTTTGTTGCCTAGCAATAGAAAATAGAATACAGCTACTTTGCATAACATACATCTTAATTATTTTGTGGCAAAAATATATCTCTAGAATTTTGCCAGAGAAAAGAATTTTATTGTATTTTCCCTTATTTATTTATTTTTGCATTTCTTTTTATTTATTTATTTTTTTAATTGGAGGAAAATTGCTTGAAAATGTTGTTGGTTTCTGTCATGCAACAATGCAAATCAATCATAATTATACACGTATCCCCTCCCTCTTAAGCCTCCCTTCCCTCCCTCCACCCCACCCCTCTAGGTAATCATAGAGCTCCACTGAGCTCCTTGTGTTATGCAGCAGCTTCCCCCTAGTTATCTATTTATCTAGTTATATAGATATAGATATATAGATATAGATATATCTAGTTATATATGTACATATAGTGTATATGTCAATGCTACTGTCTCAGTTCATCTCTCCTTCCCCTGCTGTATCCACAGTTCATTTTCTACATCTTTGTCTCCATTCCTTCCCTGCAAATAGGTACATCAGTCTCATTTTTTCTTTTTAGATTTCATTTATGTATATAGATAGATAGATAGATGCTAATATATGATATTTGTTTTTTTCCCTTTGTGGCTTACTTTACTCGGTGTACAGGCTCTAAGATCATCCACCTCACTCAACTGACTCAAACACATTCCTTTTTATGCCTGAGTAATATTCCACTGTATTTATCCATTCATCAATCAATGGATGTCTAGATTGCTTCCGTATACTGGCTATTGTAAATGATGCAGCCATGAACTATGTGTCGTTTAGAATTGTGGTTTTCTCAGGGTATATGCCCAGTATATGCTGAGTCATATGGTAGATTTGTTCCTAGTTTGTTAAGGGATCTCCATACTGTTCTCTATAATGGCCCTTATTTTCTGAAGGCAACCAGGATAGCTTTCAGTAGAAAAGAACCCCTGATGGGTAAGATGGTCTTGGTCACATCCTTGTCTGTATTGAGTCTAACTGATACATTAATGGTATTAACATTACCATTATTACCACTACCATGGCTTTACCACCTTGGAGCATCATCTGAGATAAAATTAAATAAATGTATTTTCTTTGTACATCTCAGTGCAGATTTACATTTTTACTTATGTAAATTTATGTGAAGAATGTATTAGTTATGGTGACAGCAGCTGCTATAAGTGACAAATCCTCAAATAGCATTGGCTTAGGATAAAAGTGTATTTCTACCGGTGAAACATTCTAACAATGGATACTCTCCAGGAAACTCTGTTGGCCCAGGTGACAGTTGCCAGTGTCTGAAGGCTTTTGGTTATCACATTAGGAGGAGGGCTGCTATTGACATCTCCTGGGTGGAGGCCAGGGATACTGCTGAGTACCCTATGATACATGGGACAGCCCTCCCCGTGCCCCACAAGAGAAATTAACTCCCCCCACAGTACAACCAGGGACAAGATTGAGTAACCTGGTGTACAGTAAATAGCAACAGATTTGTAAATCCTTGATACTTTGTATTCCTACAGGAACACTTCTTTAGCATATACTATGTGCTGGGCACTATTCTATATTCAATGATGCAAAAGTAAATGAGACAGCTTCCTTTCCCTAGGCACCTACATTCTGGCTTATTACATATGTGAACCAATTAATCTTCCTGGAAGTTATGTTTCTCACTTATGAAGTAGGCTCACTTATGAATATGACTCATATGACAGGTACGGAGTTTAAATGAGACAATGCATGTGTAACAGGATGCTAAAATGGTGTTCTTCACGCTTCATGAGGCATGAATTCAACAGATGTTACAGTCCAAAGTGACCTGGAGACAGAACACCATGGAAAATAACTGGTGTTATATGACTACACAAAATGTGGATATACGAGCGGATGAAGGAGTGATCCAGGAGGGTTCTGCAACGGGGGATTAGGGGAGGTCCTTGGAGAAGGCGATGGCACACCACTCCAGTACTCTTGCCCAGAAAATCCCATGGATGGAGGAGCCTGGTAGGCTGCAGTTCATGGGGTCGCTAAGAGTCGGAAAGGACTGAGCAACTTCACTTTCACTTTCGCTTTGGGTCCAGTGAGAACGTGAAGGGAGGAGCCTGATAAGAACACAGTCAGATTTAATATGTACCCAGGGACGGATGCTGATTTGAGCCAGAGAAGCTGTAACTTTGGGCTTCAAGGATGGAGTGAAGCATCTTGGAAGTAATTGCACTCCTGAGTGTCAATCAAACAGGCATGGAACTTCGCACTGAATGAGGTAGGATGGGAGCTTGCAACAATTTCCAAAGGACTCCTGCCCCAGTGGGCCACCTTCCAGGCTGATAAGACCCAGCACTAATGAGATATGGAGCTTTCTTTGAGGACAGAAGCCCAGAGGAGATTTGGGAAGAGGCAACTGAAGGAAGTCACTTCATAGGGTCTGAGCAGGGGAGATTCTGAAGAATTCACCGTGACATTCATGAAAGAAAGGGCAACTATTTATATGCCAAATAAGAAAATTTTAGGACAACACTAGATAAGAACTTTCTTGTTCCCCTTATCTCTCTTCCCTACATTCTGCTTGGTGGGGTCAGAAAATTATTTCACATGTCTGAAGGAGGAGAAATTCCAGGTAGAAGAAAGAGTAGGAGGGTTATACTAACCTCTCTTGTTTTAAATGAGCAGCGTAAACCCGCTGTCTTCTTGCAGAGAGTGAAAGATTTAAAAGTAATTCAATTTCAGAAAATTGATAAGAATAGGATAGGCTATGATGAGGTAACAAATAAGCCCATGATTCCAATTAATTCACACAGCAATATTTTTTTTTATATCTTTTCATCTACGTGTCTCAACTATGATAGTAGGTTTGTGTTTCTCATCTACATGTCTCAACTATATCTGGGGGCTCCAGAGCTCTGTTTCACTGATTGAGTGAAATCTCACTCAATTGAGGGAATCTCACTGATTGTGGTTCCATCTCCTCATTACTATCTCAACAAATGACTTCCAAGGTTTCTGAAGCACAGCAAGAAATATCTGGAGTGTCACACATGGACTTTTATAAAATGACCTGGAACAGTATACATGGCATAAATGACTTTTCTCCATATCCCAGTGGCCAGAAATAAGCACTATTGTAGCAAACCCAATTGTACCAGAAGCAGGAAATGTTGCCTTCCTATGTGCCAGAGAATGAGAGAGCTGGATATGATTGAGCACTAGACCCCTTTCAACCTTCTAAGTTATAATCCACTTGTACTAGCCATTTTTAATTAAACCGAGAAACTGAGTTTCCATTGAAGAGCAGAGGAAAGCTAAATAGGTTAAAAAGAGATCAGTTCAATTCAGTTCAGTCGCTCAGTCATGTCTGACTCTTTGCAACCCCATGAATTACAGCATGCCAGGCCTCCCTGTCCATCACCAACTCCTGGACTTCACTCAGACTCACGTCCATCAAGTCAGTGATGCCATCCAGCCATCTCATCCTCGTCCCCTTCTCCTCCTGCCCACAATCCCTGCCAGCATCAGAGTCTTTTCCAATGACTCAACTCTTCGCATCAGGTGGCCAAAGTACTGGAGTTCCAGCTTTAGCATCATTCCTTCCAAAGAAATCCCAGGGCTGATCTCCTTCAGAATGGACTGGCTGGATCTCCTTGCAGTCCAAGGGACTCTCAAGAGTCTTCTCCAACACCACAGTTCAAAAGCATCAATTCTTTGCACTCAGCTTTCTTCACAGTCCAACTCTCACATCCATACATGACTACTGGAAAAACCATAGCCTTGACCAGATGGACCTTTGTTGGCAAAGTAATGTCTCTGCTTTTCAATATGTTATCTAGGTTGGTCATAACTTTTCTTCCAAGGAGTAAGCATCTTTTAATTTCATGGCTGCAGTCACCATCTGCAGTGATTTTGGAGCCCCAAAAAATAAAGTCTGACACTGTTTCCACTGTTAGATGCAAAACAGTAAAGCAGTTTTCATTAGACTCCACAAGGTCTACAAGTCCAACTTTCTGGTAATAGACATAAAGCCCTGGGTACACTGAGTTACACAGAATGGGTACCACAGGACCATCTCCCTATTTCTTTCTCTTTTGTATGTACAAGTAAAGTTCCTGTACCTTTCTACTCCTGATGAGATAGAAAATAATATCCTATATGATCCTGTTTCTATAACAGCAACACCTGCCGTTTCTCTTGCATCTACTATATGCCAGATGCTTTGCCAACACTTCTTCACAGGCCTCCAGTGGGTGGTTCCATGGTTCCATGAGGGGGTAAATGGAGAAAATTCTACAGAGTGTGACAGATATGCAGGGTCATAATTTCCTTGATCAACATTTTTACTCAAAGAGTGGGTAGACAACATCACTAGCACAAAATACAAAATTGAGAATACTGTTTTATATTAGAATTAATGTGAGAATATCTTTGGATTTTTAAGCTTTATTGAACTATAATATACAAAAAATATACACATTTAGTGTGTACCTTTCAATGAGTTTGGGCATATGCATACTCTCACCACAGCTACAGTAATAAGAATATTCATTACCTCCTAAAATGTCCTTTTATTCTTTTGTGTGTTTTGCTTCCTTTGGTGAGAATACTTAACAAGGGAGCTATCCAGTTAACAGAATTTGAAATGCACAATATTCTGTCCATAACCATAGGTTCTATGTTGTACAGCAGATGTCTGAAACTTTTTCATCTTGCATAACAAAGGAAATCAACCTTCACTATTCATTGGAAGGACTGATGCTGAAGCTGAAGCTCCAGTACTTTGGCCACCTGATGTGAAGAACTGACTTACTGGAAAAGACCCTGATGCTGGGAAAGATTGAAGGCAGGAGGAGAAGGAGATGACAGAGGATGAGATGGTTGGATGGCATGACCGACTCGATGGACATGAGTTTGAGCAAGCTCTGGGAGTTGGTGATAGACAGAGAAGCCTGGCGTGCTGCAGTCCATGGGGCAGCAAAGAGCCGGACACAACTTAGCGACTTCCATTCTGAGACTTAGCGACTGAACAACAACAATAAAATGGCATATCCATTTCTCCCTCTTCCTAGACCATGACAACCACCATTGTGTTCTCTGCTTCATCAGTTTGACTATTTCAGATATCTCTTTTAAGTAGAATTAGGCAGTATTTGTCCTTCTGTGACTGGCTGGAGAACTGTTGAGTGTGTGCAGCGCATAGAAGGAATTTATTTTTTAAAATATGTTTTTTTCATATTTATTTTTATTTATTTGGTTGCACTGGGTCTTAGGTATGGTATGAGGGATCTAGTTCCCTGACCAGGGATTGAACCTGAGCACCCTGTACTGGGAGCACAGAGTCTTAGCCACTAGAACATCAGGAAAATCCCGTATTTCTTTTACTTTCATTTCTGTGCAGAAAGCTTCTCGTCCCTTCCTCTTCCCCCGTCTCCCCACCACACCAGGGATCAGACACAGAGCTGTCTATGTACATCAGAGCATTGCACAGGTATTTCCTGGAGCAACTTGGTTAAATCTCTCCTTGCACTTCACTGTCTTAGCTGAAGAATCGGGAGCACTACCCTCACAGAACAGGTACAGACAAAATTCATGCTTTCTTCAGGGTTTGAAGGACAACTATGAGAAAAGTTAGGAAAATGTAAGTTAGGAAAATGTAAGTGGAGAAAAGAATAGTCAGGGAGAAATACGAGACTGACCAAGATAGACAGGAGCTAATAACATTATCTTCGTTCCCCACTTTCATGGAGTTTCTCTGTGCTCGGGTATCCATTAACTTCACTTCATTTAATGTTCTAACAACATTTCGCTGTAGATATTGTTATTTGAAGCCATGCACTCAGTAGAATTTAGACCCCCACAAGGTTCAGCAAGGTTTTCAAAGTCACTGTGACTCAAGACCTCACATGTTATGTCCACTCTCCTCCCCTGCCATATGAGGTTCCCTCTGTGTTGCATCCTTGCTCAAAAGCTCCCACACCGGATTCTGCAAATGCCCATTCATCTCCCCACCTTCTTTTTGCCAGAGGGAAGTAATAACCTCTGATTCATTCGTAGAATTCATGAAGGAAGATTTTAATTCCAGGTCAAACAAATCCATTAGTGTAAAAAGCCCCAAACAAAGCAAAACTATAATGATCTTTAGTGCACTGATTGCTTTAGATCTTTTCTAAAACAAGGCAAGCTATAAATAAATACCTGAAATGATGGAAGCTGTAAAAATAATAGAAACCACCAGAAACAGTATAAAGCCATGTTTTCTAAACTAACACCTCATGGGACACAGGCTCAATAAAAGTATCTTTTAAAAAAAGAGGATATGGTTATGTAGTTTGGAAAATGATCTGCACTTAAAAATTCATGTGGGCATTGTAAAGATTCTGAGACATCTGGAAATATTATAGTTAACCTGGATTAATTCTGTCAATGAGAATTTCAAATGTATTTAGTTATAAAACCATCTTTTCTCTACAATGAATGCCCTTGATATAAAATATATAGTGTACGGACTTTCCACACATGTGGAACTGTGTGGAAAATGCCAATGGGAAGCTGGGTCTTCCCAAATGGCTCAGGGGTAAAGAATCTGTCTGCCAGTGAAGGAGATAAAAGAGATTCAGTTTCAAACCCTGGATGGGGAAGATCCCCTGGAGGAGGAAATGGCAACCCACTCCAGTATTCTTGCCTGGAGAGTCCCATGGACTGAGGAGCCTGGTGGGCTACAATCCATGGGGTCACAATGAGTCGGACACGACTGAGCACGCACACACGCACACACACACACACACACACCACAGGAAGTTCTTTCTTTCTCTTCCTCAGTGCAAGCCCTTCATGTGACAGTTCTAAGCCTTGCCCCACCTGGCCAAGCACCACAACCAACAGAAGACTTCGCAGCGTGGGCAGCAGAGGTCCCCATCCCATCTCCGCCAGGCTGCTTCCACCGTGTCTCCCGCTGGACTTCTCTCTAGCTTCTCTGACTTCTTGCTCTTCAGCTGGGATACTTCCCTTCATTCACTGGACCAGGATTTTTGGATTATCTGGTTCGGGCTGAGCTGAGTGAGGTACCCTTCAAAAACCCATTACCTGGTCTCTGACCTAAGAACTTCACATTTGGCCTATTGTTCATCCAACAGCCAACAAGGCTTTACTGAGAGTCCACACTGAACCAAGAGAGATGAACAGGACAGACAGGTACGTCCGCACAGTTTGTTTATAACTGAGAGCTAGACAAACAGGCACTCCCAAGGCAGTGCCGCAAAGCATTATGGGAAGGAAGGAATGTGCTGATGAAGAAGAGCTTCTAACACAGACCTGGGGATTAGGAGATAGATTCTGAGGAGGAAACGGCACAGACTCTAAAGAATGGGGGGTAAATAGGAATCTATAACAGAAGTGAAAGAACACAGATGTGGAAGCAGGGCGTAAGTGTTCCAGACGGATAGAGCCACATGGGAAAGAGCTTGAGCTAAAAGAGAGAAGATGATATTGAGACTGAAATGATTTCCAGTAACTGAAATATGGCATTTAAGGAGTAACAGGGCACAAGGCCTCAGAGGAAAGGAAAGAAAATGTTCCC
>NW_011494608.1:2987610-2987800 GCF_000754665.1 Bison bison bison | reverse complement strand
TCCCTGGGTCAGCAACCTAGGGGTGGACACGTGGCCAGGCCAGGCTCCCAGGCCAGTCCTCACTGAGAATGGAGAGGAATCGTCAGATTCAAGAGCTCTGTTCAGCTGCAGGCATTGATCATCTTTGCTGCAGGTCAGAGTCCTGCCCTTTGCCCAGATCTTCAACAAGTTAAGCTCTGGGCTTACGTCA
>NW_011494608.1:2987218-2987510 GCF_000754665.1 Bison bison bison | reverse complement strand
GAGGCCCTGCAGTGCCACTCAGAATGGGCCACAGAGGAGGCGCACGGGGCTGAGGCCAGGACTACTGTCCACCTGGGGCCTCTGCAGTATTCTCCTCATCTGATCCCGCTTCTATCTGAGGATGTGGATGTTAGAAGAGATTAAGTAGCTCGCCTAAGGATATATAGATTATAAATCACAGAATCTAAACACTGGTCTACCAAAACCCGGCCTCTTTCTATCACACTGCCTCCACGAACACATGTTTGTTTCCTGGTTGGTTTATTAATAGCAACGGGAGTCAGATAATAGC
>NW_011494608.1:2977557-2987118 GCF_000754665.1 Bison bison bison | reverse complement strand
AGATAATAGCACCTAACATTGATTAAATGTCTTCTTTGGATGAGGGCCTTTATTAGCTGTTTCATATTCACCATCGCCCTTAAACCCAACAGCGGCCTATGAAATAAATATCATGATGCTTAATTTACTGAGGATAAACCTATAGTAGAGAAAGTGTAATTTCTCTGAGGTATATGGTTATTATATGGAGGAAGTCAGGTTAAAATTCAGGTTCTGTAACTGTGCTCCTTCCAGATGGAATAACTGAATGAACAGGGACAAGCAAAATGCATTCACAAAAGCACTTTAAAAAAATGAAATCCATTGAATTTCCTAAATGAAAGAAAACACCTTTCTACTCTCTTTTGAGAAGGTAGACGCATCCTAGGGGAGATCTTTGGGGTGTTGTGTGTGGTTTATCCATTATGGTACAAGAGACGCAGGTGTCAAAGGCCCCTACATCCATCATGGGTCTCTTTTATTTTATTTCCAGGTAGATAATGAGCATCCCATTTATGCTAGGCACTTCTGTTGATGACATACTAGTTGCCATAAAATCTGGAAAGTAAGATCAATTTTATGAGCAATTAAATGGGATCTATCCAGAGGTAATTAATTTTATGATGGAGGTTGAACAAGGTGAGAGGAGAGCCTGTTTTAGATGCATTGATGATAGGGAGGAATAATGGCTCATCAGCTATGAAACAGTTCCAAATTACCTGGCTTTCGGGTCATTATTTATATCAGTATTTTAAGTCTGCTGCCCTCCCTGTTTGCATCAGGAACAGAAAGAGTATTGTTATCCACAGCCTTTTAGGGAGTGATCCAAACTTGCTCTCAGGAGCGTAATGGAAACCTGGACAGTTACGAAACTAACTTTGCTTTCCTGTAAGACAGATGTTCTCTGATCCACAGTTGAAGAAACAATGAGGCCATTTATCAGTGAAAGGAGCTGCTTCTATCTGAACTCAGGAAATTGATAGCAAATGGCTGAGAAACAGGTTGTTGGCAGTTATGCCCGAGTAGAATTAATTAATCTATACATTCACTAGACAAATATTTATTGGTAATACTCTGTATGTCAGACACCATGCTAAGTACTGGGGCTATAAAATAAAATTAATGCAATCATTGGGAAGCTTGTGAGTCTCTGTTAACTGTGTTTCTCCTTGGGATGATTCAGTTAAAAAAAAAAAAAGGCTCTTGAATAGGTTTGAACATCTCAAAATCCAAGAGTTTCAAAACACATGAGTAATGTGGCTTGCCTCCCATGTTATTGATAATGCTTGCCTTTGTCCTCAGAACGGTGTTCCTGTCACAGAAAGAGACAAATTTAATTGTGATCACCAGGGACAGTGTAGCATTATAAAAAATGCCAGAGGACATTCTACTCACCATAGTTTATCAAAGCTTTACTAGTCCTGCATGTCTTCTTCATGAAGCTTTCTGTGTTTTCAGAGCATCCACCCCATTCTCTGTGTCACCAGGGACATCAGAGCCAAACTAATCTGACCCTAGTTGCCCTAATGTGTGTGTGCTTGGTTGTGTCTGACTGTGTGACCCCATGGGCCAGGCTCTTCTATCCACGGAATTTTCCAGGCAAGAATACTGGAGTGGGTCGCCATTTCATCCTCCAGAGTTGTCCTAATACTAGCTTCGATTTAGGCAAGAAATTGCACCTTGATGACCCTCCCCACCACACCCTATAACAAGTCTATAATTACAGGTTTTTAGTGAGAAGATACCCAACCCAATGTGCTGCAGGGAAGACAAAGAAAGGCTTCACTAGACTGCAGGACTGGGACGTCTGGTGGACAATGGCAATAAGCACAGCTGTCTTCATAGTCACCTATATGCAGCTGACTCCATGTCACCCTTTCTCCATCACCTCTTTGCTTTCCTTTTTCTCCAGAGGGTTTCTCAGATGGTGACCTCTGATGTCTCCACATGTGCATTATCCTTATTGACTCTAATTCCTCAAGGAAAAAAAGTCCTCACTGTCTGACTTGCTCAAAAAGACATTTATAAGATTCACTTTGCCTACAAAGGGCCATCTAGTAAAATCTATGGTTTTTCCAGTAGATGTGAGAGTTGGACCATAAAGAAAGCTGAGCGCTGAAAAATTGATGCCTTTTCATTGTGGTGTTGGAGAAGACTCTTAAGAGTTCATTGGACTGCAAGGAGATCCAACCAGTCAGTCCTAAAGGAAATCAGCCCTGAATATTCATGGGAAGGACTGATGCTGAAACTGAAGCTCCAATACTTTGGCCCCCCTGATGTGAAGAACTGATTCATTGGAAAAGACCCTGATGCCAGGAAAGATTGAAGGCAAGAGGAGAAGGGGACAACAGAGGATGGAATGGTTGGATGACATCACCGACTTGATGGACATGAGTTTGAGCAAACTTCAGGAGATGGTAATGGACAGGGAAGCCTGGCATGCTGCAGTCGCAAAGAGTTGAACACGACTGACTGAAATGAAGATTCACTCTTATTAGACTAAATTGGGTCTCATGTGTCACATCAAACCAACAGCTCTGATGGTTCTGTTCTGGGTGGTAGACCCACCCCTCAAAATAAGGGCTGAGATGAACTCAGTCAGAATCCCATGGACAAGGAGAAGGATAATTTCCCAAAGGGAATTATGAGTGCTGCTTCCAAAAAAGGGAGGCATAATTTACTGGGCAGACACAAACAGCAGAATCCATTCTACCTATTTTTTTTTCCCTGAAAATCTAGCAATTGAGCCTCATAAAGTTGTTGGAATAATTAAAATAAGTGACTGAAAATTATCTCACTCAGTAGGTAGCACAGAGTAGGTGTTCAGAAAGTCCATTCTCTTTCCTTTCTTTAAAAATGAAATGCAAAAAAAAAAAAGAAAAAAGAAATGCATTGTTTCATGCTTTCCTGTCTCTTTAAACAGGAAGCAGAAGGCTTTTGATTAGGTGCCAACTCATGTTTATAGCTTTGTCAAGATCAATCAGTCCTGTGGCTTACACTGAATGATAGGTGTGTATTTTTAAAGGAAAAGTGTTTATGCAAGCACAGATTGAAATTTCTAGAGAAGTCTAGAGAGATTTCTTGGATAAGATCACTCATGCTGCTATAGCTGACTTAACTGGTCCTCTTCATCACCACATCATGGCCCAAGAAGGATTCACCTTGAACTCTAACTGAGAGGGAGCTTAAGTTCCCATGATAGGAATGATACTACGATTGGAAAGAAAATATTCAGGAGTCATATCTGACCCAAACAAAAGTCATGCAAGACACAGGGGCTTCCCTGAGGCCTTGACAAACAAAAGTTGTGATGAAGGATCACATAGTCATTTGTTCTTTCAACCAGCCAAGAAGGAATTTGTCCTGGAAACACATCTTGCTTCATCTACATAAACATCACCAGTCAAGTAGAACAGTCTGTGACTAAGATAAAAGAAAAAGCATCTGACTGTCTAGAACAGCCCTAGCTGGACTTTAAGACATTTTCTTAAGACCTGGGCTTGGTAATCAAAGCTTCTGGCTTTAGGATCTCCTGCAAGAACTAACAACCCATTCTGCTTCTGGTCCTCCCCTGTGTTATGATTGGCCAATGCCTCTTTTACAGAGACTTTTTAGGAGCCCACTAATTCCCCTCCCTTGGACAATAATATTATACCCAGAAAGAAAGATCAGGAGGGGAACCCTACGGCTTGAGGGATTCTCAGAGAGCCTGACTAATTAGGAGGCAGTAAATAGAGGAAAGCTGAGGATATAAGTTAAAGCAGCTCAATAATCCAGACTCTGCACACTCAATCTAGTTTCCACCTGCCAACCCCCATCTTTGGACACTGAAAATCACGACCCAAATGCCCTCCGTCTCACTGAGAATGAACATGTCTCTCTGCAAACATTTTTGTCAGTTCCTCTCTGTGCTAATCTTCCTGCCTGTCACGCCTAGGTAGCAAGTCATTGCAGAGTTATGATCTGTAAGTCCAGAAATGTATAATGCAGTTTGAGCAAAGAAAATACTGAAAACTATTTGCTACTTACTGGGCAGGATTATGGTGTGCAGAAGGAATTTGAAATATTTAGATGTCTCAGAATTACAGGTGGAGATTCATCAAGGTCACGGTGGCTTTTCTTTTCCCAGAATTAAGCAAAGCAAGCCATAGAATTTCACCGGGCGGCAGCTTCTTTGACAGGATATTAAAATCACTAGCTCTGTAGTCTCCACTGCCCCTGAAATAATGTTAAATCTTTTATTTATATCAGTCGGCTAGTAGATAGGACTAGACCAAGAGAGCTCAGGGAACAGTGAGGGAGACTTAAGAGAGATGGCAAATCGGATTGAGTATATGTTATTTGGTAGCGATGTTTTTGTTCTCCTACCACGTGCCACCTTTTGTGCCTGGGCTGGTGGGAGAAATGGGCGGCATGTTTGCCCTGTGGGGAGTCCCGAAGAGGCAGAGCCAGCTGGCAAACCCCAAGATCATCCTTCCTCAGTCCTTCCATCCTTCTCACTTGCACGTCGGTTCTGCTCCCAGTTACGGATGCTTTTTACTCACTGTGTGCTCATTTTTGGCCTCATTTCTGCCCATACTTGCTCACCCCTAAAATTTGACCACTGTCCTCTCCACTGCTAACACCCTGATTTCAGCCACCATGGCTTTTCTCTGGGGAACAGAGAACTCTCCCACATGGCCCTCCTCATACTACCCTCATGATCTTGAAATCCCCAAATTCATTTCTCCACACAGTAGCCAGATTCACTTTATCTTCAGAGTAGTTTGACTCAAGCCAGCTTATGAGGTGCCTGAAGGAAGAAAGGGTGTACCCTTTTCTGGAGGCAAATACCACCTATTTCATTATCTGTTGTATTTTGTAGAGGATGTCTGGCAAGTGATTAAAATTTGGAGCACATGAAAAATGTAAGAAAATATGACTCCTGATCAAGAGAGAAATTAGTCAATAGAAGCAGGTCTGGCATTGGATGTAATTTTGGAATTAGCACGTTATGACTTCAAAACAGGTATGAAAAATATATTAAATGATCTAGTAGGAAAAGTTAACACATAGGAACAGATGGGGAATTTCAGCAGGGAGGTGAAACCAATAAAAAGGTTCAGTGAAGTGCTAGAAATTAAAAATATAACATTATTTCATGGGCTTCAAAACAGTCTGAGTACATATATCAAGGAAAGGATCACTGAGCTTGAAAGTGAAAGTGTTACTCGTTCAGTTGTGTTTAACTCTTTGCGACCCCAGGGACTGTAGCCTACCAGGCTCCTCTGTCCATGGGATTCTCCAGGCAAGAATACTGGAGTGGGTTGTCATTCCCTTCTCCAGGAGATCTTCCCGACCAGGGATCAAACACAGGTCTCCTACAGTACAGGAGATTCTTTGCCATCTAATCCACGTGGAAGTCCCCTGAACCTGAAGACAGGTGAGTAGATGTTACCCAACATACAACACAAAGAGAAAAAGGGATTCAGTAAAAATGAGTTTCAGCATTCAAGACCTTTGGAACAAAATGAATGATATATGTAATTGAGGTACCAGAGGAAAGAATATAGAGAACTGGAGACTTTACAATAATTTTCCAAAATTTTTGAAAGACATCAACTCGCAGAACCAAGAAAGTTCAGCAATATACAAGCAAGATAAATACAAAGGAAATCACACATACATGGTTCATAGTTTTTGAAGTGAAATCTTTAAAGTGCTGAAAAAAAAGAAAAATATCAACTCAGAATTTGTTTAAGTCTTCATTGAATCTGTTACAATATTGCTTCTGTTTTATATTTTATTTTTTTTGGCCGGGAGGCATGTGGGATCCCAGCTCCCTGACCACGGTTCAAACCTGCACGCCCTGCCTTGGAAGGCAAAGTCTTAACTTTCTCCTTCCAGGGAAGTCCTATCTCAGAATTTTTGATATAACCAAATTACTCTTCAAAAAGGAATGCAAAATAAAGACATTTTGAAATGGATAAAGGGTGAGAAAATTTGTCTACAATTTTGCTGACCTGAACTGAAAGAATGCTAAAAGATACCATTTAAAAGTCAGATTGCAGGAGAAAGCATAAAAGTAACAAAAGGGTCAATATTCCTTTTTATTGTACTCACACACACCCACATACACACATGCGTATGTGTTTTTATAATTTCTTTAAAGATGATTGCCTGTTTAAAATGAACATAATAGCAATGCACTGCAGGTCCATAGCATAAAACAATCAGATAATCGGAGTGGGAGGAGGGCTGAGGGTGAGGTGAATGAGGCACTGAAAACACAAAATCTAAGGACTGAGGCCGTGTTTGCACCTCATGCACTTCACCTTGGTCCTTGCTCTGAGTGGGAGAGGGAAAATGGAAAATACCATTATAGGAATCTTACATTTTCATGTGATGGTATAATTTTATTTGCAGAAAAATGTAAAATGTTAGCATGCATCTTGTAACATCTAAAGCAACCAATGAAAAGTCTGAGCTATAACAAATAGGTGAATGAGGTAAAATAGAATACTACAAATTCAAAACTGGAAGAAAGGAATGAGATGCAGAGAAACAAAAAGTAAATGGGATAAACAGACCAATAGGAATTACAGTAGAATTCAACCGAAACATATATATTTATATTGAAAACAAAGAGACAAAGCAATCCAATTAAAAGGCCAAACTTTAAAATTGGATACAAAGCAAGACCTGGTTACAGGTTATTAACAAGAGACTTCAAACAGGCTGATAATAAAAGGATAGAAACAGTACATTATACAAACTTTGAGAGAAAAAGATGTAACTCTATTAATATTCATCAAAGTAAACTTCAAAAAGAAAGAATATTACTAAGCAAATGCATTTAACAATGGTTAAAGATTACATTAATCAAGAAGGTGTCAGGATCACACTCTGTACTAAACTAATAATAGAGTTTCAAAAAGTTTTACAAAACAAACATTGAAACATATGCACTGCCATATGTAAAACACATAGCTAGTGGGAAGTTCGGAGAAGGCAAGGGCACCCCACTCCAGTACTCTTGCCTAGAAAATCCCATGGACGGAGGAGCCTTGTGGGCTGCAGTCCATGTGGTCGCTGAGGGTCGAACACGACTGAGCGACTTCACTTTCACTTTTCACTTTCATGCACTGGAGAAGGAAATGGCAACCCACTCCAGTGCTCTTGCCTGGAGAATCCCAGGGACGGGGGAGCCTGGTGGGCTGCCGTCTATGGGGTCGCACAGAGTCGGACACGACTGAAGCGACTTAGCAGCAGCAGCAGTAGGAAGCTGCTGTATAACAAAGGGATCTCAGCTTGGTGCTCTGTGATGACTAGAAGGGTGGGCCAGGGGCTGAGGTGGGAGGGAGGTTCAAGAGGGAGGGGTCATATGTATACTTACAGCTGATTCACCCTGGGGTACAGAAGAAACCAACACAATATTGTAAAGCAATTATCCTTCAATTAAAACAAATTTTTAAAAAAATTTTAAAACCAGACATTGACAAAACTAGAGGGACATATAGACAAATCTACTATCAAGTACAGAGATTCCAACATTCCTCTTTTGGTAATTAACAGAACATAGATAAAAATACTGACAACATCAATGCTTGTAGAATTTTTCTAAATCAGCATTTAAAGGGAGTAGGAGGGACTTCCTTGGTTGTCCAGTAGTTAAGACTTTATGTTTCTACTGCAGGGGGCATGAGTTCAATCCTTGGTCAGGGAACTTAATATCCTCAGGTGCCACTTGGTGTAGCCAAAAAACTTTAAAAATTAAATAAAAAGAGTTGGAATGGCTTTAAGTGCTGCAGTATAAGAGAGGAATGGTATAAAGGCAAAGGCCTAAGACCGTAACTTAATAAAGATACACACAAACAAAGCAAATTAGACACAAAGGAGAAAAAAGAAGGCAATCGAAATATGAGTCAACATTAATGAAATAAAAATTAGATAAAAACAGAAAAAAAAGCAACGATTATAAGTTACTTGAAAAGATGAATTATGGTGATAAAACTTCTAAAGCTGATCATCAAAAGAGCGAGATACCTGAAAATAGCTATGTGACTTGTGAAAGGGGCAAGAAAAATATTTGAACTTGATGAGCAGATGTACAGCTCAGAATGTTGTTCCAAGTCAAAAATTGACCCCGGCTGCATCACAGCTTCACACAGAGGTGATCTTGTAAGACAGCGGTGATGAAGTCTTCCCCACGGGCAGGGTACTGTGCCATCCGCTTCGGGTAGAAGTGACCACATGGATGGTGGCACACAGAACCCAGCAATCTCCCAATTGCTCTAGTCTTCACATTTTTTATCTTTAAAATTATGTGAGATGTTAACTAGCTTCTCCAATATCTTTCAGACCCAATGAATTATAGACTCAGGAATTTTTGTTGTTGTTTAGTTGCTTAGTTATGTTGGACTCTTTGCGGCCCCACCAATGGTAGCCCACCAGGCTCCACTGTCCATGGGATTTCCCAGGCAAGAATACTGGAGTGGGTTGCCATTTCCCAACCCAGGGATCAAACCTATGTCTCCTGCATTGCAGGTGGATTCTTTACCACTGAGCCACCAGGGAAGCTCTAGGAATTTTTAGGCCTCCCCAGATTATTTTATAGAGGGTTTTGTTTGCAGCTGCATGTACAGATTTCTCTGAAGTGGGAAGACAGTAGTAAACTTTCTCCCCAGATGATTTAAGTCCATGAACTACTGCTCTAAATTATTGTCATCATTGCTAAATTATTCAAATAATGAAAGGACAGCAAGCCATCTTCACATGAGAAACTCAGCTTCAAAGACACTCTAAGTGTGGATAAAGGCTGCATTAGAAGACAGGCACTTATACAGCTAAAAGGATGTCTTTATAGCCAACATTTACGGGCTGCTCACAGGGACGCACTGGTGACTGTACTTAGCATTTTACATAGATTGGTTAACCTTGATCTTTTGAACAACCATGTGAGGTACTCACTTTAATTATTGCAAATATACATGATGAGAGAAAATAGAGGAGGAAATGAGATTTTCAAAGGTTAAGCAATTTTCTTAAGGTTACATACCTGGGATTTATATAGGCAGTCTGATTCAACCTGACCACATTCAACATGATGCCACTGTTTCCAGAATTCGCTTGCTCCCCAGCATCTACCAGAATTGTGTTCAAATATACACACAGACAGATTTATTGCCTAGCTTCCCTGGATGGCTGCTTCATCAAAACCTTCACAGCAGGAATCTGGAGATGTATATTTTTAACAGTTGCCCTAAGAAGAGCTGAGATTCAGTCATCTCTCTCTGGTGTGGTTACACTACATATAAAGATATTGAAATAACTGCATCATGTTTGGTAAATAAGCTAGTCTCAAGCTCCTCTTCACCTAACCACCCTACTTCCCTGAACCCTCTGACTTTCTCGAGGTCTAGTAAGGAATATGTAAATGCCCAGTTCAGCACATGACCCCCAGCTCCAGCTCCAGCAGCAGCATTCAGCAGCATCCCATCTGAAGAGTCTGGTGATAAGGCAATGAGGATACCACCAGGAAGTTCAAGGAAGGGACACAAATAGCTGTGACTTTTCAAGGTGCCATCAAATAGGCCCAGGTCC
>NW_011494608.1:2939531-2977457 GCF_000754665.1 Bison bison bison | reverse complement strand
GCCTTCCCCGCCTTGGATGAGGTTCTTCATGGTTCTGAGATTGCTTCTTCGTCAAAATAAGGCAAAATAACTTGGGGTTATCATGAGCATTGCACGAACTAATTATGTGAAAACACTGCGGTAAGTTAGCAACACTCTACAATGGTGAAGAGCTTCTATTTTTATTCTTAAAAGAGCAAGCTTAGACAAATATTTACCTAGAAAATAAAAGGAGAAACCCAACTGTATTTCAAAGGCCACCCTAAAATACCACATATCCTCTTAGGGCAAGTAAGAGGCTCTGTCATCAGAATTTCTGGGTCTTTCAGCTGCATCCACTCTTGCTTTGCAGGTACCAAGTTTTCTTCCTTTGTCAGTGGAAAAAGTCTTCCGCCTGTCATTTAGACTTTGAGAACCTGAGCATATGGACTCCTACCTTCAGCGCCCTGCATATTTCCAGGCAGGAGACAAATTGCCAGGAAGCCGCGCTGAAGACATTTCTATCGAATCGCTGTATTTCCAGTGAATGGCCCAGTGCCTGACACATCTGCTCGTTGTCTTTACATTTCCTCTCACTCTCACACAGCTGCCTTCGTCAGGTTTCCAGCAGCACTGCGAAGGAGGCAGGAGCAACAACATGCTTAACACTTTCACACAGAAAAGGCTTAGACTGCCTATATTCCTGCTAGGAGTCAGACATGCTACTAGTGGTTTGAGGATTTAAGTTGCAGATAGATCGTAGTTAGACAGATACGTACATACAAATATACATACATACGTATGCATGTATTTGTGAACGTGTATGTGTACACATATACCCATTTGTGTGTACATATGTCCATCTCTGTCTATATATAAGACACTCAATAAGTATTACTTACTTTTCTTTATTTTCCCATGTGGCACCAGTGGTAAAGAATCACCCTGCCAATCCCCTGGAGGAGGAAGTGGCAACCCACTCCAGTATTCTTGCCTAGAAAATTCCATGGACCGAGGAACCTAACAGGCTACAGTTCATGGGGTCGCAAAGGGTTGGACAGCAGCGCCATGCACATATGCACACACTTTTCTAAAATCACAAAGAAAATGGAGTGACCAGACTCCCCACCAACTGCTATTCTGATATATCACTTTAGTGCTCTTTCCTCACACCATAAATACAACGGAAAATGCCAAGAAGCAACAGTTAGAACCAGACATGGAACAACAGACTGGTTCCAAATTGGGAAAGGAGTACACCAAGGCTATATATCGGCATCCTCCTTGTTTAACTTGTATGCAGAGTACATCATGAGAAATGCCAGGCTGGTGAAGCACAAGCTGGAATCAAGATTGCTGGGAGAAACATCAATAACCTCAGATATGCAGATGACCACCTTTATGGCAGAAAATGAAGAACTAAAGAGCCTCTTGATGAAAGTGAAAAGAGGAGAGTGAAAAAGTTTGCTTAAAGCTCAACATTCAGAAAATGAATATCATGCCATCAGGTCCCATCACATCATGACAAGTAGACGGGGAAACAATGGAAACAGTTCAGTTTAGTTCAGTCGCTCAGTCATGTCCAACTCTGTGACCCCATGGACTGCAGCCTACCAGGCTCCTCCATCCATGGGATTTTCCGGGCAACAGTACTGGAGTGGAGTGCCATTGCCTTCTCCCACATCCATACATGACTACTGGAAAAACCATAGCCTTGACTAGATGGACCTTTGTTGGCAAAATAATGTCTCTGCTTTTTAATATGCCATCTAGGTTGGTCAAAACTTTTCTTCCAAGGAGTAAGTGTCTTTTAATTTCATGGCTTCAGTCACCATCTGCAGTGATTTTCAGATCAGATCAGATCAGATCAGGTCAGTTCAGTCGCTCAGTCACGTCCGACTCTTTGAGACCCCATGAATCGCAGCACGCCAGGCCTCCCTGTCCATCACCAACTCCCGGAGTTCACTCAGACTCACGTCCATCGAGTCAATGATGCCATCCAGCCATCTCATCCTCTGTCGTCCCCTTCTCCTCTTGCCCCCAATCCCTCCCAGCATCAGAGTCTTTTCCAATGAGTCAACTCTTGGCATGATGTGGCCAAAGTACTGGAGTTTCAGCTTTAGCATCAGTCCTTCCAAAGAAATCCCAGGGCTGAGCTCCTTCAGAATGGACTGGTTGGATCTCCTTGCAGTCCAAGGGACTCTCAAGTTTCTTCTCCAACACCACAGTTCAAAGGCATCAATTCTTCGGTGCTCAGCCTTCTTCACAGTCCAACTCTCACATCCATACATGACCACAGGAAAAACCATAGCAGTGATTTTGGAGCCCCCCATAATAAACTATGTCACTGTTTCCACTGTTTCCCCATCTTTTTGCCATAAAGTGATGGGACCAGATACCATGATCTTAGTTTTCTGAATGTTGAACCTAAGCTATCTTTTTCACTCTCCTCTTTTACTTTCATCAAAAGGAAACAGTGAGATGTGAGAGACTATATTTTGGGCTTCAAAATCACTGCAGATTGTGACTGCAGCCATGAAATTAAAAGAGGCTTACTCCTTGGAAGAAAAGTTATGACCAACCTAGACAGCATAATAAAAAGCAGAGACATTACTTTGCCAACAAAGGTCTGTGCAGTCAAATCTATGATTTTTCCAGTAATCATGTATGGATGTGAGTTTGACTATAAAGAAAGCTGAGCACTGAAGAATTGATGCTTTTGAACTGTTGATTGCTAGGAAATCAAACCAGTCTATCCTAAAGGAAATCATTCCTGAATATTCATTGGAAGGACTGATACTAAGCTGAAACTCCAATACTTTGGCCACCTGATGTGAAGAACTGACTCACTGGAACAGACCCTGATGCTGGGGAAGATTGAAGGCAGGAGGAGAAGGAGCCAATGGAGGATGAGATGGTTGGATGGCATCACCGACTAGATGGACATGAGTTTGAGAAAGCTCCGGGAGTTGGTGATGGACAGGGAAGTCTGGCATACTGCAGTCTATGGGGTCACAGAGTCAGACATGACTGAGCAACTGAACTGAATTGAACTGAACTGAATGGTTATATCATTGAAAATCATAAAAATTGTGGTTCTCCAGATGTGATTGCCCAATGCTGGTATGAGAGCCTGAGGCAGAAATTCTAAAATGGTGGACATGGATAAAATGGCAGGTGGTTCCACTGGGAAGCAAAATAGCTTCTTTCCCAAGGGGCTAAAAATGATGGCCCATTCTTCCCACATCATTGACTCACAAGACTGTAATGAAATTATAGTGATCCATCATGTCAGGGAATACTGCTGTACAGGGAGCCCTTGATGCTTGAGCTGTTGGCATAGTGCGCTATGAGGAAACATTAAGGTACAGCTTGCCAGTGTGCCCAATACTAGTAAGTCACAGCTCCCAGAAGGGTCGACTTCTGCCTGCTAATACTGAGGGCTCCATTCCTGAGACACAAAGTTAAAGCTGATGTGGAAGAGGTTTTCCAGACAAATTATGACACTGTTTCTTCATGGGTGGGAGCAGATGGAGAAAAAAGAGGGGGAATGAATAAAATTCTATTCAAGCAATTAAAAACATCAAAAATATCCACCCAGACCTATATCGCTGTCAGGTCAATCAGCCCACAGGTGGCTATTAGGCCTTTAGGATGAATGAGATATGAAATGATATCTAGAAAGAATATCCTCCTTGGGGTACAGACTGGCATTTTTGCTCCCCAGATTCATAGTGAAATCCTAACATGCAGTGTGATGGTATGAAGAGGTGAGGCCTTTGGGAGCTGAGTGGGTCGCAAGGGCGGAGCCTCATGAATGGAATCACTGCCTTATAGAAGGGCCCCAAAAGCTCTGTCTCTCTTCTTTCTACCATGTGAGAATGCAGGGAGGCATCAGTAGTCTGCAGACTGGCAGAGAGACCCCACCAGAACCTTACATGATGACACCTTGATCTCAGATTTCCAGCCCCCAGCACTGTGATAAATAAATTCCTCTTGTTTATAAGACATCTGATCTGTGATGCTTTGTTGTAGAGGCCCACACTGATAGGATGCTTGCTCTTTGCTCGTGTAAGCATCTCCTGTGTGGTGGAGCAGGCTTCCAAGGATGTAGCAGTAGAAATAAAATAGTCCAGTAGACTGGCTTTGCATCCTGTTCCACCAGCTTCTCACCTTAAGATCTTGGGTTGAGAACTTGAGTCTAATTGTCCTCATCAATAAATAATAAATGAAGATTATCTAATAAATGAGATTAAATTGTTCTATAATTTAGGTACTCAAAACCAGAAAGTTTCTTTCCTATTTTCTACTTTGATTCATAGACACACATTTGAAAGAGTTGATGTGCTCACTGTTTCAACTTTCTTACCTCCCAGTCGCACCTGACCTATTCATTCAGGTTTTCACAGCCATTATTTCACTGAAATAGGCTTTTCAACATCAGTGATGATGTCTATCTTGCCATATCTAATGGCCAAGTCTTTCTTTTTCCTTAACTTGGTCCACCAGTACATTTCCACATCATTGATCTCTCTACTCCTTGAGACACTTCCGGCACTTGATTTCCAGGACAACACACTCCCCTGGCTGGCTGTTTATCTCACTGTCTCCTTTTCTGGGTCCTTTTCCCCTTCCTGATCTCTACAAAGTAGAGATCCCAAGAGCTCAGTCCTTGAGCCTCTTCTTTGCTCTCTTTATATTTGCACTCTTGACGACACTACTCCATCAGGTGTCTTTAAAGTAACATATGTACAGAGATGGTGGTCAACTATTGTCTCTAGTTTACCACTTTCACAGGTGGCAACCTTTCACCGAGGCATTCCAGAGAAGAAAAGAAAATTATCCTTGGCACCTCCATTTATCTGCTAATCACAGTCTACCAACAATGTCTTCCATTTATACCTTTAAAACATCCAGTAAAGCAGAAACAAACAAGAATGACCAAAAAAAACAAAACTACTCATCATGCCCATTGCTGCTAACCTGGCCCCAAGCTGCCCTCATCTCTCAGGCACATCAGTGTCATTGTCTCTGAACTGGTTCTTTGTTGGCCCTTTTCTTCCCTACAGCCAAGTTCCAGAGCATTCTTTAAAGTCATAAATCATTTTATGTCATTTTTCTGCTTAGAACATTTATCATTAAAATAAAATTCAAACTCCATAAAATTTGTTACAAGGTCTCGTAACATCCTACATAATCTTGTCCCCGTCTCCTCTCACTCACCTCCTGCAATCCCACCTGGTAGTCACTGCACTATTGCCGTGGTGCCATCCTGCTTTGATTAAAAAATGTCAGGACTGTCCCCACAGCCTCTCTACTTGTTCTCCCATATTTTGCACAGCTTGCTCTCTCCATTCCCCATTCTCCAGGGAAATTTCAGGTCCTCAGGGAGGCCTACTCTGGCCACCTCAACTCCTATTTCCTCCCTCCCCCTCATCACATCAAGCTAACTCTCTGTGATAATTTTTTTGCAATAATCACTATCTGAAGTTATATTATGTATTGATCAATTGATATAATAGTTTATGATAGTGTATTACTTCTTCACCCAACTTCTGTAATAATGTAAGCTCCAAGAGGATAGAGTCTTTGTTTTTGTTCTATATTTTAAGCCCCACATGCTTAAAACAGTCCTGATCATGAAACAGTTTGGATCATAACATGCTCCATGTATATATGTATACCTATATGTATACTATGTGTATATGGACATATACACAATCCATTTCTATTTAATTTGCATTCATACTGTTAAATGAATAAAGGAATAACTTCACAGACACTTGAGTGTGTAGAAGTGAACAAGCTGAGCTGTGTCCACAGTGCGTTGCTTTCTCTGACCACTCTGGGTAATTGGAGCTGCTCCAGAATGCCAATCAAGAAGCCTCTGGGCTGCAGCTAACAAGGAGCAGACCTCTATCCAACAACAAGACCTTTTGGAATCAAGTCTCAGCGGGTCCTTCTGAAATAACACAGATACAGTGCAGTAAAAACAGCCTGCAGAAACAGCATTTATAACTCTCTTTACAACTGAAGTCTATCACAGGAAATGCCAAGAAAACACATATAAATAAAAATGAATTCTCAGATTTATCTGCTGAGACTGTAACAACCTAATAAGGTTTCCCCAGCAAAGTCAGGGGTGCAGGGAGGAAAAAAACACACTCCATTTCTTGTTTTCAGCCCACAGTTCCTACTTGTCTCCATCCAGGCCTCCTCTGGTCACACGTAAGTGGCTCTAACTACCTTTGATTGGAGGTGAGAAGGGCAGAAACCACGCTCCTACGTTGCTCAGTTCTCCGGGGCACATGGTGCAAACAGGCCCCCGGGTTCCCAGGTTTCACATCCTTCTGCACCCACTGATGGGACTGATGCACCATCATCTGAAGGTCTGGCCATCCAAATCGCAAAAGAAAGAAGTATATTTATGTATATATTCATGTGTGCTAAGTCACTTCAATCATGTCCAACTCTATGGATGGTAGCCTGTCAGTCTCCTCTATCCATGGGATTTTCCAGGCAAGGATACTGAAGTGTGTTGCCATGCCCTCCTCCAGGGGATCTTCCCAACCCAGGGATCAAATCTGTGTCCCTTAAGTGTCCAGCATCAGCAGGCATGTTCTTTACCACTAGCACCACCATAAGGAAGCCCTTATGTAGTATGTGTGTGTGTGTGCATATAGTCTGTTTCAGTCAGGAAGTTCACACACACACACACACACACACACACTAGTTACCTCTGTTGTCAACTCATTCTCTGACACATTAGCCTTAACCATACACCCCGTTCTAATAGCTATATTCTAGTTTCCTTCTCTGTGCATGTGCTCCAATTTCCCAGTGCCCTCAAGATACATATACCTTACCCTTAGGATTTCCATCCCAGGCATGGTTTGTATATTCTTAACTGTTTTCTGGACTCACCTTTTGCCATTCCCCCTTAATAATCGCAGGGGCTTCCCCGGTAGCTCACCTGGTAAAGAATCTGCATGCAATACAGGAGACCCCAGTTCGATTCCTGGGTCAGGAAGATCCCCTGGAGAAAGGATAGGATACCCACTCCAGTGTTCTTGGGCTTCCCTGGTGACTCAGATGGTAAAAAATCTGCCTGCAATGTGGGAGACCTGGGTTCGATCTCTGAGTTGGGAAGATGCCCTGGAGAAGGAAATGGCAACCCACTCCAGAATTCTGGCCTGGAGAATTCCATGGACTGTACAGTCCTGGGGTCGCAAAGAGTCAGACATGACTGAGCAGCTTTCACTTTCACTTAATGTCCCGTACAACCACAACACTGTACTCTCTGCATCCTGCCTTCTTCAGAATCCAGCTTGCTTCCATCCATCATGAAAGTACCAGGCCTGGGTATCATGAGCACCTGAGCAGTGATATCTCAAGATATAGCAATAAAGCAATGAAAATAGGAGGTCATTCCAAGTCATGGGTTATGCTAGAAAAGAACCCAAGTTGTGGGTCCAGAAATTTTAGGGAGCCACAGTCATTAGCAGGAGTAGATGGTTCTTGAATATTAGTTTGGGGAAAACAGAAAATTTTGAATAAAATTACTCAGCGCCTTGGAACATATTCCAGAGTTTGCTAGGCTTGAGGGAGGGGCAGCAGGCACTAGGGTTACAATGGAGGGAGACACAGGAAATCAGCAAATGGGTAAAGCTTGGAAGGAAATGAGTGGAGGAATGCTAACTCATCCAATTGTCAGCATTTCCTGTGATCTATAACATGTGGAGGGCAGTCCCGTGCTCCAGGGACAAAGCTCAGCACCAGCCATCATAAGAACAGAGCTGAAGTGAGGTGGTAATGAATAAGAAAACTGTCAATTCTAATACTGTTATCCCCAGCAAGATTTTTATTATGCACAGAGCTGCTGAGGATTCTTATTCAATATAAGAGACTGAGCTGACATACGAATTCTCTATCTCCAAGCTAAAACAAATAGAATGCTGGATAAAACTTAACCAAAGTTTCTTATTTTTTCATACATAAAGTGAGGTTAATCCAATAAAGGGATGAAGAGCAAACACATTGGTAACAAGATGACAAACCTAAAGGATTTATGGGAGAATCTGCAGCAAATATGAAATTCTATGCCTGGAGGAGACATCTTTAGCATCAGGAAAGGTGGTGAGGTACCAGGCAGGGTTGCTGTGCACACCAGAGCTGCCTGATAGAGACCCCAAGGCACGAATGTCCATGCTCTATGTGGCTGTGTTCGGTCGATCAGTTGTGTCCAGGCAAGAATATTAGAGTGGCTTGCCATTTCCTACTCCAGGGAATCTTCTCCACCCAGGGATCGAACTCAGGTAGAGAACAAAACTCCCTGAAGTACTTGACAAATAGTAAGAATCTAACAACTGTTAGCTGTTATTATACTATTTTGGGGTTTCCCTGGTGGCTCAGTGGTACAGAATCTGCCTGCCAATGCAGGAGACGCAAGTTTGATCCCTGGGTTGGAAGACGCAGGAAGATCCCCTGGAGAAGGAAATGGCAACCTGATCTAATATTCTTGCCGGGAAAATCCCATGGACAGAGGAGCCTGGCAGGCTCAAGTTTGTGGAGTCACAAGAGTCAGACACAATTTAGAGACTAAACAGCAACAACAATGCTATTTTGATGCCAGAGAAAACCAACCCATGATAAGCATTGATACATTTTGATTCTTTTTTCAAAAGATGGGATTATTTTAAATTCTGGAAGATACCACCATTCAAACCTTTAAATCTTTGGAACTCTAGGGAAATGATATCTGTCTCCTTTCACAGACAGATAAACTCAGGAAGAGAGGGAAGCATTTGTTACATTGATGAGGGATGGATGGTGAGGATTATTCCAGAACCGCAGTAAGTAAAAGCTGTTCAATCAATTTTAACCAACAGGTTAACTGTGATAGAGAAGAAGAGTGTTCAGACATGCGATTTGGAACGATTTAGGGATAAAGCTCCTTGGAAATGTACATCCCTTCTGTCCTCTAATACCTCCAGAAGGTTGATTAACTCACTAAGCTGGGTTTTATGAGAAAGCCCCTGTGATATCTGTGCTTGAAGCCATGCTGAAAATGACAGAGTGCAGCATCAAGGGCAGTTAATCTTACCTTGTGGCTGTTTGATGTCGGTAGCATCTGATAATGTTCAGGTGTGTTATCAATGCCCGGTGAAGTCACAAAGGCCACCAGCAGTGCCTTTTCTATGGGACAATGACGACAGCGAGGATGCTGGCAATATTGCTCGGCTAATGACTATATATGGGATTTCCAAGGTGACGCTAGTGGTAAAGAATCCGCCTGCCAATGTAAGAGACACAGGTTTGATACCGGAATCAGGAAGATCTGCTGGAGTAGAAAACAGCACTCCAACCCAGTATTCTTGCCTGAAAATTCCATGGACTACAGTCCATGGAACCACAAAGACTCAGTATAGCACAACAATGACTATATATTGGGGCTGTAATGATATCTTCATTTTACAGTTCAACAAACTAAGACTCAGAGAGCTTAAGTCACATTTTGAACAATGGCAAAATCAAAATTCCAAGTCAGTCAGTCTGATTCCAAAACTTCTGCATGGAATCTGCTGTAAAATAATCAAATCAAGGAAGTCTGTAAATAGATTTTCTCCATGTTACTCTTCCTCAGTCAAAAAATAATAATAATGATATTAAACGAAAAGAAAACATAGTCAACCATATTTGTAAATATTATGAAAAAATATGTTTCAATAATAAGATGCTTCCACTTGAAAAATTACTCTTGCTATTCTGGTATTTTATTGGTGTATTATTTATCTATACTGCATGCTTGGTTTCATAAACACTTTCCACAATGCTCGTATGTCCTTAATAAAACAATGTGGCACTTGCATTATGGGCTTTCCATAAATTAGTTTGACAGCCAGTAAAAATCATGTTAAGAAAAATAAAAATCTCAGCATCCAAATTGTGATGGACATTTATTTGGACATTTGACAAGAATATTTGAACATCTGGAACACACACCCTGATTATAGTTTACAATTGTTTAGCCAGCTGTCTCATTTCTTTTGCCACTGGGTGTCATTCAGACACATATCTTAATCATTCATGAGTTTTGTGGCCACATGCCAGGAGGAGCAAATAACGGGGCCACCCTTCTTTCTTGAATGTTGTCAGATAAGGTGTAGAGTCTTTGGATGTCTGAGATGAAAGAACTTGAGTGATAATTTGTCCAACTACACCCTATTACAAATGAGTAAACCAGGGCCTACAGAGAGGCTGTGATCACTGTATTTGTCACAATAAGGCAAGGTTAGATTGCAGCGGCAAGCAATCTCATGTCAGTGCTTTAAAAAACAAAAGCCAGGGGTAGAGGGAGTGGAAATTCCCTGGTGGTTCAGTGATTAGGGTCCCTGAGCTTCCACTGCAGTGGATATGGGTTCAATCCCTGGTTGGGGAACTAAGATTCAGCATGTCATGCAGCATGGCCAAATTAAAAAAAAGGTGGAGGAGGAAGGGGGTATTTCTGCCTACGCTACATGACTGAAATCAGTCAACCAGGTACACAGGCTGTAAGAGGCCCTCCTCCCACGTGGGCATTCCCTGTCATCACAGTGAGATGAGCACAATGCAAAATGTACCCTGGGTATTCTTCTTTCTATTTTTTGGCAACACCAAAAATGGCATGCAGGATCTAGGGCCTTGACCAGGGATTGAATCCATGCCCCCACCATGAAAGTACAACATCTTAACCACTGGACCACCAGGGAAGCCCCTGTACCCAGGGTCTTAAACTTTCTTTGATAAAGCAAAGCTTGTCACCTCTGCTTCATTTTGTTGGCTAAAAGACTCCACATGTTTAACTTCAAAGGGAGAAGGGACCTATCATCCTACCAAGTACTAAAAAGGTATGTTTTTGAATTGCAATAAGTATCGTAATCCACATTAACTATAGCTTACAACGTGATATTAGCATAGACTTTAGTGCAAGGCGTGACTCCATTAGAGGTTAAAGCAGAGACAGGGGTGCTCTGGCAGACTTAGATGGGCAGTGGCAGAAGGCCAGGTCACAGGTAACACCTGAAGTCGGAAGGAAAGCTGACGTCTATTCTAATAATCTCTCCAATTGGGGCAAAGGACTCTCTGGCTAGTCCGGAACATCTGGCTAGCTCATCTGGCTAGCTCTGCCCAGTTCTGACCCTATAGATGGAGAAAACCATGTTGGAAGGATGGAAGCACCAAGTAAGAGGGTGCTGGGGATGAATCAACCTCCGCTGTAGGCTCAGGAGATGTTGGCAAATCGAGAATTCAGATTAGGGTGGAAAAGAGTCAAAGCTGCAACCAGACTATGTGTCAACGCTTGTGATCCAGACTAAAGTGTGCTGAGGGTAAAGAGAAGGGGATGGAGAGCCGGATCCCATATAAGGAAGGGGTCAAGGCCGACTTTGACACTAATTCCAAGAGATGGTAAGGGACAGGGAGGTCTGGCATGCTGCACCCCAAAGGGTTGGACATGACCTAGCGACTGAACAACAAAGCCAACTTATCACACGAAGAGAGTCAACACAGAGAGGACATACGTTCCCTTTCACACGGCCCTTGGCGTGTGTGTCTCCTGAAAAGAGGGACAGGCAGGCAGCATAGAGATCGGAGGAGTCCTGATAGTAGAAGCCTGGTCTCCAGGCTCCATTCTTCGGTTCAGAGAGAACATTTGGCCTTTGTGAGGACCCAGGGGAGAGTGAGGCCGGGTTCTAGTCCTAGGGAGGGAGGAGCAGAGAAGCAGAAGGCAGAGAACCCCACACCTAGCAGAGAACCACCTCTGTCTAAGGCAAGCCCTGGAATCCCAGATAAAGGTCCTCAGGTCACTTCGAGACCCATTCCCTGGCCCTGGAGGGTGGTGAGGCTGCAGTTGTTCATACGTGGTTTACCCGATTCTGTCGCATTGATTGGTTCATAATTGGCTCACAGCAGAGACACGAATATGTCTTGATGTAAAAACCTGGGAAAATTTAGGGCCTGACAAAAAAAACCAAGCAAGCAAGCTAATGAATCCCAGGAATATGAAGGCATTTCTTCCTTCCTTCAGAAGAATCCACCCACCAAATATTGTTTAATTTCCCTTAAAATATGAGGGCCTAGGTGATGATATATCCTAGTCTGGGCATAAGGTAATGGCTTGATCGACACATTACACCATCTTGTTGGTGAATGGAGCATAGTTACTGCTTGTTGGCAGGACCTTTGTTTTTCACTCATCAGTTTAAGAGAAACTAAAGCTGGAAAGGAAGTGACCATAACCCACTCACATACACAAAGCAAAAAGTGTGATGCCCTGAGCCCGTGTGTCTGTGTGCCCTGGATGTGTTGGGCTTTTCAAGCTGGCTGCAGCTTAGACACTGCGCTTTAGAAAAATGGAAGAATTCTCTTAGGAAGACAGTTGTTCTTGGTTTAGGAAGATTCATGAATAGATCTCCTTCAAAACAGATTGAGAGCCAGAAGCTGAGCTGAGGTATACACTAGGAGGGACTCTTCTCTACATAACAAATGAATAGGGCCTCTGTCAGTCCTCCAAATAGAGGATTTTGAGGATCCCTAGGGCAGTTGGACAGAGGGGTTCAGGATAAGTAAGGGTTGTCGGTAAAGGATGAAGGGTGAAGGGCTGGCACCAGTCGCAGGATGATTGGCCAGGTCATGTGGGGAAAGACAGCCAATGAGAGTCAGCCCAAGGGAGCTTTTAAGTCACGGTGCAAGCTATAGTAATGTCTCACCTGTTCTGTCCTGAGACATGGTCCTGCTCCATCATCCTCGGTGCTCAGGAAGTCTGTGGTACACAATGGCTTCATGTTAGTAATTTTGGAAAGTGTAAGTCGGGTGAGTATTCTCCATTTGGAAAACAAGCAAGACAGAGAGTGGACAGCAGCTTCTGAAAGTTATGTGGAAAGCAGTGCATGCATGCTAAGTTGCTTCAGACCTGTCAGACTCTTTGAGACCCCATGGACTCTAGCTTGCCAAGCTTCTCTGTCCACGGGATTCTCCAGGCAATAATACTGCAGTGGGTAGCCATTCCCTTCTCCAGGGGATCTTCCTGACTCAGGGCTTGAACCCAGGTCTCCTGCATGGCAGGCAGATTCTTCACCATCTGAGCCACCAGGGAAGCCAAGGGAAAACCCCGAGGGGAGTGAGTGATTTGAGGGCTCCATGCTGCACTGCTTCATTCAGTGAATGACACTGAATCAAGTGCTCATTCACTAGAACTGTCTGGGTCTCTGCTTTGCCAGCTACCCCTTCTTCCATCCTAACCCAACAGATCTGTTCAGGGCTACTCCTTGGCCACAGGATTTCACATTACCTGCTTGTCTGTGTAGATGGTCACTCACAAAGACTGGAGGATGTTGGGAAAGTCTCAAGTCCTGCAAAGGAAGCTGAGCCTCATGTGGGATTAGAAATAGGCACAATAAGTCAATCAGATGCCAAGCACCTCACGGCCTCTCCCCCTCTCTACCCATCTTTCTCTTCACCTTTCAATCTCTCATCTTCACTCTTCTCAACTCCCTTATATGAGAGAGTGCTCAGACGCTAAGTTGTGTCCAACTCTTTGCAACCCAGGCAGGTCCCAGGATTTCTTGACAGGATTTCTCAGGCAAGAATACTGGAGCAGGTTGCCCCCCCCTCTCCTCCAGGGGATCTTCCCGACCCAGGGATCGGACCCACAACTCTTGTGTCTCCCTCATCAGCAGGCGGATTCTTTACCTCTGCACCACCTAGGAAGCCCTCCCAACTTCCTTACTTGGTCTGAAAACAAATCTAGCCCCTCATCCCACACTTTTACACAGTTTTGCCCAGATAAAGGGCACAACACAGACCTATAAGGCTCCGCGTTCTGAACTCCAGATTCCTTGTAGGCAGAAGCCAGTTGGCTTCATTTGCGCACTCAGTCTGCACTGGCCAGACCAGCAGTGGCTGGGGGCGGAGTCTAAGGGACCCCAGAGCACATTCTTAGGAGAAGGTAAGTGATGCTTAAGGAGTGCGTGAACACTGAGAAGCAATGAGAATTCCTAGTGTTCGACTGTGAAGGGTCCGTGCATCCAGGCACCATGGTGGGTGCACTGGATAAACTGTTGTTATAATTCTCACAAGAACCAGGCAGCTTAGCCACTGTTAGCCCATTTTACAGAGGAGGACTGAGAGATGCGGCAGACAGAGTCCAGCAGAGAACAGATGGCACACTCCAGCAGGGCTCAGACAACATCAAGGGACGATGTTGACCCAGGAATGAGCTTCAGTGGGTATCTACTGCCACCCCCGCACCCAGGGTCAGGGCAAGGGTGTGGTGTTCTGGGACCTGGTGGGAGCTGAAACTTCCCCCTGGGAGCTGTGGCCTTGGGCAGAAGCACCAGCTGCCACCCAGACTCTGGTTCAATGGGGACAGAGCAGTGAGAGCAAAGACGGCGGCCACTTTCATGCCAGTCTTCTTCTGCTGGGGCCTCCCTCCAGTAACGAGACCCTAGAAGTGCTGCTCAGATGATGTAGTACACAAGGGCAGCCTCCTGGGGCACCAACTCAGGTAAAAATGGATCTATCAGGCAGATGGAGAAGAACTGAACACGGGACTTGACGGTCCAGGGCTTTTGGGGTTCAGCCCTTATTTTTCACCTTGCAATATTTCTCATTGCTTCAGCCTCCTTTAGCACTTGACTCTCTCCTGTCACCTAAACTCCAACCATGTTAAGTGACTTGGGTCACTGATGCCTTGCTGCTCAAAGCAGGGTTCACAGACCAGCGGTATCAGCATCCTCAGGGAGCTGCAGAGTTTCAGGCTCCATCTCACATCTGCTGAGTCCAGATCCACTGTGAATCGACATCTCTAGATGATTCCTGTGCCCAGGGAAGCATAGGGGGTGCTGCCCTCATGGATCATGCCCGCAAGAACTCCAGGACTTCATAGGGGACGCACTTGCCTTAGTCCAGAAATAATCCTAAAGGGGTGCCCAACATGATGTGGATGTTAATTACTAATACATGGCTGATCTCCCCCATCTTAAGGGCATCTCGTGATTCAGGCTGACCTGGGTGCATAAACTGCAGAGTCCAGAGACAAACTCCAGAACAGTGCTTCTAATCACCCGCCATGGCTGAGGGAATACATGAGTGAGCAAGAGAGCAGGAACATGGCCCAGCCTGGACCTCTCGGTGTGCTTTCTCGGGGAACTGATATGGATCCTGACAGAGGAATCACTTGTATAAGGACCATGCAAGCCTGGATCAGCTTAGGGTCCTCCACTTGCCTAAATAAGAAAAAATCCAAAAGAGATAAACAAGAAAATAAAATATATGTTATATGTTTAAGAACAAGAGAATTGAAAACATTGTCTCGATCAGGTTTCCATCCATACCAAGACACTCCCTTGAACCCCTCACTTAGCACAGCCAATAGGTTATTTTTTGTGTGTTTGCTACTGCTACTGCTAAGTCACTTCAGTCATGTCCAACTCTTTGTGCCTGGGATTCTCCAGGCAAGAACACTGGAGTGGATTGCCATTTCCTTCTCCAATGCATGAAAGTGAAAAGTGAAAGAGAAGTCGCTCAGTTGTGTCTGACTCTTAGCAACCCCATGGACTGCAGCCCACCAGGTTCCTCCATCCATGGGATTTTCCAGGCAAGAGTGCTGGAGTGGGGTGCACTGCCTTCTCCGTTTTGTGTGTTTAAGCTTATGCTTTTTGGTATTCCTACTCAAAATCTGAATAATATCAGATTAATTCTTCTGGATGTTCTATATTCATAGTCATCTTTCTGGAAGAGCTGAAGTGTCTCCTCCTCCAGGAAGTCTGCTGTGATACTTCTTCCCTAAGCAGAAATAAGTGTCTTTTCTCTTTGTCAACATGATCTTCTGAATGTATCTCTGCCACAACACATATCACATCACAGAATCACAGCCTGACCCAGCATCTTTCTCACTGGACTGAAGTGAGGGCCAAAAGCAAGCACACAACTGTCTTTTCACCACTGAAACAGCAGCATGTTGAAAAGTGTCTGGCATATAATGGACACTTACTGTATTTGGGGTTTTTTTGTTTTTTGTTTTTGTATTAAGACTGCTAAAATGCTTGCTATGGAATTTTTATTTATGTGCTGTTTTTCTTTTTACATGGCATGCTTTTTTTTTAATTGATACATAGTTGATTTACAATGTCATACTAATTTCTGCTGTACTCGGTTAAACACATATATACACTCTTTGGTATATTCTTTTCTATTAATATAAGTTGAATAGAAAATCATGGGAAATAACTGTTCCACATTCTATACACATGCAGAATGTGTTTTAAGTCCTTGTGAAAATTTCAAATTAGTAGTATTTCAGCAGAATTGGACAAATTCTCCTGGGCAGGTCCAATAAAAAGAAAAGAACAATGTAATCACCCACTCTTTTCAGCTTCATTAAGTAAGGAATTGGAGGTAAAACTGAGAAGCCAGACAGCATTTGGGAATTTGATACATGTCTTTTAAAGGACTTAAAAAGAACAATTACAAAGACAGGGTTCCGCAGTTAAAATGAATCTTAATTGAATCAGTCTGGAAAGAGAAGCCTGAATTAGATTTAAAGAGAAAGTTTAAGGGATTCTTCATAATTAGGTAAGTTAATTCAAAACATTCACAGTCTAATAGTTCCATCCACTCCTAGGGCTGGGTTGAGAGGAAAGAGAACAAATTAATAAGAAGTACTTCTATAAAATCGATACTATGTAGTTGAATCTCCTTGCCTCCATGGACTAGGACCTGAAGTGGTGGAGAAATTACATGGTGGGAATAAGATGATGCTCCAAACTGAAGATTGGGAAATGCAAATCAAAGGAGAATTAACAGAGGCTGCATTTCCAAAGGCAAAAATCAATGAAAACAGCCCAAGTCATATTAACAAACCTAAAGAAAATCTGAAATGAAGAAGCAAGTGCAGCTGTCTTCCCTGGAGTACCAGAAACACAGATGATCCGATGTACATCTAGACGTCACTGCCAGGCCCTTGCCAGAATCAGTTCACGGAAGCTGGGGCATTAGACAAAGTGAAGATGTGAGGCCACCTGAATGTTCATTGCAGAGCTGTTAAACAAACAAGCAATCTAAATGTTTATCAACAAACGAATGAATAAAGATGTGGGACATAGATACAATGAAATACTACTCAACTATTAAAAAGAATGAAATAATGTGCTATTTTTAGTCTTTTCATTAATAATAATGAAAATAATTTGCAGTAACATAGATGGATCTAGAGATCATCATACTAAGTGAATCAGACAAAGATAAATATCACATGATATCACTTATATGTGGAATTTTAAAAAATACAAATGAACTTATATACAAAAAAGAAACAGACTCATAGACATAGAAAACAAACTTCTGGTTACCAAAGGCGAAAGGCGGGAGGGGCAGTGACAAATTGGGAGTTTGGACTTGACATGTACACACTGCTATACACAAAATAGGTAACCACCAAGGACCTACTGTATAGCCCAGGGAACTCTACTCAATATTCTGTAGTAACCAGAATGGGAAAGAATTTGAAAAAAATAAAAAAAAAACCCTGCATGTCTATGTATAAAGATTGTGAAAAGATAGAAGGCAGGAGGAGACGGGGATGATGGAGGATGAGATGGCTGGATGGCATCACTGACTCAATGGACATGAGTTTGAGCAGGCTCCGGAGATGGTGAAGGACAGGGAAGCCTGGCGTGTTTCGGTCCATGGGGTCGCTAAGAGTCAGACACGACTGAGCGACTGAACTGAACTGGTACGTATAACTGAATCACTTTGCTGTACACCAGAAACTAACACAACATTGTTAATCAACTGTTCTCCAGAATAACATAAAAACTTTTTAAAAAATTGAAAAAAGAAGATGCTAGGCATTGATGAAAGGAGAGAGGATAACATGGGGTTCCCCAAACACAAACCGTCTTGACTGTTACTTTGTTTGTACAAGACGGTAAAAGAGATTGTGTGCCTCCTGTGTACACACCTCTGTTAGATGCTAGGAAATTCAGAAATTAATATGACTCTTTTAACTTCTCCCAAGAATGCATTTTTATTATCCACTCCCAAAGCTTATTGAGATGGAGTAGAGTATACTTAATTTTATGAGGGATTACGGATATACTGAGATAAGTAAAAGACAGCCCCTGCACTGGTGATGCGTATAATCAGGTAGATGTAACACATGACACCAGAATGCAAGCCTGCCAGAAAAAAAGCAATGCAAGATTTCTTCACAAAGCAAAGTTGGTCAGAGATTAATTCTGATCCAAGGAACAGGATGTAACTGAGTGATCCTTTTGCAGCCAGCATTTCAATAGGGAGTAAAACAAAGAAAAGTGACCTCAGGTAAAGGAACCAGCACACATCTCCTGGATAGAAAGATGTATACATATCTGAAGGATATTTTTGCCACAAGAGAGAATATATATGATTCTCTTACTACAACCACTGCATACCACTCTCCGTTACAAGGCATTCTTCACAAAACACTTCATATAATGTATTTTACTTTATTATCCTCTTCACAATCCTGTGAGATGAGTAAAACATAGGATTTGATTCTCCTTTTACATATGAGGAAACTGAGGCTTAGGAAAATGAGCCAAAAATAGAAGAGTCAAAGCTGGAAAGCTTTCTACCCTCAAATCTGTTGCTTTCTGCTGTGCTATAGACCAGCAAATTGGACCAGTAATGAAATAGGCTGAAGGAGTGGTCGTAACCACATCATGTGACATCTTTAGTGTTTCTCTAGACAGTCTAGAATGTAACATGTAAGTAGTTAACAATCAATATTTCACTATTTCATTAATATTTGAAGCAGAGACTATCAGTTCCAATTCTGTTGCAAATCTACTTCGGCAAAGAAAAACAACTTGGATCAGACATTATTTTCATGCTCATGGGTCATCTCCAGAGGAGGCCAAACCCCTCCCCACCTGTATCCTTCTTGACCTGCTCCACCAGAGGAAGCCTGAGATGTGTTGTGGTGGGCAGCCCCCAAGGTGACCCCCAATCATCCCTGCATTCATGACTTTGTACAATACCCCCTCTCCTCCCTGTGGGCTGGAATTACTAACTCGTTTCTAACAAAGGGAACAAAGCTGAACCAACAGCATGCCACTCCTGATTAGGTTTTAAAGATGGTGGCTTCTGACTTGGGCACTTTCTTTCACTCTTTGAAATTTCTCTGTGTACCATGGTTTTGGGGTGCCCTGTGGAGAAGTCCATAGGGTAAGAGATCAAGGCTTGCAAACAGCCACATACATGAGCTTGGAAGTGAATGTTCTTCTCTAAATCAAGACTTCAAATGAGACCACAGACTTGCTTGACAGCTTGACTGAAACCTCACGAAAGGCTTTGAGCCAGAGACACTCAACAAAGTTTTCCAAGAGCTGTGACCCACATTATACACCAGATCATAGAAGCTTGTTGTTGGAAGTTGGTAAGTCTGGGGCATTTTGTTATACAGCGATAGGTAACTCATACAAATTTTGAAGACTGCAAGGACTTTTCAAGAGTATATAAGCTGACCATCCTAATATATTGGCATTTTTAATGGTTGATATTTCTTTGGTTCATTTGCTTATTTTTTCTAAAAAGGACATGGTGTCTTGTGAAGAGAGTAAGATTCAGCCAGATTAAGGCAGGACTCAGATATTTTCATTTTCAAAGGGCTGCATGGGTGATTTTGAAGGTAACCAAAGTTTGAAATCCATAGTTTCAGTGGAAATGTCCTAGCCTTTGGGACACTAAGAGTTGGGTTCAACCCTAGGTCCATCATATACTAGAAGTAACATTACTTCCAACATTATTTGTTTAAGTTGTTGGAGTTTCATTCCCTAAATATATAAATGGGAAGAAGTCTATCACCCTCTCAAAGTTATTGGCGGAACAGATAAACATAAGGGAGCTGCAAGGACTGGTGTTTGGCACATAGTAAGGACCCAGCAAAATTTCATTTTCTCCCTGGTCCCCTGAGTTTGGCCTCAGACCAGGACTGCATATGCATGATGGTTAATTTCATGGTGTCTACTTGACTGGGCTCAGCAATGCCTGGCCACCTGGTAACATATTATCTCTGGGTTTGTGTGTGAGAGTCCTTCCAGGAAAAATCAGCATTTGGTGAACTGAGTAAAGCAGAAGATCCTCCCCAGTGGGGGTGGGCATCACTCAATCCTTAGAGGGTCTAAGCAGAACAAAAAGGCAGAGGAATTCTCTCTCCACTTCAGCTGAGATCCCCATCTTCTCCTGCCCTCAGGCACTGATATCATCGGTACTCCAGATTCTCTGGTTACTGACGCAGTTGTTCCTATTGTTATCGTTTAGTCTCTAAGTCACGTCTGACTCTCTGTGACCACATGGACTGCAGCACTCTAGGCTTCCCTGTCCTTCACCATCTCCCAGAGCCTGCTCAAATTCATGTCCATTGAGTCGGTGATGCCATCCAACCATCTCATCCTCTTCCGCCCCCTTCTCCTCCTGTCCTCAATCTTTCCCAGCATCAGGGTTTTTTTTCCAATGAGTCAGCTCTTTGCATTGGGTGGCCAAAGAATTGGGGCTTTAGCTTCATCATCAGTCCTTCCAATGAATATTCAGTGTCAATTCAATTTCTTTTAGGATTGACTTGTTTGATCTCCTTGCTGTCCAAGGGACTCTCAAGAGTCTTCCCCAACCACAACTCAAAGGTATCAATTCTTTGGCACTCAGCCTTCTTTACGGTCCAACTCTCACATCCATATATGACTACTGAAAATATCATACCTTGACTATATGGACATTTGTTGACAAAGTGATGTCTCTGCTTTTTAATATGCTGTCTAGGTTTGTCATAACTTTCCTACTGACTGACAGACACTTAAACCATTAGATTCTTGGCCTTCAACTTGAACTGAATTATACCACCTGCTTTCCTCTTTCTCCAGCTTAGAGACAGTAGACTGTGGGACTTCTTGACCTCCAAAACACTATGAGCCAATTCCTAGAATAAATTTCCTTTTAAATCTGTCTATCTATCTATCTATTTATCTATCAGTCTACCTGTCTACCTCCTGTTGGTTCTGTCTCTCTAGAGAACGCTGATTCACACAGTATGTTAATACTCACCGGGGCAACACTGCTAGAGCAGAAAGCCTGGGGAGTGTAAGTTTTTTGCATCTCCGTTAAGGACTGAAAAAGTCTGTCATCTGATATTTATCTCTTTTAGGTCAGAAAATAGAGAGCAATGGGAAAAATAAGATTGAGCCAAAAGTAACCACCCAAACCTCTCAATCCTCAGCAAGTATGTTATTCCTGAGACTAAGAAAACCTTTTTTCCCCGTGAAGTAGCTGAGAGAAAGATGCAAGATATGTGAATATGCATGTACACATTTGTAAATATATGTACACATATATACGTGTATACACGTGTATATGTATACACGTGCAAATATATGTGCACAGATACATACACGTATGTATATACACATCCATATTTGTATGTACAGATCTGTATGTATCTGTGTCTTATGTGTAAACACACCATAAGGCCCTGAAATCAAACTAGAGAGGGACTATGTTGCATTGCCTAAGGATGTGTGTTTTTTCTTTAAACACACAGAAGCTACCTGCCTAGAGAGCTGTCTGCATGGATTTATCACCCTGGAACCAGGGCACCGACAAGTTCTAACAGACGTTGTGGAATTATAGTCAAACAAAGACATACGTCACCTGAGAGCTCCCACGCCACATGGCACAGTGCACTGAGTGGAAGCGTTCTGTCTTCTCGTTTCACATTTGGCAGCCTCCTCTCAGGGGCCTCCCCGCCAGCACACTGCCCTGCATTGCTCATGCCTCCTTCTTGCTGTTTATTCCTTTTTGCCACAGCTCATTCCACTCAGGTGTCATATGACTTTTGGTTTTCCTCCACTTGGGGGCATGCAAGTAACAATGTGTGCTTACTGAAGACCAAAGACACCAGGCTGGTTGGAGAACGCAGAAGCTGGCTGAATCCCAGGCCTGGTTTTAACTCAAAGACATGCCTACATTTCTGTCTGTTCTCTATTCTTCTTTTTATTTTTTTGTCTGCACCACAAGGGCAAGCAGGATCTTAGATCCCCAACCAGGAACTGAACCCATGCCCCCTGCTGTAGAAGTCTGGAATTCTAACCACTGGACCAACAGGGAGATCCCTGTTCTTTTTACCACACGAATGATTTTGAACATGTCTCTTAACATCTTGTTCATCCAAATTCACTGGGTTATCAAGAAGATTAAAGAAGAACATCCATGTAAAATGCTGGTATGTGGTAAGAACCCTTTAAATGCTACTTCATTATTGTTGCCGTTTTTATCATATTTTATTTTATAAGTAAATCAATTTTCTAATTCATCTCCATGGAGCTATTGAAGCAACTGAATGAGGTAATCTATGCATTGTGAGCACTATGGGACTAGACACATTGTAGAAGCTCAGAATAAGCTACTTCTATTTCTTTCTCTTCCTTTCACTTATCTTCTGAAATCGTCCAGGAAGTAGAAAGGTATGTCAAAGATAGAGAGATGAAATACAGCATTCCAGAAAAGTGTCAGCTACTATAGCAACCCTAAGACGGTTTTTAAATTCTTCAGACAGGCCCTGGCAGTGCCTGGTTCTTTGTGACATTTTCCCAAACTCCCAGGTTCCTCCACATCCAAGAATATAAACTGAATTTTCATTCTGAGAATAATAACCAAAAAGAAGCCAAAAATAAAAGCAGGAACTAGAATTTGCTCTAGAGCTTCCCATATCTCAATCTTACTTGAAACAAAGTGTGCTGAGATTATGAATGCAGACAACGAAGTTTATTATGACAAAGATCAGTTCCTCTTTGACAAGAATCTATGTTTCTGTTCCATGATATAGAGGTGTTTCTGGGACACAGATACTGTTGCAGGGAGAAACTTATCATTGTGTTCTTGCCAACAGTGGAAGCAATTTATATCACATCTTGGCTTGACCCCACTCAACACCCTTCTGGATGATCCTGTTTTCTGACTTCTTCATTCACCTGCTAGATGAATGTTAATAATCAATGTAAACTTGAAAACCAAAATTTCATGCTGTTGGATCCTCCTCTAGTCTGGTTTCCAAATAAATCCATGGAAAAAGCTACTCTCACCACTATCACCCATCAAATCACCCACTGGCCAAAGTCAGTCTTACAAATGACATCCCTTGGAATTTGCTGGAAATGTTGAGAAAGAAACTCTTTGTAGCTATTTAGCTGTACGATCCAGACTGAGATCAGTTTATGGTCATCCTTTCACTTCATTAGACCAGCTCACCCAAGAGCAAAGCCCCTGCATAGAAAATCGGGACTAGCTAAGAGGTGAACAGAGGCAGCAACTTCATAATGGATTTTTCACAAGCATAAGCCATTTTTTTCCCACTAAACTGTTTCAGCCATTTCTGGTTTTTTGTTTTTTGGGTTTTTTTGGCCCTACCCTGCGGCATATGGGATCTTAGTTTTCAAACACGGATCAAACTCATGCCCCTTGCACTGGAAGCATAGAATATTAATGGATCGACAGGGAATTCCCCAGTTTGAGTTATTTCTATCATATGCTGTCTAGAGACTTCTAATGAATATAACTGTATCTATGTATTATGTTTAACTTCCCTGGTGGCTCAGACGGTAAGGCGTCTGCCTACAATGCGGGAGGCCAGGGTTCCATCCCTGGGTTGGGAAAATCCCCTGGAGAAGGAAATGGCAACCCACTCCAGTACTCTTGCCTGGAAAATCTCATGGACAGAGGAGCCTGGCAGGTTACAGTCCATGGGTTCACAAAGAGTCGGACACGACTGAGTGATTTCACATGAGTTCACATGTATTGTGTTTATTCAAAAATCCTTATAATATGATTCCTTGTCTTGTGATATGTCAGAGTCACAACATAGCAAAATGGAAAGAACACAGTTCCTTTAATTTGTTATTTAATAGCTGTGTGACCATGGCTATATTACCTAATGTTGCTAAGTTCAAATGTCCCATTATAAGTTGTGTGGATAAAAATATAACAATGTACAGGGTTTCTGGGATGAAGAAATGAGATTGCTGGATTCTAGTTCTGACATATGGTGGATTGAGCTAACACTGTAACATCAATGTCCCTCTTGCATCTTCCATAGAAATAATGGATAAAATAAATTCTTTAAAGATTAGATATATATGTGAACATAAAATCCAACGAGGACCAGGAATACCCAGGTGCTCAAAATCAATGCTATCAGTTTATGACCTACTCTTGAAGTCTTTGAAGCCTAAAGATACAAATTAAAACAGACATTCTAGAGGCTTAAGGGGTGTTAACCCCAGAGAAGGGAAGAAGATTTGTTCTTTGGCCATAACATCCAGAGAGTTTGAAATGAATATCCAAAGATGTTGAAATGAGTTTGCTACTTAAATGCCTAAGTCAAGGAGGGGCCAAGGAAAGAGGGAACAAAGTTTGTCTCCAGCTAGACCTCTGGCTGAGAATGAAAAAAATGAAGAAGGCCATTCACGAGGAATTCTTAAACATACAAGTCTGTGGGGTATGTTGGTTTTACTCTATCTGAAATGCTCGTGAGTGCATCCATTCTAGTCAGTCATATCTGACTCTTAGCAACCTCATGAACTATAGCCTGGCAGATTTCTCTGTCCATGAGGTTTTCCAGGCAAGAACACTGGAGTGGATTGCCATTTCCCTCTCAGGGTGCTCTTCCCGACTCGGGTATCAAACCCGAGTCTCCTGTGTCTTCTGCCTTACAGGTGGATTCTTTACCTGCTGAGCCATCAGGGAAGTCTCATCTGAAATGCTCAGTAATCTCTAAACCAATAAATTAGCAAATTAACCCAACTCAAACCTGGAACACTCCTGGGACATCCAGGGGAAGGAAAATCAATTTTTTTCTGAGGCTACATTTCCAAAATCTAAGCGTCTCCCATCAATACCCCAAATAAAATACCCCTTATGAGGATACTATCTTTGATATCAATATTTGGATACCTCCCAAGTGGAGCAGTGGTAAAGAATCTGCCTGCCAATGCAGAAGACATGAGTTCGATCACTGATCCAGGAAGATCCCCTGGAGTAGGAAATGGCAATGCATTCCACTATTCTTGCCTGGAAAATCCCATGGACAGAGAAGCCTGCCAGGTTACCATCCATGGGGTCACAAAGAGTTGGACATGACTGAAAGACTAATATTACTACTACATTCTTTTAACATAGGCCAGAAAGACACTAATTAAGCGAATGCAGAAAGCATTAATATGGATAAAGGTGACCTTTATAAATGATAAAATGAATAATTCACCAGAAAGATAATATAATCCTGCATCTATGAGTACGTAAAACATAGATGCTAAAAGTTGAAGTAGAAAGGGCATTTGATTAACTTAAAGAATACTCAATAGAAAGATGTTAACACATCTTGGTAAGAAAATTATAAATCAAGTAAACAAAAAATACTAAGGATACATCCATGCTACAGAGTAGTGCCAAAAATTTAGGGGTGAAACACTGAAGACAGAGTAAGCTTATTATACTGTTTACAATTTTTACCTAGCTCTCTCCTGACTTATGAATTTAAATCAGTTCAGTTCAGTCACTCAGTTGCGTCTGACTTTTTGCAACATCATGGATGTTGCATGCTAGGCTTCCCTGTCCATCACCAGTTCTTGGAGATTGCTTACATTCATGACTACCAAGTCGGTGATGCCATCTAACCATCTCATCCTCTGTCGTTCCCTTCTCCTCCTGCCTTCAATCTTTCCCAGCATCAGGATCTTTTCCAATGAGTCAGTTCTTCACATCAGGTGGCCAAAGGATTGGAGTTTCAGCTTCAGCATCAGTCCTTCCAATGAATATTCAGGACTTATTTCCTTGAGGACTGACTGGTTTGATCTCCTTGCAGTCCAAGGGACTCTCGAGAGTCTTCTCCAACACCACAGTTCAAAAGCATCAATTCTTTGGTGCCCAACTTTCTTTATGGTTCAACTCTCACATCCATACATGACTACTGGAAAAACCATAGCTTTGATTAGACAGACCTTTGTCGGCTTTTTAATAGGCTATCTAGTTTGGTCATAGCTTTTCTTCCAAGGAGCAAGTGTCTTTTAATTTCATGGCTGCAATCACCATCTGCAGTGAATTTGGAGCCCAAGAAAATAAAGTCTCACTGTTTCTGTTGTTTCCCCATCTATCTGCCATGAAGTGATGGGACCACATGCCATGATCTTAGTTTTCTGAATGTTGAGTTTTAAGCCAGATTTTTCACTCTTTTTCATTTTCATCAAAAGGCTCTTTAGTTCTTCGCTTCTCCATGTCAGAATACTGCAATGGGTAGCTGTTCCCTTCTCCAAGGGATCTTTCCAATCCAGGTATCAAACCCAGGTCTCCCACATTGCAGGCAGATTCTTTACCAGCTGAGCCACCAGGGAAGCCCCATGAATTTAAATACCAACTGTTATTCTTGAATTTGCTTCCTTTGTCCCCAGAAGAGCGTCTTGCCCCAGGTAAGATTGGCCAGAACAGGCGGGCCTTTGCAAAACCAATCTCCAGTGGCCCATTTCCCCTCCTAATTATTGGGTATAGAAGCAACTGCACAGTATGAGAAAACAACAAACTTATGTAATCCTGCTTTTAATTTATGCTTGCAATAAGTTTAGGTTGTGTCTAATTGCCCGTGGCAAACACAAAGTCACAACGGGAGGAGAATGACAATGCATTTCTAAAAATAGACTTTGGCTGAGATCGCCGATGTATCGAGCAGATGAACTCTGAAGGTCTGAAGAATGGTAGTTTGCACATAATCAGTGAACAACTCTTAGGACTTTAAAAATATACATGTGTACAGATGATCTGTGATTTTTCCTACTTGTGTTTCTATTGGCTTCTCTGACTTGAAACACACAAATCATGTGCCTGAGTCAGTGACCCTGAATGTGACAGTAACATAAGCAGAAAGGAATACTTTTCTGGAGACTTCAAGGAAGGCAGTCGTCCCTCCCCATGCAGGTCAAGCTTCCTCTGATGAGACTGCACAGACCAGTGAAGTGGAGGACAGATGCTCTTCTACAGCACTGGCTTTCTCTCTGCTTGATCATCTGAAACGGAGACATTGTGTGTTTGTCCTTCAGGGAGCACTCTGAAGGTGATATGACAGTTATATGTACCACCTAGGAAAGTGGAAGGTAGAAATCAAGTGAAGAAGGTAGAAATCATATGGCTCAGTGTTCATTTCCTATGGTCCTGAAAGATATTACTGTAAATCTAAAGTATGTCCCTTAATAACTGCCTAAGAGTGGTCAATCATTTAACCTTCCTAATTTTTAGCTTCCTCTCTCATACGTGGGAGAAATAATGTCTACCTCTTAGTGTCTGCAAGGGTGACATATAAAGTACTTACTGGTGTGTAAGACAATTCTTGGGCTTCCCAGGTGGTGCTAGTGGTGAAGAACCTGCCTGCGAGTGCAGGAGTCATAAGAAACACAGGTTTGATCCCTGGGTCAGGAAGATCCCCTGGAGGAGAAGATGACAACCCACTCTAGTTGTCTTGCCTGGAGAATCCCATGGACAGAGAAGCCTGGCTGGCTACCATCCACAAGGTCACAAGAGTCAGACATGACTGAAGTGGCTTAGAAGCAAGAGAGTTCAAATGTTGGGTTGGCTGGTGCTTTGAATCAATAAGCTCTGTCATGTATAAGGAATGAGACAAAATGCTTAAAGTGTTCTTAGTGTAAAACTTTCTGAATGTAATCCTCACCACTTTGTGAGAGTGTGGTGGTGGTTTAGTCACTAAGTCATGTTTAGCTCTTATGACCCCATGGCAGCCCACCAGGCTCCTCTGTCCATGGGGTTCTCCAGGCAAGAGTACTGGAGTGGTTTGCCTTTTCCTTCTCCAAGGGATCTTCCCGACCCAGGGATCGAACCCAAGTCTCCTGTGTCTCTTGCATTGCAGGCAGATTCTTTACTGACTGAGCCAACAGGGAAGCCCTTGTAAAGGCGTGATCTTGTTCATTTTACATGTGTGAGAAAATAAAGGCTAAAGAAATTTGTGACTTGGCCAACCTCACACAGCTGGTAATGAGGTGAGACCTGGGCTCAGACCTGTGAATCAAATGAAGAAATTGCCCCTGTACTCAACCTGAGAGTAGAATTGTTTTCTCAACTCTTCTAGAGACTCTGGAAAACAGTGTGAACAAATGTCAACAGCATTGCCTCACTTAAGTTGTTTTTTTACTTGAAAAATTGTAAATATAAGAAGAGTGAATTCAGTCTATAGGACAAACTATATTCTGCCTAAACTTGTGATTTATGGATATTTTCAACAAACATTTATTAGTACCTTCCACACACCACTTAACCATATACTGAATACGAATGATGTCCATGCTGCTGCTGCTGCTGCTGCTAAGTCGTTTCAGTCGTGTCCGACTCTGTGCGACCCCATAGACGGCAGCCCACCAGGCTGCCCCGTCCCTGGGATTCTCCAGGCAAGAACACTGGAGTGGGTTACCATTTCCTTCTCCAATGCATGAAAGTGAAAAGTGAAAGTGAAGTCGCTCAGTCATGTCCGACTCTTAGCGACCCCATGAACTGCAGCCTACCATGCTCCTCTGTCCATGGGATTTTCCAGGCAAGAGTACTGGAGCGGGGTGCCATTGCTTTCTCCAAATGATGTCCATAGACACACACCAATGTAATAAAGTGTCTGTCTATATAGGCTTTAATAGATATTAGGTCAAATCTTTGTTGTTTAAAAGTCATATAGAAGCTTCCCTGCTGGTCTGGGGTGAAGAATCTGCCTTGCAATGCAGGGAACACGGGTTCCATCCCTGGTCAGAGAACTAAGATGGTGCATGCCAAGGAGCAGCTAAGCCTGCAAGCTGCAGCCAGAGAATCCGAGTGCCTCAACAAGAGATCACACGTGGTGCCGCAGCGAAGATCCTGCATGTCACAACCAAGACCCAACACCTCCAAGTAAATCGATGAATAAATATAAAACTATTAATCTAGGATTTTAAAAAAAAACTTCATAAAAATGTAATAGAAGAATCACCTAACTGTGGGTCTCATGGTATTTACCAATTTTACCTCACTGGGACTTTGGATGAGCCCTTAGAAAGTTAAAGGTAGCATCTATGTCAGCCAATACTAACGTCATATTTATTTATTTATACTGCACATTAGTTGGGCTTAGCATTAAATAAAGTACTAGTCTTTGGGGGATACATTTCCTCAAATGTTAGCTTTTAAAGGAATTGTGCTTTAATTACCCAGAATTCATAAACTGTCTCCCTAGGTCTTTGTTTTCATCCCAAATAGCTATTTTGTAAATCTATGAAAATGACAAAATTCAACAAGCGTGGCTCTCCTTGAATGTAAAAACATCACAATAACCTCTATGAAATGCTACGGAGCTGTAATGGGAGGAGTTTAATTACCCTCCCCGGGTTTTCAAGGAAAAAAAAAAATTATTTTCCTGACTGACTACTGCCCAGAATGCACACCCCATAACTAATGTACCTTTTCATTTTGCTTATTTCCTATCTACTGCCTTCAAATATTTCTCCTCCTCCCACCTCTAGCCTCCTCTATCCTGCCCAGCCCAACTGGGGCAGACAGAACATCAAGTCATACAGAATCACAAAGTGCTTTCTTTCTCGGGATCTGCTTTGCAATCAATCCATGTCTGCTCCATGGGAGTTCAATTGAAAACATATGAAAATGCAATTGCATTGTTCTGGCTTTTCATTTCTTGTCGCTAATGCATATTTTGCTATAAAAATTCAAAGATACATATGTGGGTAAATAGGAATAATCTCTAAATTATGCATGGAGTATGCATTTCTATAGAAAAATACTGGTAGAATTATTTATTACAAAGGAGTGAATTTTTCATATATAATATAAAAAATAAACACTGAAAATGTGAGAACAAGGACAGACTAGATGTATGTAAATATACAGGTACATATATTGCTTCAATCACTTAATAAATATGAGGGCTTCTATGTCAGGAGGGTGCTAGAGAAGACTCTTGAGAGTCCCTTGGACTACAAGGAGATCAAGCCATTTGATCCTAAAGGAAATCAACCCTGAATTATCCACTCATTGAAAGGATTGTTGCTGAAGCCAAAGCTCCAATACTTTGGCCACCTACTTCAAAGAGCTGACTCATTGGGAAAGACCCTGATGCTGAATAAGATTGAGGGCAGGAGGAGAAGAGGGTGGCAGAGGATAAGCAGGTTAGATAGCATCACTGACACAATGGACATGAATCTGAGCAAACTTATGGAGATAGTGGACAGAAGAGCCTGGCGTGCTGCAGTTCATGGGGTCGCAAAGAGTTCAACATTACTTAGCCACTGAACAACAACAGCATGTCAGGCAGGATTACATGTGGGATGCAGAAATGAGGAGACACATCCCTGCCCTCAAGAAGCTCACTTTGATGAAGGGAGATAAACAAACATATGGACACATATAACATGGAAACTATTTTAAGAGTAATCTCAGAGTGTCTGCAAGTACATCAGGGCCTCCAGGTTTCTTGAAAATATTAGACTAGTTCACATCTGATGTCAAACAACTGACCCGTAGAAAAGTCATCTGTTCTACAGTTGTCAGATGCATGAGTAGGAGTTAGCATTCCTCTCTCAAGAGGGATCACTGGCAAGATGCTTGGGGGAAAATTGTTAACATTTTTTAGAGAGTCAGACAGTAATTATCCTCTGAAAAAAATGAGGAATATGACAAAATAATTTAGGATGGGAATGCTATTTTGTTATCAGCTTCTGTTTATAAACAATTCTAGTGCATGTGTGTGAAGTCGCTCAGTCGTGTCCGACTCTTGTGACCCCATGGACTGTAGCCCGCCAGGCTCCTCTGGCCATGGGATTCTCCAGGCCAGAATACTGGAGCAGGCTGCCATGCCCTCCTCCAGGGGATCTTCCCGAATCAAGGATCAAGGTCTTTTTTGTCTCCTAATTGGCGGGTGGATTGTTTACCGCTAGCACCAGCTGGGAAGTCCAACCAAACCTAGGCAACAAGAATAAAAGAGCAACGTTTCTTGTTTCTCTCAGACTTTTCCTTTTGGAGTTTCTTTTTCCTCCTGAACAATCTAAACGACCAAGAAATGAAGGAAAACACAAGCACTTGTAGACACAAGGGCTTCCCTGGTGGCTCAGCTGGTAAAGAAACTGCCTGCAATGCGGGAGACCTGGGTTTGATCCCTGGGTTGGGAAGATCCCCTGGAGAAGGCAAAGGCTACCCACTCCAGTATTCTGGCCTGGAGAATCCCATGGACTGTATCGTCCATGGGGTCGCAAAGAGTCAGACACGACTGAGCGACTTTCCCTTTCACTTTGCAGACACATACAGGCACACACACCACCATCATCATCATCATTAACATGTTGCCCTCAGGCATGAGAAGTCTAACATAATACAGTTTCCCTAAAGTCAGGATGCATAAAGATCTTTATGTTGAGCAAGAGTGTTGTAGTAGGAAGGATGAAAAAACCACGTGGGGAGACAAGAAGGAACATTAGGGCACACACTTGTGGTATGTATGTGTGTGTGCTGGCAACTCATAGGGACTGATGTTTAGCGGGTTGTTCTATAAAAGAGAAAATCTTTACCGGATTGAAGCTAATCCCTTAATCCCTTCCATTTGTACATCAATTTACAGTCTTCAAGCACTTTTCCAACCATTTATCACATTTAATCTTCACAAATGCCACGAAAGAACATGGGACAGGGATTAATCAGTCCTTCTAATGCAAAAGGAAAGGATGTGATTTGGCCAAGGTCACGAAGACAAGGAGGGACAGAGCTGGCTGAAACTCTGTGCTATTTAGTTTTATTTCTAGGCATGGTCTCTCCTTTTCCTTTTTTAAAGCCTGGAGGTAGATATTAATTTGGGCCATGGGGAGAAATAAAGTAAACAAATGATAGTTTTATGCCAAGCAGTCATACCAGGTGAAAACTGACTCCTTCTAAGATCCTGCCTGTTCTCCTAAACTCAGTCAGAAGAGACTCCAGAAGCATGGCCCAAGGACCTCTGCCAGCCACAAAAAGTGTGTTTTCATTCTGCAGTGAGGAAAGGGGTTTGTGCTTGAATGCATTCGTCACATTGGGGTGGCATATTTTTTCATGGCAAGGCTTGGTCGATCAAGGAGGCTGTGCATGGCATGGATGTTGGCATAGACTCAGGCTCCCATCATGGTCCTGGAACCAGCAGCCTTTTAAACAGTATGGCTATTGACTAATGAAACTGATGACACTGAATTAATGAAACTAATGAGATTCCCTCATGTGGGATTTCCAAGTGCCCTTTCTCCTGCTAACAGTTCGAGTCCCTGTGGAGAACCTGGAACTCGGGGAGCCTCCAGTTGAGATCTTCCTCATAACTTCCATGTCTTCCCCACTCTCTCAACTGGAATAAGTACCCATTTATTCAACCACACCCTTTTGAGCCTCTGCTTCTTGGCAGCTGTGGACTACAAACAAGCTGATGAGGTCCACTAACATGGAAAAGAACATTAATGCCAGAAAGTGAGGAGGGCTGAGAATGGAGAAATGCATAGATGGCTCTGGAAAGACCAGGCAGGAACCGATAAACTGGGAGGTGAGGGAAGATCTTCAATAAGACACCCAAGAGGAAGTGATGACTGTACCAAGCCAGATGAGTGCTGGAAATTTACAAGGTGGAGGGAAGTGCGTATCTCACAGAAGAAACAGTGAGTAGAAAAATCTCAAGGGCAAACTACAATGTGCTCACAGAACCGCGAGCAATTTACTACTCAGTGGGGAGAGGTGCATGGCACAAGTGGGAGAATCCTGACCATAAAGGGTCATAAAGGATCTTTTATGCCAAAGTAAGAGGCTTAGTTTTCATTCTGTGGGCAGTGGTAAGCTGCTGAAGGCATTTTTGCAGGGTTACAGAGGAATAAGGTCAAAGTTTTTAGAGACTATCTCTCTGAAAACTTTAAGACTGTTGGAGGAGGCTTAATAGGAGAAAGAAATTAACGGACTTTTGCAGCAATCCAGGAGGGCAGGTCTGGCCAAGACAGAGACAGTGGAGACTTGGGAAAGAAATTTGAACATTCTAAGAGGTTGATCTTGTTAATTAAAGATAATATTGGGTTGAAGAGTGTTGAGAGAGCATCCAGGGCAACGTAGTTCATGGTTTGTGCCACGTGTCGAACCGTAACATACTGCTTCTCAGCCCAGCACTCATTTCTCTGGTAACAAAGCAAGTTGCATGCAAATGTCAGGACCGACCTACCAGTGTCTGTTGACCTCTGCCCTGCACTGGCCAGGTTGTGCATAGCAACCAAATCGGGCCAGCAACACAGCCGATCACAATGACCCTCTGCACTTGCTCACAATCTACTCATCCATGGATCTGGGGTCCCACAGCAGCTTCTGATCCTGGGCTGTCTCATGGTCCCCATCTCATCCCATCTTCTCAGCCTTGGTGGTTGCTTCCATCCTCTGCCCTCTGCCTCTGCCTCTCCCCAGTGACCACGGGTGGGATAACCCATTCTGCCTGTTTTGAATTGCATCAGATGAAATGTCCTATCTAGCCAGCACTCAGGATCCAGGGGTAACTGATCCCAGCTTGCCAGCCAGCCTCCTAGGCTCAGCTGAGTGACTCTGCACTGTATTTATGTCCCAAATGGCCTTGTGTTTGCTCTGTCTTCCCTGAAGACTATGGGGCAGCCACTTCTCTTGGAGACCACGTAGCTCCGAGGGAAGGTTTCAGGACCTAATTTCTCAGCTGTCCTGGTAAGGCCCACAGTCGACCATGGCTCTGGTTGCTGCTTTGCTCCCTAAAGGTGAAGGAAAATTGATGCTCACAGAGCACACGTGCCTCGTGGATGAGGCACCAGGAGGGCCAAATAACAACGTCTGGCTCACAGGTGGTACCTGAATCCTCACAACCAGTGTGGTTTCTTCAACATACATTCCATGCTTATGCTATGTACCAGATACTGTTCAAGGGGTCAGAGATGCAGAAGGGAGAGAAGAAGGAAAAGGTTTCTTTTTGGCTGTGGAGTCAAAATTTTAGTAGACAGGAGAGGGACATGAGCAAACAAAAAATTCACTTAGTGCTAAGTTTTATGACGAAAATAAAACAGCCTGAAGAGATAAAGGGTTTTGGCAATTCTGAGTCTTTATGGTTCCATATTAAATATTTTTTCTTGTGATAAAGGTCATGGGTAATTCGATACATTAAATCTATTTACATTAAATCTATGGATTGCCAGGGGAGAGGGAGGAGGGGAGGGATGGAATGGGAATTGGGGATTAGCAGATGGAAACTATTTTATTTAGAATGGATAAACAATTAAGTCTTACTGCATAACACAGGACATTGTATTCAATATCCTGAGAGAGACCATAATGGAAAAGAATATAAAATAGAATGTGTGTAAATATATATATATAAAACTAAAAAACTAAGACAACATTGTCAATCATCTATACTTCAGTTTTAAAAAAGAGATAAAGGGCAGTGGGAGAGAGTGTTTAGGGCGGCCCCTCTGAGCAGGGGCATTTGAATTGAGATAAGCAGGGGTCAGCCCTGGTTCCTGAGAAAGTCAGTAGGAAAAGTCTTTAGTTGGAGGGGGCAGCTGGTACAGACACTAAGGTGAGGACCAGCTTAGCTAAATGCAAGGAACCCATGGTAAATTCATCGTGGACACCTATGTAAAAACTGGATCTTGTTTCCAAAATTCTGCCCTGGAAGAAGACTGCTGCTTCTCAATTTCCCAGTATCTTAGTACCTGTTCTAAGGGACATGTTATGCTTCCTCTCTGCTTTGTCCTATCTTTGTTGCCTGTACGCATATATTAGATCATTTCCAAATGTGCCTTCTTTGCGCTATGTCCAATTTTTCAAATGCAATCTATTAAACAATAAAATTATCAGAAAAAAAGAAAGCAGTTTGTTGAAAACCACCAAGCCATGCACAACTGAACTTAGTACGTCTTAGATTTTGACCTGGGATTATTTTCCAGTCAAATCAACAGAGCCATACAGAACGCCAGAGATGGGGAAGGAACTGCACTGGGAGGGTGTGCTGGACAGAGCCAGGGGCTTCCAGGGTCCTGGGACCCAGGAACCAGGCAAAAGGAGGCACAGAGCTGGCATGACTCGGGCACCTCTTGCCCTGCCTCCACTCAGCTTCATCGGCTCCATGTGAAGTGAGGGGCTCACTGTTTTAATAGAACAATGTGAAGCATCACTCAGAGGGTCTGAGAGCAGAAACTGGTCATTGGCAGGTCACTAATACACGGTGGAGGGGTGGTAGTTCTGGCGAGTGACCTGCTAATGGTTAGCCTTGGCCTTTCCCTTTAGAAGTATCGGATTTCAGAGCACTCCACGCAAGCAAGCACAAGTACTTCAGAGGACTATTATTCACACAGGTATAGGCCAAATGACCCTGGAAAAAGAAACCTAAGACTTTCATTAAATCATCCAGAAAGAGCAGAAAAACAGACTGCAAACTCATTGTCTGTGCTCTCTGGACTCAACAAATGGATTTTGGACTCAGCCATTGGCAACACAGGCTCCACTCTAACCAATCGATCCAGAGCAGGCGACTGGTAATTTTTTTTTTTTTAAACCAATCACTTATCTTTATGTAACTGCACGGCTTCTGCCTTTGTAAGGACAGGTCTTCACTGGACTGCTCTCTCTCCTCCTTGCCCATGTTGGGAAAACCCCCCAAAGCTTTAAAATCATTGTTCCTGATTCATTCTTTGCAGTTTAATATTCATGTCTACTTTGCCTTTGTTTCACTTGTATTAGTACATTCTGACATGTCACACTGAACAGAGATCTGCATTTCTTGCTGATTTCTCCCAGTAGTATTTTTGAGAAATATTTTTTGGACCTCACCACAAGGCATGAAGGATCTTAGTTCCTAACTAGCGATTGAACTCATGGCCCTTGCATCAGAAGTGTGGAGCCTTAACCACCAAACTGCCAGGGAAGCCCTTTGTCTCTTCCAGTATTGTTGATACGGGAGTATACCTATTCACACAGCAAACAGTTAGGCAGTGATCTTAAGCCGTGTCCTATGTTACACACCAGATTTGTAAATTGAGTAAACACCCCTGGTACTAAGTGTTGATAATACAGTGAGTTGGCAGGTACAGGGAAAGAAAAACAGGGAATAACGCAGGCGTGAATGCGCTGTGAGAGAGATGTTCGTAAAGAACTGAGAGAGAACCGAGATGCTCAGTCCCCAGCCCCAGGGGAGAGGGCTGGGTCAAAGTGGCCTTGCAGAAAAGGGGACTCCTGTTCTTTGTTTTTGCCAGTTCTTTATTCTAGTGAACATCCAGGAATGGCTAAAATCTGGCTACAAATGTTTGCTTACATAATACCAGCTTTCCAAATAAGGGAGAGTGTCTCTAGACACCACTGAATAAGGGTTTAGGTATCAAGCACCTGGGGTAGCATTAGGAAATCTTAGGAAGATTTGACATCCATGGTTCTGATGCTCAGAAATGATCTTTGATCCCAGTTGGCCTGACGCTTGCTTTTCTCACCTTTGAGAATGTTGCTCTAGGCATCTTTAGACCTACACAGCGTTTTCCCTCGGCCATGCTGTCTGTCTCTCCCTGAAGGCACACCTCTTTCCAACACAAGCAACTGAAATTTCAGTGGGAAAGCAAAAGAGGTGAGGAACAACTTTCTTTTGGACCTGCCAGGTTTAATCAAGAATCCATCGTCTCTCCAGCTTCCAGACTACGTGGTTCCAGAAAAGGAAATATAGATGAGGAGCTCCCTTTAGCTATTTCATTCACATATTCACATCCACGGGAGAGGACGATGTGGTTTTATCAGAGCAAGAGGTGAGCAGAGAGCACCAGCACAGGTGTGCCAGCTGCTAAGGTTTAGGAACATAGGTTTCGGTGTCAGCAATAAAGGAGTTCACCCCCTGGCCATGCCAATCACTGTGAACTTGGCTGTGTTATTTAACCTGCCTGATACTGTTTCCCCTCATAGCATGAGAATGAAACTTGAGAGTCTATGGTGAGGAGGGCTTTTGCTAATAGTTTTTCTTATGTAAGCGTTCATCTCAATTGTAGAAATTTATCCTTAGAGCAAGTTAAGCATGGTTAGTGTTTGAAAAATTGGAGGAGATTCTCATGATCAAAGAATGAAGCCAACCTCAACAGGAGGAGAAGTAATGTTGTAAATTCCAATTGGAATGTCTTTGATGAAAAGCCAGGGGTGGAGAATTTTCACCTAATGCTGATTCAGATGATGTGTTCTGCAAATGGTGGTGTTTCCAGAAACAGCTTCAGGTCTTTGCCATTAGCAAATACTGCTCAGACCACTTCAGGGAACACAAGGGTGAACTGATGCCTTAAGAGCATGGATTGTGTTTATTCATTATTATCTGTCAGATAATAGATGGTAAATAAACACGCTCCAAATGAAGGGACTAGAAAAGGCTTCAACTTGATTCTTAGTATTTATTTTTTAAAACAAGTGTGCAAATAACCATAAGGCAGTGCAGAGAGTGGTAATTGCTCCAAGTTTGATACTGGAGAAGAGAGATGGGATAATACCAAAAGTGTGATGGATCAGGAGGAAGAGGGGGAGATTTATAAAACATCTTGTCTCTGCCTGTACAACCTCGAGAAAGTTAGTCAGTTCTAATCAGTGTTTATTGAACATCCATGATGCACCAGAAATCTACCAGACTTCTTAACGGAGGGTCCCTGACATCCCCGTCTATAAAATGAGGGTGCTGGCTACACTGAATTCCTTGGCTCTTTGTGAGGCATTAGTGAAACAGCATATACAGAAGCACTTTTTTAAACTAAAAAAGTGGTTTTAAAGTATGCATCATTGTTGTTAAGTCTTCTGCTCTGGGAATTGATTAAGCAGAAAAAGATGACTTCCAGATGGTGCAATGAACAGAAA